>NC_044276.1:3591776-3891776 GCF_003957555.1 Calypte anna | reverse complement strand
TGTACGTTTTGTTTTGAGCCATATTGTGTTACACTGGGACAGTGTCTGTGGAGGTTTCGAATATTTGAGGTTTATGGTACTACAGCAAACTTGTACCCCGATTGTTAATCATGCTGTGGGTAGGGTTCCATGTGAGGGTTAGGGCCAGCAAAAGTTATAAGTGGTCACTCTTTGCACTTTTGTGCCAGGCCCGTTTGTGTTTTATTTTGAAGCCATATTGAGATACAGTGGGAGAGCAGCCATCAAGGTATCGAGCATTCTTGGGTTTGGGTACTAAAGAAAACCTGTAGCCCGATTGTTGGTTGACCTGTGGATAAGGTTCCATGTGAGGGATAGGGACAGCAGAAGTTTTCAGTGGTAGCTCCACCATTTTTTGTGAGTCCTGTTTGTGTGTTATTTTGGAGCCATATTGAGATTCTGTGGGAGAGTAACTGCGAATAAGTCGAATATTTGAGGTTTTTGATACTAAACCAAACCTGTCGCCCGCTTGTTGCTGTTTCTGTGGGTAGGGTTCCATGTGAGAGTTAGCACCAGCAGAAGTTTTTAGTGGTCACTCTTTGCACTTTTGATCAAGGCACATTTGTGTCTAATTTTGGAGCCATATTGAGATACAGTAGGAGTGGCCGCAGAGGGGTTGAACATTTGAGGTTTTTGATAGAAAAGCAAATCCGTTGCCTGATTTTTGCTGGTGCTGTAGGTGGGGATCCATGTGAGGATTAGGGCCAGCAAAACTGGGGCCACTTAGGGCCAGTGGTCTCTACTTTTTTTTCCAGGCCCGTTTTTGTTAAATTTTGGAGTCATTTTAAGATACAATTGGAGAGTAGCCACCAAGAGGTCAAATATTCAAGGATTTTGGTAGTAAAGCAAACCCATTGCCTGATTGTTGCTGGTGCTGTGGGAAGGGTTTACTGTGAGGGTTTGGCCCAGCAAAATTTTCAGTGGCCACTCTCAGAATTTTTTTGGAAGACATTTCACATTTCACATCACATACATTTGGAAGACATTTCACATTCCTGGCTCTGCAGTAATGACCTCTATACCATAAGAAAACTTTGATTTTGTTTACCTTCAGCAGAATTTTGTCAGCAAATAAAATGGATCAGTGGTGAACACTCTCTGCTCAGGCGCCCCCTCCCTGTGGACCACCCTAAGAGGGTCTGAGGGTCCAGTCGAGGGGGTTCCTCCACCAAGTCCCTTACAAGGACCCAGAGGCAAATCCTGCCTGCTGACAGTGGGTACGTGATGGACACCTCAGGGCAGCTTAGACCATTTGGGCACTGCTCTGAAAGCAGCTGATTCCCAGCACTGCAGTGAAGCCAGATTCCCAGCACTGCAGTGAAGCCAGGACCATCCCAGCTCTATCCACGAGATGAGTTTGAAGCACATCAGAGAGAGGTCTACACTTGTGGGCCCACACTCCCAACCTTTGCTGGTCCTTCTATAGCTTTGGTGATACACTGAAGGAAGAGGCCAACACCTTTCACAGTGTGCTTGGATGGCAGTTACAGTAGCCATGTCTCCATGAGCTAAATGGGAGAGTCCCTGCCCAGCCCATATGAAAAGATGTCCCTCGACAGGCTGGATCAATGGGCTGAGGTCAAAGATACTATTAGAGGGACCTGGGTGTGTTGACGTTGAGGAAGTAGAGTGTGTTCAGAAAAGGACAACAGAGCTGGGGAAGGGTCTGGAGCAAAAGTCTTCTGAGGAGAGGCTGAGTCTCATGACTCGCTTTTTAAAGGCCTACAGTTAAGCTGTTGTTGATAACCAGGCTGACGCCCATGATTCTCATGTCTTTCTGAAATTGTTCCTGGTGATGTGGGTGCCCAGGGAGGAGAAATGGCAGCACCAGCATACCCACCTCTCTTGAGGCTGCTTTGTTACCTGTCTCATAAACAGGTGAGAGAGACAAAGAGCACAGAGAACCACATCCAGGTGGTCTCCAGGGGAACGACAGTGAGGAAAAGAGGTCACTGCTACCTCCTGCAGCATCACGGACTGAGGAGTGTGCTCCTGCCTGCCTGCTGGTTCCTGACAGTGGTAAACCCTTCTGGCTCACATGGAATTGCTGAGACACCACCAGAAGCAGCTGCAGGCATCTGAGCAGCTTGGCTGGGCTGCCTGGCATGGGCTGCCTTCAGGTTGGAGAGCTGCTGCCCATCAGAGAGTCACCGTGTGAGAAGGGCTCTGGCAGTTTCCCATCAGCAGAGAGACCATGAGCTGTGCTCTGCCTCAGATTCTGTGAAGCACTGAGATGTCTGAGAGTTGAAAAGAAGAGGCTGGATGTTTGAGGACATTTTGAAACAAGCAGGAAATGCTGGTGTGTGGATAACCTGCACGACACTGGTTGCTTTGAGGTAAAGCCTCAATTTAAAATAAATGTGCTTATCTCAGTGTTTTTAGAATATAGAAGTATTTCATTTCTCTGTACCTTTATTGGAATAAGTGAGTAGATTAGGAGACAATCATGGAGACCTTATCTTGAGAAAACCCTAATTTTATGCTTGAAATGTTGCACAGCTCCTCTGTGAGACAGAGAAAACTCGCAGGGAAAAGGCAGCAGCACCCTGGAAAGACTCCAACTATGAGGACCACTGTGGGAAAACAGTCTGCAGAGGCTTAAGGATTCCATGTGCACATCAATATGATTGTATGAAATCGTTTATTAACAACTTGCACTCACTTTATATAGAGAAGCCTTGTTTACACCATCTTATCATGCAGGTGGCTTTGTATTCCAATTACACATTCCATTCTCATGGAACCTTCTTCTCACATAATTATTTTCTTCTTCTGTTGCCAATTAAGTTATCTCTTTCCCATTAGTTCATTCTCAGAAAGCCTCTAACTAGGCCTCAATAACCATTAACCCAATGTGGCCTAAATTGAAGTAAGTCAGGATTGCTCACAACCTGTATATTTCTGAACTGTTTCCCCAACAGACCACAACTTTTTGTCAATTCAGATATTTCTCTGGAGAAAACCACCCTGTGTTTTTCACTTGTCCAATCTGAATGCTTTTATTACATGTTTTCTGACCTGCTGTTCTCACCATTTATACACTAGGGTTCATGAATACATCTCAGTGGGTGTTAGTGGAAGCGGGAGAGACACAGCCAGCAACCTCAGTCCTGTGGGAAGGGGATGTTCCTTTCCTGTGTCAGACAGATCCTTAAACATCTTTCATCTGAGTTTCTTCTTCATAAGGAGATATCTGCTACTGTGGTGCTGCTTGCTTGGAGCTCCCATCCTCCAAGTGTGCCCCGCAAGGAGTTGTTACTCTCTGGGAAGGTGGGAAATGTGCGGGGAAGGCTCTGCTCCTCAGGCAGCAAGAGCATTGCTGTGCTTCTGCCAGGGCTTGCAGGGGACTGGGAAGCATGGCAGGGTTGGGATCAGAACAAATGGGCCCTCAGCTGGATTTGTAAGCCATCAGGAATCCATGGGGGAGAGCAGGAAGTTTGAGAATGCTGAATTATTCTGGACTCATCCAGAAGTTATAGAAGACAGACCTGTTCAGGAAAATTGGGTGTTGTGGAGGGGATCACCCACCTTTAATCCTTTTCTTCTCTGTAGCACTAGAAACTACAAGAAGTAGTTTGCTTGCATAAAAATGTGTTTTAGCACCCTGAAAACTGCTGATTTATGCACAACCTGTGACTTATTCTTCTTGTCAGAATGCCCCCTGGAGCATCATTATCACCAGGTTCATTGGCAGATAGAATCCTCTTTTTCTTTTGATGGGATTTATAGTGAAATGAGGCAACCAGGTGCCACTAATTGCCAGGTAGTGGGCATGAGCTTATGTTAAGCCCACCTGTGCCTGGTTAGGGCGGGCCCCCACTGCGCATGAGCAGGACCAGGGGGCCAATAAAAGGTGAGGCCTAAGACACAGGCTCAGCTCAGTCTGGAGCTAGCTAGCAGGGAGGTCAGTTGCTCTTGGAGCAACAGCACTGATCCAGGCTAGTCAACCCTGAGGCTATAGGCTTAGAGCACTGTTCTTGAGTCTCTGCTGGAACACCTGGTTAGACCTTGAAGTGCCATGCCCTAAAAGAGGTTCGTCTTGCAACAGGGATTCACCCTTCACTACCTAAAAATGAATGATTCAGATCTAAGATAGTCCCCAAGATCTTTGTATGGTGACACAGCATCAGAGGATGAGCCCTTACATGGCAGGAGAGCTGGGATTAATCTCTCACCAAGTTCTAAGAATCATGTTGCCCCTTACCTTGCTGTACTTTGGTTGAAAAATCACAGCCTAGCCATGCCTTGCTGTGTCTTCCCCTTTTTTATCCCTTTCCTCCTTTTATCCCCTCTCCTCCTCCAGTCACTCTGCCAAAAATGCTGGTGGGAGATGGCAGGATCTCCTTCCTTGGCTGTGCTGCCCAGCTCTACTCCCTGATTTTGCTGGTGGTACTGAATGCCTTCTGCTAGCTGCCATGGCCCATGACCTCTACACAGCCATCTGTGACCCTCTGCACTACAGCCTCATGAGCAGGGGGCTCTGTGTCACACTGCTGGTGGGATCATGGATGGTTTTTGTACCGGTGCAAGTAGTTCAGACATACTAGGTGTTCACTTTGCCCTTCTGTGCATCCCACGACCTTCATCACTTCGTCTATGATGTTCCTCCTCTGCTGGAACTGGCCTGTGCAGACACTTTCTGGAACCAAGTGATTCAGTATACCATCATCCTGGTTTTCCTAATCCTTCCCTTTTCCTTGATAGTTCTTTCTTACACTGAAATTATCAGGGCAGTTCTGAAAATGCCTTCAGTTCTGGGAAGATACAAAGCCTTTTCCACCCGCTTCTCACACCTTGGGGTGGTCACTCTCTTCTATGGCTCAGCCACAGTGTTCTACTTAAAGCATTGCTCAAGGGACTCTGTAGACTCTGACAAATACCTTTCCCTGTTTTACACAATATTGACCCCTGTGTTAAACCCTGTCATCTATATCCTGAGGAACAAGGAGGTGAGGATTGCCTTGAAGAGACTCCTATGGACAAAGTGATACTGCAGAGTGGTGAATATAGTCCCAAATAGTAACAGATATCCTGGTGTAATACATGGTTGCTTGATCAAAGGTACCTCCTGTTTGGTCAGACAAAATCAGATTTTCTGCTTGTCTTTGATCCTGCTCAAGGTAGAAAGGGGTCTACTGATGTGTTCCTGTTATGTTGTGCTCCACCGTGGTATCTTTGTACTCCAGAGCACCTTCAGTGACCCTAAAGAGTTTAATGCAAATACCTACTTCAGGCTGTGTCTGTAAAAGGTCACCAGTCAAGGGAAAAAGTCAAAGCATCAACAGTAGTTAAAGGGATCTAGTGACACATCCTGTTGGGAGTTTTTTGGAAGAAAACGGACATGTGAGCAATCCTGACTAATTAGCTTTAGCCAGAGTGAGATAAGGGCCTTGAGGCCCAGCTGCAAGGTTATTAAAACATCAGCTATGTGCAAAAGATAAGGGAGCTGGCAGCAGAAAAGAAGAATAACAGGATGGGAAAGCATCGCATAGACAGCACATAAACAGTTGTATTTAACCAGTTCTGAGCCCGTGAGAAGAAGAAAGTTACGGCAGATAAAAAGGTGCAAACAGGATGCCTGCGATCAACAAAGCAGGAGAAGGACGATAAGCAGCACCCTATCGCAACACGACAACAGGTGTGTGAACAGCAACACGCAGCCAATCAACATAAGCCATGAAGGCGCTAAGACCATATAAATGTAACACTTTGCTTAATAAAATTGAGCTTAGTTGCTAACTCATATTGTCGTCTCCTTGGTCCGCACCCCACACCCTCTGACAACATCCAGTGAAGAGATGACCACCATCTCACCTGAAAGACCCCACAGATCATCTGCAGTGTCTCTAAGAGTCAACTAAGGAAAGTTCAAAGGCACAAAGGTGATTCTCCTCCAGTGTGTTGTCTTGTGCTGAGTTACGTCACTCTTGATCAACTTGATGGAAAAGGAAGGGAAAAATGGAGTCAATAAAAGACCAGGGAGACAATCTAGCAGTGGCACAAGGATAGGGTCCCAGAGAGACTATGGAGTTTCTGCTCTTGAAGACTTTTGCCGCACAGATCAATACCACCCAGCTGGCCAAAGCTGTGCGTAGCCTGGCCGGAATTCAGTGGGAACTCTGCCTTCAGAAAGAGGATGGGCTGGAGACTGCCCAAGGTCTGTTCCTGTCTGAGTGGTGTCTGGAATCAAGGACAAAATCTTTTCCAAACACACTTGCTGATCAGTGGATGAAAAGAGGTCGAGACTGATTTTTCTGGGCTTGTTTTAGTGTCACACACAGAAAGAGGTGAATCATCTTCCAGGGCTTCCCTGTTGATGTAAACACTTTAAAAATACAAAATATGTCTCTTGAATCGATTTTTTTTTCTTCCTCCTGCTTTGTTGCAACATACCGTCAATTAACATATCTTTACCTCACCATATGCCTGACAGACACCTAAAAGATAAGATTACTTGTCACGTCGCCTCCTGGTGCATAGTGGAGACAAAGACAATGAAAGTAGCAGGACACCAAAAGGACTGATAGATAAGGATGACTCATCTCCAGGAAGTCTGTGTGGATCGGGGACTTATGCAAAAAAGAGACCCCTCTTTTTCGCTGTATAAAAAACCCCAGGAGAAAAGGAGAAAGCAGCTTTCCTCTAGACCCCCGTTTCTCTCGGCACTTCGGTTTCCAGCTACAGGGCAGACACAGCGGAGGATCAAAAAGCGGAGAACCCAGATCAGCAGAAGCAGCTACAGCCAGAGGCCACGGCCAGCGGACGGTGATAAAACCCCATTGTTCTTTTCTTTTATTTTCTCAACGGCTCTCTCTCCAAGGTGACTAATTAGTGCAAAAGCTCTCTTCTTGCAAACTTGTTTTTCCTTTTCAAAGGTGGCGTTATTGTCTCCTCCCGTAAATAAATCTTTGTAACTTGTTTAAATCATAAAGCTTGTTATTTTTGTAAATTCATGCATCATCTATGAGTAGTGGCTGAATTTTCCTCACAATCAAGATATAAAATAATAACTCAGATCGTAACATCTTTATTTGGCATCACTGATAGTATAAAACTGAGGAACATATCAGAGCCTGCTCTTAGTCTGACATCTGAATTGCAAAACTAACTCTTAAAGAAATTTAAAACAATTCAAAGCAAAACTAAAAACAAATGGAATCTCTAGCTTGTTCTGCCAGTTCCAGTGGGATTCAAAACCAGACTGCTTCTTTCTATAAGGAGGAAGAATTCCATGAATATGCTCTGGTTCGTCCCTTCTGGGACCACCTAAAAACTCATAAATATACCCCGAAGGATACTCTTTATGATTTGATTTACAACAATTATAAGAAGGGAGACTTTACCGCCCTTACTAAATCTGTAAAAATTTTAGACAATCCTTCTGCTCTTGACAAAGGTTCCAAAAAACGAGTGAAAAAACTTGGGGTAGACTTTTTCAACGCTCGTGCCTTTTTTATCCTGGCCGCTATAATTTGGCAGGAGAAGGAAGAATTGCACCAAAAATTAGAAAATCTTGAAAGTGGCATGTTGGTAGAATTTGGGGACCACATAAAAAGTGACGAAGCTGAGGAATTTGGAGAGCAAAATTCTGAAATCAGTGCTAACCTTGGTCCGATGCTGGAGTGCCCACCATCTACATCTGAATATACAACAGACGATGGAGAGTATGTCTCTCTGTAAAGACCCCGTTAAAAACCGGTGCATTTTGCATCCAAAAAGGGGGAAAACCGACCCTCCATTTTAAAAACAAAGTCACAGCCAAAAGCTGCTAACACACAAACACATACTCCCCCTCAGGCTGTTAACCCACCCAAGGGAGGGAGAAATGGCTGAATTACGCCAGTGGGCAGCACATTTAAAAAATCTGGGGCTAAGAGATTTGATAAATTGGAGAAACAAGTCCAGCAGCTCACTGTAATGAGCGAGAAGGTGTGGGAAAAAAAGTCTGCGGAGGCTTAAGGATTGATTCCATATACACATCAATATGATTGTATGAAATCGTTTATTAACAATTTGCACTCACTTATATAGAGAAGCCTTGTTTACACCATCATATCATGAAGGTGGCTTTGTATTCCAATTACACATTCCATTCTCACAGAACCACTCTTCTCACATAATTATTTTCCTCTTCTGTTGCCAATTAAGTTATCTCTTTCCCATTAGCTCATTTTTAGAAAACCTGCAACTAGGCCTCAATAACCATTAACCCAACGTAGCCTAAGCTGAAGTAAGTCAGGATTGCTCACAGCCTGTATATTTCTGAACTGTTTCCCCAACAAGAAGGCCTCTGCACAGTCTTCCTCCTGCCATGAGTCTTCTGATGGTTCAGAAGATGAGGGCATGCCTACAAAACATAAGCGTCTGCGTCGTGTGATAAGAGCAGAAATTACACGTGAACTGGATACAGGACGAGAACAAGTTACCCGTAAAGAATTTCCATACTCTCCTCTGGAGCTGACACAATTAAAAAGACAATTTGGCAGATTACCCTTGGAAACTGGTATAGATTACGTAGTAAGGGTTTCATCTTCGGGTGGAGACCACATATCATTATCAGAAAAAGAAGCGTCAGGCCATTGGGGTCCTGGAGTTATGTTAACTACTGGCAATTCCAGAGCTCTGTGGTCCCTGACCCAACGAGCTGCTTATAATGTGGGCTTCACTGACCCCATAGCAATGGGAGAACCCCATGTATTGCGAGAGGGTCTCACCCAGCTGCTGGACAATGTTCATAAAGCCAGTGTGATCCAAATGATTTATGACCATGCTCTGGTGACCAACCAGGAGGACCCACTTATGCTAAAGGTAAAACCTGAAAGAATGGATATTCTCATCAGAGGGCAACCTGCACAACTGAAAAAAACTAGCCCTACAGATCAAGGCTAGAATCGAAAATTCAAATGCAAATTCGCTATTAGGCACAGACAACATTTGGTCTGATCTGCTAACAGAATTGACAGATTTTGGACGCAAATATGTGGCACCCAAAGCTGATTCTACATCTGTAAAAATTCTTCCAATCCTGTTGGGGAAACAGTTCAGAAATTTACAAGTTGTGAACAATCCTGACTTACTTCAATTTAGGCCACATTGGGTTAATGGTTATTGAGGCCTAGTTAGAGGCTTTCTGAGAATGAGCTAATGGGAAAGAGATAACTTAATTGGCAACAGAAGAGGAAAATAATTATGTGAGAAGAGTGGGTTCCGTGAGAATGGAATGTGTAATTGGAATACAAAGCCACCTGCATGATATGATGGTGTAAACAAGGCTTCTCTATATAAGTGAGTACAAGTTGTTAATAAACGATTTCATACAATCATATTGATGTGCACATGGAATCCTTAAGCCTCTGCAGACTGTTTTCCCACACTGCTTGACCAACTTAGTCTCATTCTATGACCATGTGACCCACCTAGTGGATGAGGGAAAGGCTGTGGATGTTGTCTACCTGTATTTAATAAATCCTTTGGCATTGCTCCCACAGCATTCTCCTGGAGAAGCTGGTGGCTCATGGCATAGACAGGTGTACTCTTCGTTGGGTTAAAAACTGGCTGCATGGCTGGGCCCAGGGAGTTGTAGTCTACAGAGGTAAATCCAGTTGGTGCCCGGTCACCAGTGGTGTTCCACAGGGCTCAGTTTTGTGGTCAGTCTTGTTTGGTATCTTCATAAATGATCTAGATGATGGGATTGAGGGCTTCCTCAGTAAATTTGCAGATGACACCAAGTTGAGTGGGAATGTTAATCTGATCGAGGGTAGGAAGGATCTGTAAAGGGACCTGGACAGGCTGGACCAGTGGACCAAGGTCAATAAAATGAGGTTTAACAAGGCCAAGTGCCGGGTCCCATGCTTTGGTCACAACAACCCCATGCAATGCTACAGGTGTGGGAAGGAGTGTCTGGAAAGCTGGTAGGAAGAAAAGGACTTGGGGATGCTGGTCGATATCTGGCTTGAATGTGAGCCAGCAGTGCACCCAGGTGGCCAAGAAGGCCAACAGCATCCTGGCCTGTATCAGTAACAGTGTGGCCAGTTGGAGAAAGGAAGTGATCTTGCCCTTGTACTCGGCACTGGTGAGGCCACACCTCAAGTACTGTGTTCTGTTCTGCGCCCCTCACTGCAAGACAGGCATTGAGTTGCTGGAGTAAGTTCAGAGAAGGGCAACCAAGCTGGTGAAGGGTTTGGAGAACAAGCCATATGAAGAGAAGATGAGGGAATTGGGAACGCTTAGTTTGGAGAAGGAGCCGTCAGGGTGAGGCTTGAGTGGTGCAGCCAGCTAGCACGCAGTAACAAGACAACCCGAGTAATGCTGAGGCCACGGGTTCGAGACTCCTCAAAGCCTCACCCTGACGGCGATGAGCGCTAGGGGCGCAATAAAAGTAGTGCAGTGCTGAAAGAAGCAGTTAAAGCCAAGCATGTCAAGATTGTGAGTTCCAGTGCAAGCTGAGTTTGTGATTCAGGCCTTACCTTTTATTTGCCCCCTAATCCTGCTCATGCGCAGTGGGGGCCTGCCCTAATTAGGCACAGGTGGCCTTAACACAAGCTCATGCCACTCCCTGGGAATTAGTGGCACCTGGTTGCCTCATTTCACTACATACTGTGATTGGTACATTTAGGTCACATGACCCATCCTCTCCTCCCATAGGCTCAGCTGCTCCTCATTATAACTGCCCCATCAACAGGCTGGCAGGTGTTCGGGGTGTCTCAGGTGCAGGGTTTTTTCTAGCCTTGTCCTCTCAAACCTGGACAGGCCCTATGCTGATGTGCACAGGACTAGTGCTGGTGCAAGTGTATGTAAGGAATCACTTCCTTTACAGATGCTGTGTAGAAGAACTTACAGTGGTAGGAACCTACTCAATGCATTGCTTGTTAAATATATTTTAACATGTTTAAGCACAAATTTATTTCTAATTTGCCTCAAGTGATAAAATAACAGTTCCCCAACGTGAGCCATAGGGAATGTCTCTTTCACTAACAGACCACTCCATCCAGGGCTGCTTCTGCAGACTGAACAAACACACATCCCTGTTCTCTAACAATAAGTCTATGAAGATATTGAGGATCTTCTGGTAAGTCTTAACCTGTATAGATTCCAGTTAACAACTAAATAAGCAAGGCAACATTGTCTTCCCTCTTAGTCTGACATAATTTATCATTAGTACCTAAATCATAACAAATAGGGAAATAGATCTCCAAGATTTAAATTATTTGGATTCCTTATATTTTTTTTATTACTGAAATTGTATGCTTTGTGCCTTGTCACGGTTTAACGCTGGGCCAGTGTCACGGTTTAACACTGGCCCAGCAATTAAACCGAATAACAGACGCTCTCTATTAATGTCTCTCTCCTCCTTGATAAAGAAAGGAGAGAGAATAAGGGAGAGAGGCTTATGGGTTGGAAACTAAACTACACAACTTTAATGAAACAGTAATGATAAATAGGAAAAATTGCTAAATATATACAAATATACAGGAAAATAGAAACCACATTCCTCCCTCCTTTCCCCCAATAACTCTCACGTCACCACCGAGGCTGCAGGGCAGCCCTGGGAAAGTCCAGGCTGGACTCCTGGAGTCGGCAGCAGTCGGGAACCGGAGGCAGGAACACACAGATATGGGCTGGCACGGATCAGGACCACAGGCAGACGAACGGACGGGATCCTTCCAGGATGCCGGGTGAAGGAAGGGAAGAAGGGAAATCAGGAAATCCAGAAGTCTGGAAATCTGGAAATCTGGCTCGGCCCTCGTGATGCCTCAAATTTATACTGAGTGTGACATATATGGGATGGAATACTCTGTTTGGTCAATTCTGGCATCTATCTTGTCTGTTCCTCCCCAAAGGAGGGCTCAGGTGGGACCTCTTTCTCCTCCTGGACAGTAAAATGTTTTCCTCAGAGCTGAGCAGTGTCCTTGGCTCTGCATACCAGTCTCTAGCAGTAACTATAAACATCAAGTGTTATCAATCCTAGAAGCACACGCTGTCTGAGAAACTTGCTGTTAATTTCAGCAAGTGCAACTACTTACAAGAGACTTAGCTAAAAGCAAAAGTATAAGACAGAAAATCACCTTTATCCTGGCCCAAACCAGGACAGCCAGCAATTAAACGAATGACAGATGTTCTCTATTAATCCCCTTCCCCTCCTTGATAGAATAAGAGAGACATGTGTTGGAAAATAAACTACACAGTTTTAATGAAACAATAATGATGAAAAAAGAAAAATTATTAAACACACAAAATAAATGTATGTTCCTCCCCCCCGATAATGCCCACTTCACCCCTGAAGCTGAAGGGCAGGCCCTGGAGAAATTCTAGGCTGGGCTGCTGGGAGTCAGTGGCAGATGGGAGCTGGATGCAGGAACACACAGATTCAGAAGGGCATGGATCAGGATCAAAGGCAGGTGAATGGACAGAATCCTCCCAGGATGCTGGCAATGGACAAGGAAAAGATTGACCCTCCTGATCCCTCAAAATTAAACCAATTATTATTCATATGGGATGGAATACTCCATTTGGTCAATTTTGGTCACCTGTCTGGTCTGCTCCTCCCTGAAGGATGGTTGCAGGTGTGACTCCTTTATTCCCTTTCTATTTTTAGAGCCTAAGATGTTTTGTAGAACCAGGAAGTGGCCTTGGTTGTACATACCATTCTCCATCTGTAACTGTAAACATTGAGCATTATCAGTCCTAGAAGCAGACACTGACTGAGAAACATGTCATTAATTTAAGCAGGTGGTTAGTTAGAAGACACTTAGCAGAAAGTAAAATTACAAGAAAGAAAATTAATTCTACCTTGACCCAAACTAGGACATGTGCAATCTCAAAGAGCCTCCTTTTTAGATCAATATTTATAGAGTCACACGATGATTGACTCTGTTTAGTATTTTTCCACTGTGACCCCTGTGGTAGTTAAGGTTTGAAATGTGGTAGTTAAGGTTTGGCGGCCGGAAGATATCGTGCTGTACGGAAAGTTAAGATAGGGCTTCCCTCCTGACAACCAATAGGTACGGGTCCCTGACGCAAGCAGGCAGAAGTGACGATGTAAACCTAGGCTATAAAATGTGGTGTAACATAAACAATAAACGCCATTTGCTGTCCATCATATTGATGTCTGTGAGCTGATGGCCCGGGCAACCTGGGGTTGGTTGCCGTGTCGTTCTTGAACCAGGTCGCCACTTCTCGCTGGAGGCAACAAATTGGTGCCGAAACCCGGGAACCGGAGAAAATTGAGGCCGGAATCGGATTCGGGTTCGGGAAATTCGCCTGGATTCGGATGAACGGCAGCCGGAGCGAGAGGATCCAGCCCGGCGGGGAGGACGCTCCCGGACCAACAAGGAGGATGGAAGCCCTCGTACAGGTCGTATCTGAGTTGCATAGACAGTGGGGGATTGATTGTAAGCCCAAAGATTTTACTCTCGCAGTTGCGAGGCTGTTAGAGATAGGGGTCATTGACCAGGCAGTGGATATCCTCCACCCAGAGGTGTGGAGTAAATGCACTAATGCGTTAGCCGAGGAGACCATGTCCTCAGGCACGGGAAAACACCTCAAGGCATGGGGGAAGGTCAAGAGTGCCTTAAAAAAAGCCCTAGAGGAGCAGGAGACATGGAGGAAGGCAAGGGACTTTTTACTAATCGTCCCGAAAACCGGGGTCGGTGCAGCCACGCAGACCGTACCCCCAACCGATGACGGTCCCCAGGCGGACCGGCACGAGGAGGACACACACCCCCAGCCCCCAAGCCCTATTCCGCTCGCGGAAGAGCAAAACCAAACAGAATCCATCTGGGGCGGGCTAGCTGAGGAAGCCAGGGCTGCCGCGGAAAAATCAAAATCCGATGACGTTTGGCCGAGACCGCCTCCCTATGCGCTTCAAGATGGCGCCGACCCAAAAGAGGGAGGGCAGGGCGAAAACGCCCCTGCCGGAAATGAGGGGGGAGCACCGGAACTGATGGGCATGCGCGGACGGGAAGGCGGGGAGAGCAAAAAGGAGGTGGGAGGTGGCCCGGACCCGCTCAGCCTCAGCCCATTCTGCTCCGCTCCCTGTGCCGCGCCGAGCGCGCCGAGCGAAAAGGAGAAGGGGGGTGGTGCGGATAATCAAGAAGGGGGTGGAACCGCGAGCCGGGCAGCGGGAACCGCGAACCAGGCAGCAGGAACCAATCAGAGCATCCATCCGGTTCTACGCCCTTATAAGGAGAGCGAGGAGGAAAAGGACGGTTGGCTCCGCCCACAAATATGTCACTGTAGGGCAAACTCCTCCCCAGGCAGGCCATTGGGCGAGCTGAAGGGGAGGGAACTGCCCGCCTGCAAAGGAAGTGGGAGGGGTCGGAGCCCCAAAAAGTAAAGTGGGCGGCACTGGAGCCGGAAGAAAAAACATCGGAGCCCGGAAGTAGCCAGTCAGTCAAGTTCCGATTCCGAGTCGGACAGTTCCGGGGACGAGTGGCCCCGGGCAGACTCAGACTCAAATGACAGTAAGGTAGGGATCGGGACCCGACACACCCTCGGATGTAGCAAAGGGGGATCGCAGGAGGATATTCCCGTCACAGACTGGAGGAAAATAAACAATGCATGCGCAGATTGGGCCCCTTCAGCAGCATTAGCATTCCCGGTTAGGGTGACAGGAGAGGGTGATGAGGCACGAGGAATGTACACCCCTGTAAATCATAAGGCGATTGTTAAAGCAATTGCGGATAAGGGACTTAATTCTGCCATGGTTACCATCCTCATAGATGGGCTTTTTGGGGGAGATGATATGATCCCATTTGATATAAGACAAGTTAGCAGACTAATTTTTGATGGGGCAGGCATGATCGTTTTCAGGCAAGAATGGGAAGATAACTGTGCAAAGCAACTAGCCCGATCAGTCGGGGCAGATCACCCACTGTATGGCTCCAACTTGCAACAACTGATGGGCAGAGACCCATCAATGATTACCCCCCAGGCACAAGCCCAAGGCATGCGGGCCCATGAAGTTATGACAACCACCTGTGCAGCTAGAGAGGCCATTCGTGCTACCTGTAGGGTTGTAGACAAGCCATCACCATGGACCACAATAAAACAGAATGAAAGTGAGAGCTTTACACAGTTTGTGGACCGTCTGCAGGCGGCCGTGGACTCTTCGTCCCTGCCTGCGGATGCAAGAGGCCCGGTCCTTGCAGACTGCTTACGTCAGCAGTGTAACTCAAAAACCAAGGAAATCCTTCGATCACTGCCAGCGGGGTCAAGTACTGCTGACATGATTAAACATGTCATGAAGGAAGAGCATCTAGCCCCGATTCAGGTAGCTGTTCGCACTGCAATAGCTGATGTGATGGCATGTTATAAATGTGGCCAAGCGGGCCATGTGGTGGCAAACTGCCCCCAACTGGTGAACCAGCCACCAGCATCTAATCCCCGCCAGAGGCAATGCAGGGGACCATGCTGGGTCTGTGGAAAGAAAGGCCATTTTGCTAAGGACTGCAAATCCAAAAAGCAGGGAAACGGGACGGGGAGGGGGCGCCCGGGCCGCACACAGCCCTCTCCCACTTGGGATATGACGCGGCCCAACTACGTCAACCCTGGATGGGACAAGATACTCTCGAACCTGCCGCCCCCCCGAGCAACAACCAACTATATGGCCCAACCAGCAGTCCAACCCAATCTACCCACGCTTCAGGGACAGCCGGAACCACCCCCTGGGGGCGAAACCCCAGGGTGGCCCTGGCAGTAAGGTGCGATAACCCACCGGTGGTGTACGGGATCTGCTCCCTCTATAATACCTCAAATAGCACCACCATTAGTGTCCCCTTTTTAATTGACACAGGAGCACATGTTACAATTATTCCTGAGGCAATTTGGCCCCCATGCTGGAAACTGGAAGATGCACCTATGGTGGGTGGAGTTGAGGGAGTAACCCGAGCTCGGAAGAGTGCTCAATTGGTAGCAATCATGCTTCACACTGAAAAGAGACCAGAGAAAACTATCACCCTTTTCCCCTATGTCATGTCAGGAGTTCCACCCTTGCTGGGAAGGGATGCCCTAGCCCTATTAAAAGCCAGGGTGACAAATTTACCCTAAGGGCCACTGCCGCACGTCCGCTCCTACCAATCAAACTGACATGGAAATCATCCAACCCAGTGTGGGTCGAGCAGTGGCCCCTATCAAAGCCTCGAATGGATGCTCTTCTTGAGCTAGTTGACCGCAAACTACAGCGAGGTCACATAGAGCCTTCCACTAGTCCATGGAACACCCCAGTTTTTGTAATACCCAAACAAACTGGTGAGGGATTTCGCCTCCTTCATGACCTGCATGAAGTAAACAAAATAATCCAACCAATGGGTCCTGTCCAAACGCTGCTACCTATGAACTCTATGATACCAGAAGGACAACCTTGTGCTGTCCTTGATATCAAAGACTGTTTCTTTTCAATACCCCTGCATGAGGAGGACAAGGAGCAGTTTGCTTTTTCTGTCGTATTTCCAAACAGCCAACACCCCAACCTACGCTTCCACTGGAAAGTGCTGCCCCAAGGAATGATCAACTCGCCCACCATCTGTCAGATTACAGCGGATCGAGCATTAGCGCCTATCCGACTCACTGACCCGTCTGCGACTATCATCCAATACATGGATGATATCTTGATCGCTGCACCATCAGGAAGCCAAGTAGACCAGCTGGTGTCAACAATTTCAAACACTTTGAAAGCACATGGGTTCGAAATCGCAAGTGCAAAAATTAAAAGAGGACCGTGTGTAAGCTTCTTGGGAGTGGAAATCACAAACACCTACGTTACCCCCTCGCAGATGAAGATCCGTCGGAACGTCAAGACACTCCACGATATGCAGCAATTAGTGGGGTCCCTGCAATGGCTCCATAACATAGTCCTGATCCCTCCTGAAATCATGGCCCCCCTGTACGATCTTTTAAAAGGAAAGAACCCGTGGGAGCAAAAAACTTTGACACCAGAAGCAATGAGCTCTCTCAATTTCATCGAGCAACAGATGTCCTCAAGTACGCTCGCCAGATGGAACCCGAACATACCACTTGATCTGTATGTGCACTTCACAAAAGGAGGGGGAGTAGGAGCCCTAGCCCAGGGATCTCCCGAAACAGCCAAACCAGTACAATGGATAGTCCTAGGAAAACCATCACGTGCGTTCTCTCCAGGACTTGAATGCCTTGGTAGCCTCATCATGAAAGGCAGGAAATTCACCCTAAGACACCTAGGCATCGAACCTGCCAGGATATACCTACCCTTCCGCAAACAGCTCCCAGCACAATCAGCGGCGATGTCAGAGCATCTAGCCACAGCCCTCCTTGGATTTGGAGGAGAAGTTCGATATGCATCAAAGCCCCCCTGGACCCAAATGCTGGCAATTGTCGACATGGACTCCCGCTGAAGATCATGGACCGGCCTCAGCCGGGACCAACGGTCTTCACAGACGCGTCCTCACTGACCTCAACCGCGGCGGCAGTATGGCAATCGGGAGGAGAATGGCACTGCGTTAAAATGACTAATCCTGCTCTCTCAGTCCAACAGCTAGAAGCGTCGGCCGTAGCGCTAGCGTGCGGACTGTTCCCAACAGAACATCTCAACATAGTAACTGATTCGATGTTTGTGTGAAAACTTTGCCTGGCCATGTCTGGGCCCGGCGTGTCAACATCTACAGTAGCTCTAATGCTAGAAGAATCGCTTCTTTCCCGAGAAGGCACTATATCGGTCATTCATGTCAACAGCCACAGCCCAATTAAAGGATTCTTCCAGATTGGCAATGACAAAGCAGACGCCGCTGCAAAAGGACTGTGGACATTGAGAGACGCCCGTCAGCTACACGAGTCTCTCCACATTGAAGCTAAAGCGTTGGCAAAGAAATGCGGGATTTCAGTCACAGACGCAAAACACATCGTAGCTACATGTCCCTACTGTCAGAAAGCACCACTGTGGTCCAGCGGAGTAAACCCCAGAGGTCTCAAAGCCTCCGAAGTGTGGCAGACAGATTTTACACTCTGCCAATTGCTGAACCCTAGAGCATGGCTAGCGGTAACCGTGGATACATATAGCGGAATGATCGTGGCCACTCAGCACCTTAAGACTGACTCCAAAGTGCCTATCCAGCATTGGCTGACAGCTATGGCATGGCTTGGCATTCTTAACCAGATCAAAACAGACAATGGCCCAAACTTCTTGTCCAAATCTGTACAGACTTTCGTCCAGAAGTGGGGCATCACTCTGCTACATGGTATCCCATATAATAGCACAGGCTAGGCCATAGTCGAACGCGCGAATCAGACTCTGAAATCTAAATTAGAGGTATTAGCGAAAGCAGAAGGCTTCGACAACGCCATTCCCTCAAGAGACCAAGCACGCCTTCTAGCAACCACTCTATTAGCCCTGAATCAGTACCCCAGAGGAGAAGAGGCAAACAGCCCGGCCCAAAAACATTGGGCCACTAGAGCTATGGAGGAAGGCCCATTAGTCAGAGCCAGGAATGAGTTGGGTGAATGGGAACAGGGATGGAGACTAGTTTTCACGGGGCAAGGGTATGCAGCTATCAAAAAAGATGGTAGAGTTAAGTGGTGTCCACTTAAGTCCATTAAACCAGACCTTCAGATTAGTGATAATAGCAATAGTAATAATAATAACAATAATAGTAGTGGAGTTAAACTAACAAAAACTGTAAGTTTCTGTTCACAGGAGCAGCTCATCGGGCACCCTCCTAACCTACATACCCCGGTGGGCAGCAAGGACGACGGAACAGCGAACGTCCTGACAGAACCAGAGAACCCCGCATCAACAGAACCCAGACACCAGCAGAACAACCCTTGCAGAAGGGATCTACTATATCTTTCTGTGATCCTGATTTTAGGGTTTGTTACTACAGGAGAGGCAAATTACAATCACCACCAGCTATTCAGGTGGATCCTGTGGAACCCAAAAAACGGCCGAGTGATAAAGGAAAACATAACGGCAGGAGCCCCGACTTTTACTATTACATTTGGTGTTCTATTCCCCGGGGTAGCACAGCCTGAGGCAACAGAACCTAGCATTCAGGAACTCGGTCAGTCATATAGGGAATTATATTGGTGCCCCAGCTCACACCCAGGGAAAAGTTATTGTAACAGTCCAGAAATTTGTGCACATTGGGGATGTGAGACCATTGTGACAGGCAGGAGCTGGATACCAGAAATAAAGGATAAATTTTTACAAGTAAGTTGGGGACCAAATCGTTCCCATTTGGTCCTGGAAATTTTAAACCCAGGTGATGCAGAATGGCTCAAAGGTAAGATGTGGTACCCATTCCTTCAGGGAAATTACAAAGATAGAGGAGCACCTGTGCAAAGTATTAAGTCCATACCACAAGCACCCAAAGCTGTCGAATCTAACCCAGCCCTTAACCCGCCGACAGCTAAGCCTTTAACATATGAGACCGAAGCTTGTACTATAATTCCCACCAGCACCACAATTACTGCCAGACACGACCCCCACCGGTGCCGAAATAGCCTCACTGACTGAACAAAATCAAAAGTTTCATTCCCTCAAAATAACAGTGGATGAGGATCTAGCTCGAATTGAGAAATCAATCAGTGCCTTAGAACAATCCCTGAGTTCATTGTCTGAAGTTGTCCTCCAAAATTGTAGGGGACTAGATCTCTTATTTTTACAACAAAGAGGACATTGTGCTGCACTAGGAGAAGAGTGTTGTGTATATGCAGACAACACCGGCGTTGTCCGCGATACCATGGCCAAGCTCAGAGAAGGTTTGGAAAAAAGAAAAAGAGACAGTGAAGTCCAGCAAGGATGGTTTGAGTCATGGTTTCACCACACACCATGGCTAACCACCCTCATTTCCACACTAATGGCACCGTTTATACTGCTCATCATAGCGCTGGTCTTCGTACCTTGTATATTGAGTAAGCTTGTGTTGTTTGTTAAAGACCGGTTAGAAAAAGATAATATAATGTTAGTAGAACGTAGACAGCTGCTTTAAGAACACACCTTCAGTTATATAATCCTAACGTTAGCTACTTCCCTTGTAGATAGGTATACCCCATGATTAACGGTTACCCTCTACTAACACACTTGTTTGATGTGCCTTATGTTTTATACAAGCCTTTTATAGAAGCCTTCACTATTGTAACACCTTAAGTTTGTCATATTTTTACTAATTTAGTTGCATGTACTGAGGAATTATTAGTTACCCCAGGTACTATGGACCTTTAGATGTGCCTTATAACCCAGTGTGCCTTATACTTTTAATATTTTTAATGTTTTAAGTTTTCTATACTTCTGCCCATTTAGTTAAGCACAGGGAGGGGGGGAAATGTGGTAGTTAAGGTTTGAAATGTGGTAGTTAAGGTTTGGCGGCCGGAAGATATCGTGCTGTATGGAAAGTTAAGATAGGGCTTCCCTCCTGACAACCAATAGGTACGGGTCCCTGACGCAAGCAGGCGGAAGTGACGATGTAAACCTAGGCTATAAAATGCGGTGGAACATAAACAATAAACGCCATTTGCCGTCCATCATATTGATGTCTGTGAGCTGATGGCCCGGGCAACCTGGGGTTGTTGCCGGGGTTGGTTGGTTGTTCTTGAACCAGGTCGCCACGCCTCACTGGAGGCAACAGGCCACAATTCAAGTCAGGTGATCTTTGGCAACTTTCAGAGTTGGCTTTTGATTGGGGCAGGTAGGGTCTTGGGTATGTTTCCCAGGTGGATTAGGGAGTGCATAATTGCTTGAAATCACTGTATTTGCACTAGGACTAGAAGGTAAGCAATTGTTTCAACTCACTGTTCCAGTAGGCAAGGTCAGAAAGCATTAGAAAGTCTCAGCCTACTGTACTTGCAATTGAAACACTGTTGAGCCCACTGTATTTGTAACTAAAGCAGGAACAATGTCGGCTGTTGTTGACATTTCAATGTGGCTTAGTGTGTGGGTGTGTAGAGAAACAAGATAAACCAGGTGCCTCGAATTGCCAAAGAGTGGATGTGAATCCACCTGTGCCTGGTTAGGGCACGCCCCCTATTACCAGGGGGCCAATAAAGGTGGGACACACCCCCAGAGAGAGAGCTCACTCTTGTGCGAGGCAATGGAGAGGCCAGCAGCTCGTTGAGTCTCAGGAGCAAGAAAGGCTCCTCCCGCTACATGGGTGTCTGCTCCAATGCAGTTTGTATTTGGAAGGTCTTGTAAAAATGTAAATTAAAAGACATTTTATAGTTTTGGGGAGGACTACCTTCTCTCAGAGAAATGATGCAGGAGTTTATTGTTTTGGAAACTTGGAACTTTTTTGTATAATTTTTCAGAAGTCAAATAGTTTTAATTCTGGTTTGTGCCCTGTTTGTATTCTGTTTCAGCCAACATTTTCCAGTGCACAGTAGTGACTTTTTGAGCTTTCCCTCTGGTCTTCTGTAGAAACCAGTCCTTAGTGTAGTTATGTAGACAATTATAGCAGAGAACCCTTTTCTGGAAAAAGACCCTCCTCATGCATTTAACCATTTTTGGGGAGAATTGATCTATCTGTACATATGAGAGAGGGAGGTGGTAGCTGTAAATTGAATTTACATCATCTATATGCTCTCATTGATCTGCTTTTAGACTAGAGCCAGGATAAAAGAAAATAGCATCAGAGAGGAAGTATGTTCATTTAGGTATAGCCCCAAGTGTGATAATGGAATAATAATAGAAATCAAGCTACTGTAACTTGATTGCTGCATTAGTCTGAGGCACATTTTCCCTCAGAGGAGACTTTCAATTGCTTTATTCAAGGACAGACTGGAGGAAACAGTATTTGGCATACTAGTGATTTGTTCCCTGGTTTAGGGGTGCGGTGCAAGCATTAGTGCTGTGGATGTTTGGGTACATGTATCTGTGTCACATTTCACAGCTGTGAAAGGTCATCAATCAAATGTTTCAGTGGTATTTTTCTAGTATAAAGGGCGAAACTGGCACTTACTCTATTTGTTAATGTCAGAATTGTAACTGTGTTCCATGGGGATGGGGGTCTGGGATACAAGGGCGCTAACCTCTGTAGCTGCAGTATCAGATCTTTGAAAAGATGAGATTTGTTTTCCTTGTGCTTTTTACAGGTTAGGGATAGGATTCACAAAGTTCATAGTTTTTTCCAAGATTATTTATAGAAACTGTTTCAAAACTGTTCATGTGTTGAGATATTCTTCTAATTGTGCTTGAAGTGTCTTGTATACTAAAATGGATAAAACACAAAGACAGTAAGACCTTTCTTCACCTTGTCTTTTTCAAATATAGAGCTAATTTTGATAGTCTGTCTCTTTGTTTATTTCAGATGTTTCAGCCTAATTATTAAAACTTTAAAACTACTACAGCAGGTCGGTCATACATGAAAATTTAGTGGAAAAATGAAGTAAACTTTTTCAACAGGCTGAATAGTTGCAGGAGAGGTTGTACAATCTTAAGGGCAAGATAAAATATAGTGTTGGGACACAGCTTTATAGTTAGGATGTTGTTTTGTTATATGGGACATGACAATGAACTTTTGGTGTGCTTGATCAAAACATAATAATTTATTCCCTCTTTGTAGTGTTAGTACTCACAATTGAGGGCAGAGGGAACTCTGAGAAAGTAATAAGGTTTCCATGTAACAGAATCATAGAATATTAGGGGTTGAAAGGGACCTCAAAAGACCATGGAGTCCAACCCCCCTGCCAGAGCAGGATCACCTAATGTAGGTCACACAGGAATGAGTCCAGGCGGGTTTTGAATGTTTCAAGAGAGGGAGATTCCACAACCTCACTTGGCAGCCTATTCCAGCGTTCTGTCGCTCTCACAGTGAAAAAGCTCTTCCTTATGTTTACATGCAACCTCCCATGCTCCAACTTGCACTGTTACCCCTTGTCCTATCATTGGTCATCACTGAGAAGAGCCTGGCTCCATCCTCCTGACACTCACCCTTTACATATTTATAAAAATTAATGAGGTCAACCCTCATCCTCTTCTCCAAGCTAAAGAAACCCAACTCCCTCAGCTTTTCCTCATAAGGGAGATGTTATACTCCCTTAATCATCTTTGTGGCTCTGTGCCACAAAGGACTCTTTCAAACAGTTTCCTGTCCTTGAACTGAGGGGCAAGGGTGGGCAACAGGCATGGGTTGGGACTAATTATCGACTTTACAATGTAAATAGATAGCATTGCAGCAATTGGAGCCATAATACAAAGTACTCATAATGTAAGTAGTGTTTAGAGCACAAGCCTTATGAGGAGCATCGGAGGGAACTGAGATTGTTTATTCTGGAGAAAAGGAGGCTCAGGTGAGGCCTTATTGCTCTCTACAACTACCTGAAAGGAGGTTGTAGGAAGGTGGGGGTTAGTCTCTTTTCCCTAGTAACAAGCAACTTGATAAGAGGAAATGGAAAGTTTTGCCAGGGCAAATTTAGACTGGATATTAGAAGAAAATTTTTCACTGATAGGGTTAGCAAACACTGGAAAAGGCTGCCCATGGAAATGGTTGATCCCTGGAGGTATTTAAAAGACATGTAGATGTGGTGCTTAGGGACATGGTTTAGCACTGGACTTGGTAGAGTTCATGTATGTCAGATATTTGAGATGCAATCAAGAAATATGATTTGTCATAAAGGAAAATGGTTTCATAATACTTGAAACCAAATTTATTGTTGTTTTCTCTTGCATTTGTGATTGGTATAACTTAAAAGCAAGTGCCCCTTTATATTAATCATAAGACAAATGGAAAATTGCCATTATACCTCAAACCATGCTTGATGATCACAAGATGAGAACTAACAAGCAGACAGGACAAATAAAGATAGTGGTGAGGAAAAGAAAAAATAATGGGTTGTATTTAGTTGACTAAAACTTTGAGTGACATTATAATTAGTCTTTAAAAACCTTTGGAGATAGTGTTATTGATATCACCCTATTTGTGTAAAAAGAGGTGTCACGGTTTAACACTGGCCCAGCAATTAAACCGAATAACAGACGCTCTCTATTAATGTCTCTCTCCTCCTTGATAAAGAAAGGAGAGAGAATAAGGGAGAGAGGCTTATGGGTTGGAAACTAAACTACACAACTTTAATGAAACAGTAATGATAAATAGGAAAAATTGCTAAATATATACAAATATACAGGAAAATAGAAACCACATTCCTCCCCCCTCTCCCCCAATAACTCTCACGTCACCACCGAGGCTGAAGGGCAGCCCTGGGAAAGTCCAGGCTGGACTCCTGGAGTCGGCAGCAGTCGGGAACCGGAGGCAGGAACACACACAGATATGGGCTGGCATGGATCAGGACCACAGGCAGACGAACGGACGGGATCCTTCCAGGATGCCGGGTGAAGGAAGGGAAGAAGGGAAATCAGGAAATCCAGAAGTCTGGAAATCTGGAAAGATCTGGCTCGGCCCTCGTGATGCCTCAAATTTATACTGAGTATGACGTATATGGGATGGAATACTCTGTTTGGTCAATTCTGGCATCTATCTTGTCTGTTCCTCCCCAAAGGAGGGCTCAGGTGGGACCTCTTTACTCCTCCTGGATGGTAAAATGTTTTCCTCAGAGCTGAGCAGTGTCCTTGGCTCTGCATACCAGTCTCTAGCAGTAACTATAAACATCAAGTGTTATCAATCCTAGAAGCACACACTGTCTGAGAAACTTGCTGTTAATTTCAGCAAGTGCAACTACTTACAAGAGACTTAGCTAAAAGCAAAAGTACAAGACAGAAAATCACCTTTATCCTGGCCCAAACCAGGACAAGAGGGTAGAAGAACTTTAAAAGAAATTTTGTAATAGTTTGTGCCTTGAAAGTTCTGAGCTTTCGGATAGTTTTTCTCTTGGGCAGAATCTCTTTTATTAAAAGGAAGGGGTGGGAAATGAAAGAAAATATATTCCTACTTTCCTACTTGTTTGGGGGTTTTTGTTTGTTTTTTTATTTTGTTTTGGTTTTTGGTAAGTAAATGAGAGAACAAAACATTATTGTTTCTCCCACTAGTGCCAGTAGTCGGGTTATCAGTCTGTTAATGTCGCAGTGGGTGTTTGATGCAAACAGATGCGAGACGGAGACTTTTTTGATGCAAACAAATGTCCAACTTTATTGAATCAGAAGGCAATATTTATACACTAATCTAAGAGCTAATGCCACGTATACATATTGCTGATTGGTGATTTCTACATCTCGTTACACACGTTTTAACTTGATTGGCTACAAAACCTTTAGCAACAATTAACTAACAAAGCTTATCTTTCACACATTCGAGCTTCTTCGTGGATGTTGTAATTGTGCCGAGTCCCTTAATCTAATCGTCTTGGTTACTCCTTAACCTTCGAGTGTTCTAACGTGCTGCTCCTTGCGGTTACAAAATATGCTTTAAGCAGCACTGTCCTTGCACATAGCCCAGGGCTTATGGTCGAATTGTTCCATCAACAATTGTTCGGTACTAACAGTTCGAGATTGTACTGCCTCAATTCCCCCTTCTGACTGAACAAGATAAACTCTTTTCATGGCACGATTGAGCATCCGTTGAAAACATTGGAAGATACAAGGTAGCAACGTTAGCAAAAGCAAGAAAGCAAGTAAAGCATAACAAACAGTCTTAACTAAACTTCGCAACCATCCCGTTAGACCCCATCCTGAAAAAAGTTTATCAAACCAGTCCCAATTATCTTGTGATTGCAAATGTGCAACCCCTTCTTTAAGTGATCGTATTGCAGCATGTATAGATTGAGAGTGATCAGAAAGATTCATACAACACATTCCATTAAAATCTTCACAAACATGACCTAAAAGCTAACAATAAAAAGAGCAGTACAACAGAATAGCACAATCAACAATCAACATATAGACGAGGGATCCCTTAGTCGACATATAAACGATCACATGAATTACAACATTAACAAATGCCTGTTATCAATACAACACGAGAAGTACATTTCACACTGCAGTGGAAGGACTTAAATAACTTTTTAGTATGAGGAAGTTCAGATGTCCACTGGCGCATAGAACCAAGGGGGTAGAGGAGGCTTATCCGACAAAAATTGGTCGGGGGGCCCCAAAAGCGTCCCCAGACCCCTCCCGGATCACAGCATGGTGGAGTCCTAGTTTCCTCCATGGTTGCCAAATTGAAACCTAAAAAGCCAAATAAAATTATTTACAGACAAAATTCCAAGCCTTTAAATAGCAAAGGCATACACACTCTTTTTTTTTCTTCTTTTTTTTTCTTTCTTTTTTTTTTCTTTTTCATTTTTTTTTTTTTTTTTTTTACTCTGTGTTCTCTGTACGAGGAGCAGTTCTCATTCTCCTCAGCAACTTTCAGGCCATGGTCTATAAAAAAAAACAAACCCGGGGAAAGCAATAAAAGTTTGTTAGTGAATTTAGATACATTTTTAGAGGTATAATTATAATAAAGTGAGCCACATATTTTCTTTAGGTAGCGTAAAAGTTACTACAGGTGAAACAGTAATAGCAGGAATTATTAGTCCTGCGCGGCTCGTAGCCTGTAGGGTCGAACATTTTTCGCTGGAATCCATCTAGGTCCTTGATCTGTGGAAACACAAGCATAACCCCTCCCCCATGTTATGAGTGGATATGGACCTTTAATTTGTCCTGTTTCCAAATCTTTAATGAGAACTGGAGGTCTTTCCTGGGATTGAAGAAGATTATTACTAGCAAAGTGTTTAGCAATAGGAGGCAAATCTGAAGTATAGCAATTTAAAAAGTTAAAAGTATATATATAGCCTTGAGCAGCCTTTCTTCAGGTGTTGATAATGCTCCAACTCCTCCTTTTTGTTTCTGTAATATAGTTTTTAAGGTATGGTGGGCTCGTTTTCTGAGCAGCAGCAGTGTGTGCGGGGGGGGGCGAGAAGCGGCTGCGGAGGCAGGAGTGGGAGTGCTCTCCGTACCAGGAGCAACTCTTGCTCTCCACAGCAACTTCCAGCCTCCAAAAAGGCATACTCATTCTCATAACTGTGTTTTTTGTCTTACTTCTCACCAATATATAAGAAAAACTAACAACCACCACTAGAAGATTCAAAAATGAAATTATATTGCTACTAAAATCTGGTAAAGTCACCCTGAAACAAAATGAAATGGTACAATTTCCTAAATCAAAACTGCAAGTATAATTACCAACCAAGTTTTTTATCTCTGTATGAAACACCAGTGTACCATGCACCACAATATACATCAATATTGAGAACTATATTGCAATTTTTGAGAAGGAGTTAACAGAGTATTAATGGGCATTTTTGTGTCGTATGGCATCAACAATTGAGCAGTAAAAAGAATGTTGCAAATGAGATGACTCAAACCGATTTCAAACCGTACTGCGCAATGACAACTTTGGCTTTTTTTTTACCATTTTCCAATCTAATGCAACCCATTGACCTCCTCCTCCTGGTCCCACAATCACTGGAAAATCATTGGACTCATATTGGGAACCATTTCTCCTTCAACTATAACATTTTGAATAATTCCCTTCCATCTAGTTACTGGATACACATTACCACCCCCCCCCCACTACCCTCCCCTCCCCATGCTGGATCTGGAAGAGGTAGAGCAGTGGGTGTTAAAGGGTTAAGGGAAATAGGAGCAAGAATAGGGAACGGATCAAGGGGTAAAAATGGATTAGTGCTCCCTTGTTCGGGATGTTCCCTGGAGCAAAAACTAGAGTTTTTTCAGGGGTATACTCATCCTTGGTTTCCAGTTCTGTTAGCTTCTTCAGCAGTTTCCTTAGTTGCTTGTCTCCGAGTCCCAGTTCTTTCCTTGATTGTTGCTCTATAGCAGGCACTGATGGTGTTGACAGGTGAAGCAGAGGATTAATTGATGGCAACTGTGGTTAAGAAGATAAATCAGGCTTTCGAGGTGGAAAGGTGGCAGAGTGGTCGGGAGCCGCGGCAGGCAGGCACGAGGGAGGGAGTCTGCATTCCAAGATTCCTCACCTGTGTTCTCCGGCTTCTCTCCCTCTGTGAACTCCGATGATTCTGGTGGTGTTTTCAGTCACTTTTGGTTTTGCTTCTCGGTCCCATTTTTACTTTTCATCCAGCCCCCAGGGTCAAAGGATTCTGGGTCCAAATCCACATTCACCATAGCGGCAGTGGTTGGCAGCAGGGGGGCAGAAGGGGGAGCAGATGAAGTAGAAGACTCTTTTCCTTTTAAAGTTTCAAAAAGTGTTCGCCAAGGTGCTAAGGGTTTGGTGGTTTCATTATTGCCCCGTGTAGTGGCATCCCATAATTTAACTCTGACCTCGTCCCAAAATGTAGGCTCATAAATAGAGACCTAATTGATGTCAGGAAAATGCTCACGAGTCCATTTTAAAAGCAGTTTTAGATCATGGCCGGATATAACTTTTTTATCCTTATTAAGTAAAGTCTTTAAAGTATAATAAACGTCTCGTTCTTCTTTTAAAATATTTGAATCCATAACAAAAAGTTTCTCCAAGCTCACCTGCCAATCGCGAGGAGGTGATGAAGGTGCGCACCACAATTACCGGCTTCCTTTCAGCCTTTTTCTTCACTCTCGAGTTCTTGGAGACCTGCGACCGGATAATCTTCAATCTTCTTTTTTCTTTAATAATCTTTAGCAATTTTTTAATTTTTATTTACAGTCTTTAGCCCGATCACGTCGGGGTCACCATTTGTCGCAGTGGGTGTTTGATGCAAACAGATGCGAGACGGAGACTTGTTTGATGCAAACAAATGTCCAACTTTATTGAATCAGAAGGCAATATTTATACACTAATCTAAGAGCTAATGCCACGTATACATATTGCTGATTGGTGATTTCTACATCTCGTTACACACGTTTTAACTTGATTGGCTACAAAACCTTTAGCAACAATTAACTAACAAAGCTTATCTTTCACACATTCGAGCTTCTTCGTGGATGTTGTAATTGTGCCGAGTCCCTTAATCTAATCGTCTTGGTTACTCCTTAACCTTCGAGTGTTCTAACGTACTGCTCCTTGCGGTTACAAAATATGCTTTAAGCAGCACTGTCCTTGCACATAGCCCAGGGCTTATGGTCGAATTGTTCCATCAACAATTGTTCGGTACTAACAGTTCGAGATTGTACTGCCTCATGTTAACATTTCCACTGTTAGTGCCTCTGCCTTCTGTGCCCGTGGTCACTAGTTCTTAATTTAGCCCTTAATAAAACCATAAGTTGGAATCTAATATGTAAGGTCTCCCCTTGAGCATCTAGATAGTGCCAAAATAACTGAAGTCTTGATCTCAGATATTTTTTTCTCTGTGCTCTCAAATATAATTGTGGAAACTCCACATTATTCGGGGAAAAGGGGGGAGGAACGTGATATAGCTTCTGTTTATGCTTGTATATATTAAATAATTTTTCACTTTCATCGGTACTGTTTCATTAAAGCTGTGTAATTTAGTTTCCAGCCCCTAAGTCTTTCCCCCTTATTCTCTTTCCTTTTTCTATCAGGGAGAGGAATTAATAGAGACCATCTGTCATTTGGTTAATTGCCAGCACAGCTTTAAACCATGACAGACCAACTTCCCTCATGAGACACAGGGTAGAAGCTTGGTGCTATCTGATGGGAAACATCCGTCCTTTTTGGGACCACCTAACGGCTCATAATTATATCCCGAAGGATGGTCTCTATGATTTAATTTACACTAATTATAAGAAGGGTGACTTTACCACCCTTGCTAAACCTGTAAAAATGTTAGACATTCCTTCTGCTCTGGACAAAGACAGTAAAAAACGGGTGAAAAAATATGGGGTAGACCTTTTTAATGCACGTTACTTCTTTATCCTGGCTGCTATAATTTGGCAGGAGAAAGAAGAAATGCGCCAAAGATTGGAAAATCTTGAAAGTAGCATGTTTGTAGAATTCGGCGACCTCCTAAGGAATATTGAGGAAGGTGAGCCAAATTCTGAAGTGAGCACTGACCTTGGCCCAATGCTGGAAGGCACTACATCTGCATCTGAATATACATCGGACGATGGGGAACATATACCTCCTGAAAAACCCTGCAGAAAAACTGTGCGTTTTGCACCAAAAAAAAGGGGCAGACCTTCCATTTTAAAATCAAAGCCACAGCCGAAAGTTGCCAACACGCAAACAGCCACTCCCCCTCAGGCTGTTAATCCGCCCAAGGGAGAAATAGCTGAACTGCGTCGATGGGTCAGCACATTTATAAAAACTGGGGCTAAAAGATTTGATAAATTGGAGGAAAAGGTTCAGCAGCTCGCTGTAATGAGCGAGAAATCCTCTACTCAAACTTCTTCCTGTCCTGATTCTTCTGATTCTTCAGAAGAGGACAATATGCCTGTAACCCATATGCCTGTAACCCATAAACGTCTCCGTCCTGTAATCAGGACAGAGCATACACGAGAATTAGATTCAGGGCGAGAAATGGTAACCCATAAAGAATTCACATACTCGCCTCTGGAACTGAGACAATTAAAAAGACAATTTGGTAGATTGCCCCTGGAAACCGATATAGACTATGTGGTAAGAGTCTCATCTTCGGGTGGTGACCACATTTTATTATCAGAAAAGGAAGCCTCCGGTCACTGGGGTCCTGGAGTTATATTAATTACTGGTAACTCCAGAGCACCCTGGTCCCTGACCCAACGAGCTGCCTATAATATGGGCTTCAATGATCCCATAACAAGAGGAGAACCCCATGTGTTAAGAGGGGGCCTAACCCAGCTGCTGGATAATGTGCATAAAGCCAGTGTAATTCAACTGGTGATTAACCAGGAAAGCCCGCTTATGCTAAAGGTAAGCCTGAGAGGATGGATATTCTCATCAGAGGGCTACCTACGCAATTGCAAAATCTAGCCCTACAGATCAAGGCTAGAATCGAAAATTCAAACAAAAATTCGCTACTAGGCTCGGACTATACATGGTCCGACCTACTAACTGAACTAACAGAATTTGGACGTAAATATGTGGCACCCGAAACTCAGTCTGCATCTCTAAGGATTCTTCAAACCCCAGAAAATCATAATTATAATCAAAAATTGACGTATGCCACTGCGGTTGCCAGACCTCCCCAAATTCCTCCCCAGCAGCAGGAGGAATCACGGGGTGACTGGACAGTTGTAAATAGAGGAGGCAGACGAAGAAATAACAATTACAGAAATAATAATAATAATAATAATAATAATAATAATAATAATAATAATAATAATAATAATAATACTCCACGTCCAAATAGGCCCGCTCGAGACAGAAATAATTCACCACCAAGTGAATTGGGACCTTTTGCAAAGCTTAAAGAGGAAGCTAAACGAAAAGGCATCCCTCCTTCACTTTTGAGTCACAATTTTACCTATGGCCATCTAAAAGCTTTGGTAGAAGAATGGCCTGCCAGGTCACATTCAGGGGAAAGGTCTGGAAACTCCCATAATTCGGGAAACTAAAAAGCCCTCTCTCTGCTACTAAAAAGAAAGCAAAAAGACAGCAGAGAGAGGAGACAGGCCCTGACCCCAGCTCAGTGAATTTTAACCCCCTGAATGAACCTGGGGAAATTCTCCCTACAAATCAAAATGACTGCTCTAAAAATTATGAACAATCAAATCCTAAAATATCAAGTCCTCCAAAAGACTGGCAAAATGTGCTAAGATTGGTCTTGAATAAAAATGGGGATTTGGAACTTACATGTGCTGTTGGACCGAAGTGCTACCCTGTTACTTTTGTAGTGTATATGTTACACTTGTGGAGGTAGAAAGAAAATTTTAAACATAGTTAGGCTAAGGATTAGAACAGTTAGGTAGGCCTGGGGAGGTTAACAGGAACTAGCCAAGAATGTGCTGATCCCTGCAGAACAATGATCAAAAGGAACGGCCAGCCGTGAAGAACAGAAAGAAAAGTAAACTGACACTTTGTACCAGAAAAAAGAAATGAAACAATATACCCAGGTGGTGGGCTAGGTGGAGGGAGCAGTTAAACAGTAAACTTTAGAGATGTCAATCTATTGTTATCTACATGATTTGTGTGGTTGTTTGTAACCAGAACCCTACACGTACCCTACAATGTCAAAGGTATAAAAGCGGAACTGAAAATGAGGGTCGGCGGAATCCTGACTTGGGACGCTAGTCCTCAGGTTTCCCGGGCCCCGAATAAAGCACCGCATAAACTGACTCTGTTGGTTTGTGTCTTGATTACGGGCAACAGTTTTCTGGCGACCCAGAAGGGACTCCGGAGGCGGCTGGGGCGGTTCACGTGCTGATCCACTCCAAGCCGGCACCAGGTGATTCCTGGGGGAGACATCAACCCGTGCCCGACCCCGCGCCTGACGGACGACCATAAGGTAAGCCCGAAGGTGCTTTACTCCTTATAGGACGGTTGGTATTAAGGGTTGGTTGTTTGGAAGCCTAGGCGCTGGTCGTAAGACACAGCAAGTAGAAAGCTGTGCAGATCCAGCACTTGCCACTCGCGGCGACGAGTATAGGCAAGTTTGGTATTTGGTATAGGAATTTGGTAATCGGCCGTATATTGGTTTTGTGTGTGTGTGAGTGCACGCATGCTGCCGTTTAAAACTTTCAGACCTCTGTCTTGTAATGACAATGATGTTCCTGAGGATTCGCCTCTCGGCTGTCTGTTAAAAAAAAAAAAAAAACAAACAACAACAACAACAAAACAAACAACAACAACAACAACAACAAAAACACATTGGAAAGAAGGTAATTTTGGGCAGGAATTGCGGAGGAAAACCTTGATTGATTATTGTAATCATGTGTGGCCTGAATATGAAACGGGGGGAATGCAGTGGCCACGGAATGGTACAATAACCCCTGAAATATTAAGTCCTATGATGAGTTTCTTGCGGGAAACTGAGAAATGGGATGAGATACAGTACTTGGATTTGTTCTATTATCTGAAAGGAAAACCTGAGTGGCAAAAGGCTTGTGGATTGTTGGTGTTAAAAACCATGAAAGTAGAATGTGATAAATGCCCTGGTTGTAAAGAGCGTGAAATACGGTTCTCGGAGGAGGAGGAGGATGTGTCTTTGTTGGTCTCCCCGAGCGCGCCGCCACTCCCACCTCCTGAGGCTCCCCCGGTAAATACGGCTAGGGTCCCTCTTCCTTCCTCATCCGAGGAGGGGATAGAGCAGGAGGATTGGGTTGATCAGCCGAGAACGCTGCTTGCGGAGCGGACTCGGAGAGGGAGGCTGGAGAAAGGAGGCGGTTTTTCGCAGCCTCAGTTGATGGCTCCGCTGCGAGAGGCAGTGGGAGCGGATGGAGGGAAGGCGATGATAAAGGTTCCTTTTTCACCGAATGATTTAATAATATGGAAACAATCGGCGGGGGCGTACAGGGAAAATCCTGAGAAAGTGGCTCGGGTTGTGAAAATGGTAATGAAAACTCAGAATCCTGATTGGAATGATTTCCAGATGTTGCTGGACACTATTATGGATTCTACAGAAAAGGAGAAAGGGCACCGGCGGCGTCGGGGGGGGGGGAGGCGCGGGCCTCTTCCCCGGCCACCCCGCACGGGCGGGCGGCTGTCTGCGCGCCGGGGCCGGTGGGGCCCGGTGCGGCGGCCGAGGAGGTCCCTGAAGGAGAGGTGGCGCTGGATTGGGGAAAGGCTTCGGGGGCTTTGGGAAACAGGGAACCCAGGTAAATCAAAAGCGGCAGTACCAGTGGTAGTGGAATTAAAAGAAGGGGCCCAACCGGTGAGGGTACGGCAGTACCCCATTAGTCTGGAAGCTAGGAAAGGAATAGCCCCAATGATAACTCAATTCTTAAATTTAGGAATTTTGCAGGAGTGTGAATCTGAATTCAACACTCCTATCTTCCCAGTCAAAAAGCCTAACGGCGGTTACAGGTTAGTACAGGGCTTAAGGGCAATTAATTCTATCACCAAAGATATACATCCCGTAGTGGCAAATCCGTACACATTGTTAACATCTGTTTCTGAGAAATTTCAATGGTTTACAGTAATTGATTTAAAAGATGCATTCTTCTGCATACCCCTGGCACCTGAAAGCAGGAACATTTTTGCATTCGAATGGGAGAACCCCGACACAGGACGGAAGCACCAACTCACATGGACCAGGCTTCCCCAAGGATTTAAATCCTCGCCCACCATATTTGGTAACCAGCTGGCCAAGGAACTTGAGGAATGGAAGACTACCCAGGTAAAAGATTCGCCTTTTTCTTATGTGGTGTTGCAGTATGTGGATGATATTTTCCTGGGTATCACAGAAAAAGGTCTCTGCCTCAAATTAACCATTGCATTACTAAATATGCTGGGACAGGCTGGATACCGGGTATCCAGAGAAAAGGCACAGCTGGTCAAACAAAAGGTCATCTATTTAGGATGTGAAATTTCACAGGGAGTCCGTCGTTTCGGAGTAAATCGCATACAAGCCATATGTGCAATTCCAGTACCCCGTAATAACCAGGAACAAAGATCTTTTCTAGAAATGATTGGCTGGTGTCGACTGTGGATCCCCGACTTTGGGCTGACGGCCAAACCATTGTATGAGGTTGTGAAGGAACCAAGATTTAAGTGGGGACCCACGGAAGAAAAAGCGTTCCGGGAGTTAAAACAGGCTCTCAAGGAAGCACCTGCCCTGGGCCTACCGGATCTAACCAAGGACTTTCAACTGTATGTACATGAAAGGCAAAAGTTGGCCTTGGGGGTGCTCACTCAAAAACTGGGGTCTTGGAAAAGGCCGGTTGGGTACTTTTCTAAACAATTGGACTCAGTAAGTGGAGGGTGGCTGGGATGTCTAAGAGCAGTGGCAGCCACAGTAATCCTGATCCAAGAAGCACGCAAGCTAACATTGGGCAAGCATATGACAGTTTATGTACTTCACATGGTCATAACAGTATTGGAGCAAAAGGGGGGCCATTGGCTCTCATCAAGCAGGATGCTCCAGTACCAGGCCCAATTAAGGGAACAGGATGATGTGGAGCTGAAAATAACAAATCACCTTAATCCATCAGAATTCCTCAGGTCCACCCAGGAAGAAGGAGAATTGGAACACGATTGCGTGGAGGTAATCGAACAAGTATACGCCAGCCGGAAGGATCTGAAGGATGAGCCACTGCCGGACCCTGATTGGGAACTGTTTACGGACGGGTCCAGTTTTGTGGAAAAAGGTACCAGGTATGCAGGGTATGCAGTAATTACCTTGCGACAGATAGTGGAAGCAAAAGCATTGCCCCCGGGCACGTCAGCACAGAAGGCAGAAATTTGGGCTCTGGTAAGAGCCCTGGTGCTGAGCCAAGGGAAGAAAGTCAACATATGGACTGATTCCAAATATGCATTCGGAGTAGTACATGTGCATGGGGCTTTGTGGAAGGAACAGGGACTTCTTAATTCGCAGGGGTCGTCAATCAAACACAAAGAAGAAAAAATCATGTTATTGGAAGCAATTTACAAGCCATTGGCAGTTGCGGTGATGCACGTCAAAGGACATCGGAACGATCCAGGAAAAGAGTTCCAGGGAAATCGACAAGCGGATCAAGTGGCAAAGCAGGTGGCCAGAGAAGTATGGACTCAATTAGCTTTGCTACCAGCTCGGGGCAACCCTGCCGCTGCGTGCATGGAAGACAAACCACATTACTCGCCAGAGGACGAGAAATTGGCTCAAATGTTGCAGGCACGGAAAAATATCAAGGGTTGGTATGTGACCCCAACAGGACAGGTGATCCTGCCGGTAAGGATCATGAAGACAGTACTGGAAACAGAACACAATAAGTGTCATTGGGGTGCGGAGGCAATGGTAAAATTTTTGAAAAACGAAATATTCTCAAACCAGATGTTGACATTGGCAAAAAGAGCAAACGCAATGTGTCCGGTATGTATCAAAAACAACCCAGTGGTAAGAAGGCAGATACAAATGGGTAAGTTGCAGGTAGGTCCCCAACCAGGAGATTATTGGCAAATAGACTTCTCTGAGTTACCAAAGGCCCAAGCATATAAATATCTGTTGGTGTATGTGTGCACATTTTCGGGATGGCCAGAAGCTTTCCCTTGCAGGACCAATAAGGCAAAGGAAGTAGTAAAAACACTTTTGAAAGAAATCATCCCTAGATTTGGGGTGCCCTTAGGGCTATCATCAGATAGAGGTCCTCATTTCACTGCAGGGATCGTGCAGGAGATTTCTGTAACGCTAGGAATAACTTGGAACCTGCACATGCCCTGGAGACCCCAATCAAGTGGTAAGGTAGAGCGGATGAATCAAACATTGAAAAATCAAATTAAGAAAATTTGCCAAGAAGCAAAAATACAGTGGCCACAGGCATTGCCTTTAGCTCTCTTAAGAGTTAGGATTAAACCAAGGGAAAAGATAGGGGTAAGTCCGTACGAAATTTTGTACCGCAAACCATACCATGCTGCTACTTACCAAGGGGACCCTCATCTGGTAGGGGATCAGGTGATATTAAATTATGTATTGTCTCTGAATAGGACTCTTACAGCACTCAGAGGAGCGTTGCAGTGGAACCGGCCCCTACCCCTGGAAAACCCGGCCCATGACATCTTTCCAGGAGACCAAGTCTACATAAGGAACTGGTCAGTGGAACCACTGAAGGAAACATGGGACGGTCCACACCAAGTGATCATGACCACTTACACGGCCGTCAAGGTCGACGGAATCGACAACTGGATCCATTATACCAGGGTCAAGAAGGTCCCCACACAGTGGTCGGTAGAACATGTATCCCCAACAAAGATGCTGTTCAGAAGCAAGCCATGAAGATATTAATCTTTTATAGCTTAACTATAACTGTGGAAACTGTAGTAAAGATAAATGTACCTGAGCCTGACTTGACAGTGGGAGAAGGATCTGATGTTAATTTAACTTGTTTGTTTATTGATGACCAGGGAGCTGGACCCGCAGAAGTGATAACTAGATGGAAATGGGTGATGGGAGATAAAGTGATTATGGAAGGGGTAAAAACAGATTGGGATAAAGTACACCAAGCAGGAATAACTATTTTGCAGATACCCAGAATGGCTAGGGAATAGAAATCATTCCTATCAAAAAAAAAAAAAAAAAAACATAGTTACGTCCACCTCCACCTCTTTCAGACAATCACATGCCCAAAGAGAAGAGTGGAATTGTACGGAAATATTTACTTGTGATACCCCAGAGGATCGAATTGGGTTAGTACCAGTAAAAATGGCATTAAAGTGGGGATGCGAATGTAGGGGATACCATCATACCATTGGCACACGCCAAGGAAATCCTACCGTAAACTGTAAAATCACAACTGTTCATAGCCCAGGAAATTTAGTGTGGGTATTGGGACATGGACAATGGACATCCCATCTGCCCTTAGATGGATTGGTCACCCAAATTACATTAGGGGTACCCACTCTGTGTCCATTTTGGAAACAGACAAAATTGACACCAAAGGAAATACAAAAAAGGGAAAGAAGGGATGTTAGTAAAGATTTGGATGAGATAGGGCTAGATGAAAAAGATGAATGGCACGAACCCTCTTCTGGAGTTAAATTTCGATGGGTATTAGAATCACTATTTGCACCCATCTCAACTTATCGAAATAGGGAAATGTTATACAAATTATTAGGACAAACCGAGCGATTAGCTGCAGTTACTAAGAAAGGATTTAAGGACCTAAATTTGCAACTCCAGGCTACCACAAGAATGACCATACAAAATAGGATGGCTTTGGATATGATGTTGCTAAAAGAACATGGAGTTTGTGGGTATCTGCATAATAGAAATGGGCATTGTTGTGTACACATCCCAAATGTCACCCAGGAGGTAGAAAAAGATATTAGTCAATTGGAACAAATTGAGGACAAGGTCCACAATGTTCAAAAAGAGGCAGAACACAATTGGGTTGGAGCATTATTCAGCTCCTTAGGGATCCAGGTTTCTGGTTGGATATCATCAATTGTACAATATGGAGTCATGATAATCATAGTGGTTGTGGTTGCATTAGTAGTATATAAGTGCTTGCTAGAGATGATTATTAAAGAAACTCAGCATACGCGAAGAGTAATGAAGGCTATGACTCGGAAAGAGGTAATAATACCAGAAGAAGTATTACCTCCGCCTGCTTATCAAGAGACTAAAGCTTGAGCATCCTTGCGAAAGGATAATCGAAGGGTGCTCAAAAGGGGGGAATTGTTACACTTGTGGAGGTAGAAAGAAAATTTTAAACGTAGTTAGGCTAAGGATTAGAACAGTTAGGTAGGCCTGGGGAGGTTAACAGGAACTAGCCAAGAATGTGCTGATCCCTGCAGAACAATGATCAAAAGGAACGGCCAGCCGTGAAGAACAGAAAGAAAGTAAACTGACACTTTGTACCAGAAAAAAAAGAAATGAAACAATATACCCAGGTGGTGGGCTAGGTGGAGGGAGCAGTTAAACAGTAAACTCTAGAGATGACAATCTATTGTTATCTACATGATTTGTGTGGTTGTTTGTAACCAGAACCCTACACGTACCCTACAATGTCAAAGGTATAAAAGCGGAACTGAAAATGAGGGTCGGCGGAATCCTGACTTGGGACGCTAGTCCTCAGGTTTCCCGGGCCCCGAATAAAGCACCACATAAACTGACTTTGTTGGTTTGTGTCTTAATTACGGGCAACACTATAATCCAATGTTTGGTTTTTGGTTTTTTTTTTTTTTCCCTTTTGGGTCCTTTGTGTAATTAGGTTTTGTGTATTGGGAATGAATGCAGGTGAATTAATGTGACTGCAGATATCAGTAATCCCAGGACATCAAAATAAAATGACCCCGGTGTACAGCTTCGGAATTGGCTACTCTGAACCTGGCACTGGAAGAAATTGCTTACTGCTGGCTGGGAGGCTAGCCACCTCTTTAGCCTAGGTACAGTAATATAACAGTAATATAACATCAGGATTTCCTCCATGCTTGTTCCTGGATTGCAGTTATCTGTTGTACATTTTATTGGTGACATAATGCGTATGTGTCTGACATGTGCCTATGTTTTTGTATTTGTATGAAATGTACCTATGTTATGTACTTCTGATTATTGCATTGTATTATATATTATGATTATTGTAATCCCAGTATTTACTATTACTATTACTATTATTATTAGCTCTGATTTATATAGTCAACATTTTTCTTTTCTGATTTACTTGCTGAGATTCTGTAACCGTCAATATTTTACCTTTCTTTCTATACATTTGTATGTGTCCCTACCTGATACAATTGGTTTGGACAATCATATACCTCACTTGTATTAAGTTGTTTCTTTGTAACCTTAAATATGTGCCCTCTGCTACATTGTAGCCGATTAATGTCAGGTTTCTTTTTTTTATATATATGCATATATATATATCAATGTGTTTATCCCAAAACGCACTCCCCTAGCCTCAAAACCCACGGGGTGAGGTGACATAAGGTGGTGAAATATGTATGTGTGGTTTCTCCTACAGTTTACTCCCCGCAAACACATGTTAACAAAATTCTGGCTTTTGTGCTAGACAAACGTGCGGTGGAAAAGGAACTGTGCTAGGCATGGTGGGATTCTCGGTTGTCCACTAAAGGAAACCTTGGAGATAGAATCGGCCTGCTGTACAGCACAGATTATAAAAAAAAAACCACACGACATAACCACGCCAAATGTAGTGACCCCCCCCCCCCTTTCTTTTGGGGGATAAATAACCCTAGGAAAAGACGGGAAAGGCGCGCGCTTCTTCGGCTCGACGTCTCCTCAGCTCGTCACCCCGATTTCCAGCTACGGAAAGACAGAGCAGCGACTCAACGGCGAAAACCACAAGCAGCCTCAGCCCGAAGAACCAGGATCAACTCTCCAGCCCGAGGCCTGGCCCTGCGTGGACGGTGATATTTTCTCCCTTTTGTCTCTCCCTTTGTTACTCCTAACGACCATCGATTGAGGTGGTTACTTTATACAAAAGGTCTTATTGCTAGTAAAACCGGCTTTCCCTGTTTAGAAATAAACTTTGTAACTAATTTTAAATCCAGCAGTCTGGTTATTTGTCAATTCAAGCGTTGTCTCTGAGTCAGTGGCTGAATTTTCCTCGCAATCAAAATATAAATAATAACTCCAATCCCCGTGTAAATCATTCTAATATCCAACCCTTACACGCCTTACACGTCCCTTCCATATACTAAGTAATAGAGTGAGCTTTGCTGTTACTGTTTTAAGCTAGTTCCTGAAATGTAGGCAAAGAGACTGCTTAGGAAGGAGACGTTTATTGCAGATTTGTGCAAAGCTGGGTGCTCAGTGGCCTCCCAACAAATCAAGCCCTTCCTCTGCTTCTTCTTCATCCATGGCCAGTGTCCTGGGAGAATTCCATCCATTCGTCTGCCTGTAGTCCTGATCCGTGCTCTCCTGAATCTATGTGTTCCTGCCTCTGGCTCCTGACTGCTGCTGACACCAGGATCCCAGCCTGGACTTTGCCAGGGTTTGCCCTGCAGCCTTGGTGGTGATGCGAGAGTTGTTGGGGGGAAAGGGAGAAGAATGTGATATTGCTTTTTGTATATATTTAAATTTTTTTTATCATTACTGTTTCATTAAAGCTGTGTAATTTAGTTTCCAACCCATAAGTCTCTCTCCCTTATTCTCTCTCCTTTCTCTATCAGAGAGGGGAGAGGGATCAATAGAGAGCATCTGTCATTTAGTTAATTGCCAGCCCAGCATTAAACCATGACATAAAGAAATGCTTCCTAATATCCAGTCTAAATCTACCTGGCCCCTTTGAGCCATATCCTGTCACAGGATACCAGGGAGAAGAGATCAGCACCTCTCCCTGCACTTTCCCTCCTCCAGAAGTTGTAGAAAGCAATGAGGTCACCCCTCAATCTGTTTTTATAGGCCTGGTCCTATAAATTATGTCTCCTGCATTAGTAGCAGTGCTTTATCTGCACTAACAAACCCTGGGATATATTTCTTTTCCCCTTTCTTTTTATGAAAGGAATAGGAAGGAATTTAGTTTGTGTCACAGATGGGGGAGTGGAAGGTCTTGAGGTTGCTTAAAGTATCACAGAAAAAATATCAGGAAAAGTGATAATATAGATTTATGAAAGTGGGACTTAACAGGATTCAATGGCAATGATGCTGGAAAGGACAGACCAGCATGGTGGGGGGAGGAGGGTGGTCATCCTTTAAGTGGTCAGGCTGTAGGTCTAGTTTTTTTAGGTCCCTTCCAACTGAGCTATTCTGTTCCAAAATACTTTAGACCTCAACCACTCCAAGCAATGCAGCTGATGCTGAGATCAAAGACAGTATAAATCCAGCTCACTAAAAATGATCATCATCTAGATCCTCAGCAAACACACAGGCATGTGATTGCTCTCTGAACCAGAACAAAACATTATGGATTACAGAAGGTTTTTGTTTGTTTTGTTTTTTTCTTTTCATACATACATACATAGCAAAAAAAGGGGGGGGGGAACAGGACAGGGGACAAAAACCTGTGCACCACAGAAAATTATCTAATTTTTCTAGGCTTTGCAAAGTTGCAAATAACTGGACAAGAAACCTCATCACCTGGAACTGGAAGTTCCAAATCATATCTCTAGAAACTAGCAGTTAAGCTACTTCTTGAATCTAAAATTCTCGCAACAGAACTAAGCTTATTCTGTTACTTTTTTTTTTTTTTCTTCTTCTCTTTAAGAAAATGGCACATGTGGGAATTTCTGGAAAAATTGATTTTTTTTCTACCTATACCTACCAATGCAGGGTCAAGTCAATTCCCTTCTCTAACCTTTCAGCAGTCTGGTGCTGTTAATTAAAATAATATTAACTCTGCTTAACTTGTGGTTGTAGGGTACAATGCTGCTTCATCTGGGAAGACTGACTCATTCATTATAAAGCACTAAAAATGTGCCTTCCTGGAGAAAATTGCACATGGATGGGAAACTGCACTTATCCCTTGACACTTTTTCCTCATGGAATCCGCATTAATAAACTCTTTCTTCTATCCCTTTCTGTTTCAGAACAATAGGTGAGGAGTGGTTTCATGGATAATTGTATTTTAATATTTGAAGATCAACTGCATTTCCAGACCTTGGCAAACAATATTTTTTTTCTGTACTGAAATCTGGTTCTGATACATTCTGTTTCAAACAGTCTATGCTCCCTCACATCTGTTTTTTCGGCACATCACCTCTTACAACACTTCTTTATTAGAGGTATTTGAGTATTTTTAATTGGCTAATAATGCAAATAATGAGATTAATTTCATTCAAGTTTCAGAAATATACACATACCTCCAAGCTCATCTCAATTACAAAAGGTCTTACAATAGATGTAACTTGAACAGATGAGGTCTAAACCTAGGAAATTGGGCAAGGAAGGAAAGAGACCAGCATGGCTGAATTGAGACCTGCTGGTCAAACTAAAAGGCAAGATGGACCTACCCAGGCAGTGGAAGAGAGAACAGGTATCCTGCAGAGTCTAGCGACATTGCCTGGTTGTGTAGAGACAAGGTTAGGAAAGCCAAGGCACAGCTAGAACTGAACTTGGCAAAGAAAAAAACCCAGAAGAGCTTTTACAGGTATGTAAACCAGACAAGGAAGGTTAAAGAAAGCATAACCTCCCTGATGAGCCACAGTGAACTGGTAACAACAGATGAGGAAAAGGCTGAGATTCTCAACAACTTCTTTGCTTCAGTCTTCACTGGCAGTGCCTCTCCTCATGGCTCTTATGTTGATGGCCCACAAGATGGAGACCAGCAAGACCAAGTCCCCGCCACTGTAAGTGAAGAAAAGGTTTGTGACCATCTGAGGAACCTGAAGATATACAAGTCCATGGGACCTGATGAGATGCACCCCAGAGTCCTGAGGGAATTGGCAGATGTAGTTGCCAAGCCACTCTCTATGATATTTGAAAAGCCATGGAAGTCAGGTGAAGTCCTCAGTGACAGGAAGAAGGGAAACATCACTCCCATTTTTAAAAAGGGTAAAAAGAGTACCCTGGGAACTACTGACCTGTCAGCCTCACCTCTGAGCCTGGGAAGATCATGGAAGAGGTCCTCCTAGAAGCTCTCATAAGGCACATGGAGTACAGGGAGGTGATTCAAGATAACCAGCATGTGCACCAGTGTGCAGAGCGCACCAATGACAAGTTTTGTCTGACCAAACTAGTGGCTGCCTACAATGGAGTGACTACATCAATCGATGTCATAGTTTGAGTATGGGGAACTAAAGAGAGGCTTTCAGACTCTGAGAGGGGTGGAACACAGAGGGATCTATCTATTCCTTCCCATTTCCTGCCCATACTCCATTCAGCAGGTTTTATGACAATGCAAATGTGAAAAGCAAAAAACAAGTTCAGAAGGAAAAAAGTATTTTAGAACATATTAGCAACTGCTAAGTTGATTTAGGGGAATGAACAAAAGCTATGACATTTAAGGTACAAATGGCATTATAAATTCATTTACACAATTGGGGCAAAACAAGAGCCCCCAAAATATTAAAATTTCTTTATAAAATATGGATAATTATAATTTATTATTCTTATTTGCAATATTGGTATATGCACATAAGTATCCAAAGGTATTCTTTCATAAGTCACTGAAAACTCTTTACTCTCTCCCAATCTTTCTTTTTTATTAATATAATTCCCTCTTTTTATCAAGTTGCTTACAGTCCTGGTTCAAGAGTACCAGGATAAAAATTGCCTACAGCCATGCTTACATGAGAGTCCTTGGGGTTCCAGCTGCTGCCAGCCAGTTGATGTAGCAATTACAAAGGGTGAGGAGCAGCTGTACCTATGAGGAGGAGAGAATGGGTCAGTAGTCCCAAATGGACAATTCATAGTATTCGTTCCCATGGTGTTCAGTATAAAACGGCTTCCAAGTGAAAACTAGTCTGCCTGACATACTGGCTAGATTGGAATTAGCTTGTTTGTTATCTCTCCCTGTGCTGCTAATGTTCCTGCATCCTGTTTTCTCACCAGTGACCAAATTAAATATACTTCACCAATCCAGGTTGCCTTCCCCTAACTCCCTGAATAGGACTGTCTCGGCTGCTCCAAGGTTTTTGTGGACTGGTGTCACGGTTTAACACTGGCCCGCCAATTAAACCGAATAACAGATGCTCCCTATTAATCTCTCTCTCCTCCCTGATAAAGAAAGGAGAGAGAATAAGGGAAAGAGACATGGGTTGGAAACTAAACTACACAACTTTAATGAAACAGTAATGATAAATAGGAAAAATTACTAAATATATACAAATATACAGGAAAATTGATACCACGTTCCTTCCCCCCTTCTCCCCCAATAACTCTCATGTCACCACCGAGGCTGCAGGGCAGCCCTGGGAAAGTCCAGGCTGAAGACCTGGATTCAGCAGCAGTAGGGAGCTGGAGGCAGGAACACACAGATTCAGGCTGGCACGGATCAGGACCACAGGCAGACAAACGGACGGAATCCTCCCAGGATGCCGAGGCTGTTGCCCATAATCAAAACACAAACCAACAGAGTCAGTTTATGCGGTGCTTTATTCAGGGCCCGGGAAGCCTGAGGACTAGCGTCCAAAGTCAGGGTTCCGAAGACCCTCGTTTTTGGTTCAGCTTTTATACTCTTTTTCATTACAGGCCACGTACAGAGTTACATAAATTTTAGTCACAAACAGTCACATAGATCATGCAGATAACAATAGACAAACAGTCACATAGATCTTACAAATAACAATAGATAGTCATCTCTTAAACTGTAAATCCACGGTTTACCGTTTCAGCTGTCATTACCACCTGGCCCACCACCTGGATACAATATTTTATCTTGATCTTTGGTATATGGTATCAGTTTGCTTAACTATTCTCCTTTTGATTAATGTTTTTGCTGATGGGGTCAACACACTCCTTATTCTCCTTTGATCATTGTTCTTGTAAGGGTCAGCTCACTCTTAACTAGTTACTTATTCCCAGAGTTTTAGTCTACCCGAGCCCCTTCTAACTCTTAGTTCATCCATTTTAAAATTTTACAACCAATATTATTTTATTTCTACTATAAACTGTAACAATTCCCCCCTTTTGAGCATCCTTCGATTATTCCTTCGCAAGGATGCTCAACCTTTAAGCCTCTTGATAAGCAGGTGGAGGCGTCCCTTCTTCTGGAGATATTACCTCTTTCCGAGTCATAGCCTTCATTACTCTTCGTGTATGTTGAGTTTCTTTAATAATCATTCCCAATAAACCCTTGTACATTACTAAAGCAATCACAACAATGATAATTATCATAATTCCATATTGTATAATTGATGATATCCAACCAGAGACCTGGATCCCTAGGGAGCTGAATACTGCTCCAACCCAATTGTGTTCTGCCTCTTTTTGAACATCGTGGACCTTGTCCTCAATTTGTTCCAATTGGCTAATATCTTTCTCTACTTCCTGGGTAACGTTTGGGATATGCACACAACAATGTTCATTTTTATTATTCAGATACCCACAAACACCATGCTCTTTTAGCAACATCATATCTAAGGCCATCCTGTTTTGTATGGTCATTCTTGTGGTAGCCTGAAGTTGCAGGTTTAAATCCTTAAATCCTTTCTTAGTTACTGCAGCTAACCGTTCAGTTTGTCCTAATAATTTGTACAGCATTTCCCGATTTCTATGAGTTGAGATGGGTGCGAATAATGATTCTAATACCCATCCAAATTTAACTCCAGAAGAGGGTTCATGCCACTCATCTTTCTCATCTAACCCTATTATTTCCAAGTCTTCATTTATACCCCTTTTCTCTCTCTTACCCTTCTCTTTCTGTGTCAATTTTGCCTGTTTCCAATATGGACATAAAGTAGGTACCCCTAAGGTAATTTGTGTGGCCAATCCATCCAAGGGTAAATGAGATGTCCATTGTCCATGTCCCAATACCCATATGTCCTGGTTTGGGCCAGGATAAAGGTGATTTTCTGTCTTGTACTTTTGCTTTTAGCTAAGTTTCTCAGACAGTGTGTGCTTTTAGGATTGATAACACTTGATGTTTATAGTTACTGCTAGAGACTGGTATGCAGAGCCAAGGACACTGCTCAGCTCTGAGGAAAACATTTTACTGTCCAGGAGGATACAGAGGTCCCACCAGAGCCCTCCTTTAGGGAGGAACAGACTAGATAGATACCAGAATTGACCAAACAGAGTATTCCATCCCATATACGTCACACTCAGTATAAATTTGAGGCATCACGAGGGCCGAGGCTGATCTTTTCCAGATCTTTTCCCTTCCTCCCTTCCTTCACCTGGCATCCTGGAAGGATCCTGTCTGTTCATCTGCTTGTGGTCCTGATCCGTGCCAGCCCATATCTGTGTGTTCCTGCCTCCAGTTCCCGACTGCTGCCGACTCCAGGAGTCCGGCCTGGACTTTCCCAGGGCTGCCCTACAGCCTCGGTGGTGACGTGAGAGTTATTGGGGGAAAGGGGGAGGAATGTGGTATCCATTTTCCTGTATATTTGTATATATTTAGTAATTTTACCTATTTATCATTACTGTTTCATTAAAGTTGTGTAGTTTAGTTTCCAACCCATAAGTCTCTCTCCCTTATTCTCTCTCCTTTCTCTATCAAGGATAGAGAAATTAATAGAGAGCGTCTGTTATTCGGTTTAATTGCCGGGCCAGTGTTAAACCGTAACAGATTTATTGGCACCCAACGTGGGGCCCGAGCTAATTGGCTCGAGTCCAGTTTAAATTTTGACTAAATTGCCTGAACAGTTTGAATTCCAACTCCAGTGAAAGAATGGCTTTCCTGAGCTGGAATCAGACCTTGTTCTTTGGAAATTTCACAGGGTTGGAGATTAAACCAATCGTGCCGTACCTTTGGTATTTAGGGTATGCAATCTGTCTTTTCGCAGCTGGAATTGCTGTTGCTTTGTGGTTTGTTCTTCGTAAGAGTTGCTTAAGAACCATCATTGCAATATCGTCCTCAATACTGGTGTATATCATCGTGCATGGTGTAGTGGTGTTTCATAGAAGGATTAAGAACTTTGTTGGTAATTACATTTTCAGCCTGCTTTTGAGGAAATACACCACTCTTGGGCTGAGTTCAATGGATTCTTATCAAAATGGCATTATGATTGTTATAGTTTTGAACCTCCTGATTCTTGTAGGCATTGTTGTTCAGGTGTCTGTGAATATTTTCATGTGCTATCATATGTTGGTGAGGAATAAGACAATTACAACTAGGGGAACGAGCACACCTCGTAAAGAGAGCACCCCCACTCCTGCCTCTGCAGCCGCTTCTCGACCCCCCTCACGCAAGGGCACAACTCAGATAAGGCCGGCGAGCATTGCCAGCTTATCGGCTACAGCTCCAGTTGCTGTCTCTACTCCCACAGACAGTGCTGCTGCTCAGAAAGCAAGCCCTGCTGCTGCTACTGCTGCAGATACTACAGCCTCTCCCCCTCAGCCCACACAGTTACTTGTTGACCCTGTAACTAGGAGAAAAGGAAAACAATGGAAATCAGAAGCGAGCCTTAACCCTTCCAAGTCTGAACAAGATGACCAGGTGATAGAGGAAATAGAGGATAATGGCTCTCCTCCTAGACCAGCTAGAGCAGCTAGAGCAGAGTCAGATGAGGACTCAGACTCAGAATCTGCTCAGCTCTATTCCATGAGAGACTTGCGTACTCTGAGAAAAGATTTCAGCCGTTTTCCAGGTGAACCACTTCTCTCTTGGTTACTCCGATGCTGGAATGAGGGGGCTGCTACCATAACATTAACTCAGAAGGAAGCCAGGCAGTTGGGATCCCTGGCCAAAGATGCAGGTATTGATCGGGCATTTGGGGAAAAGGCTGGAACTACCAGCCTGTGGAAACGACTCTTGTCAGCTGTAAAGGAGAGATATCCCTATAAAGAGGAAATAGACTGCCCACAGATCAAAGCACGCAGACTTGGAAAAGCTATCAGGTATCTCGAAGAATTGGCTGTACGAGATCTGATCTATAATAATGATGACATTGAAGATTCCTATCACGTACCATGCCCTAAACCTATGATGCAAAGGTTTGTGCATGCTGCACCACCACCTTTTAATCATACACTATCAGTACTGCTATGGGTTCCTGCAGACGTGGATACAGCTGTGGGTGATGTGATTAAAACTGTACGAGAGTGTGAAGATGCTGTCATAGCCCCTTGTCGGGCCTGGGTCTCAGCTATCAAGAGAGCATCCGAGGAATGGCATTCACCCCTTTCTCCTCAGACAGACGGAGGACGCCCCATTGCAGCCATTAAGAGGAGACGCCCTCCTATGAGACAGAATCGAGAGAAACAGAGATCAGTAAGAGGGACCCTATGGGTAATCGTGTGTGAATGTGGGGAGGACATGAAAAAGTGGGACAAAAAACCTACTGCTGCCCTACAGGACCGAGTGATTGAGTTGATAAGTAAGCCGAAGGCAAAAGGAGGTCCTTCTAAAAAGATGGCTGCTCAAGTGTCCAGTGTGGAGTTACCCAACCCAAAAATGCTGGTGACTCAAGATCCATGCACATCAGGTGTGACTACTGGGGATGCAAGCTCCAGTAATGCACATACTGACAATGCTGTATGTGCTCAAGCTTAGAGGTGCCCTGCCTCCAGCCAGGTGGAGGAGAGGGACAACCGAATCTATTGGATTGTGTGGATTCGATGGCCTGGCACATTAGAGCCACAAAAGTATAAAGCCTTGGTGGACACTGGTGCACAGTGCACCCTAATGCCATCGAATCAGAAAGGCACAGACTCCGTCACTATTTCTGGAGTGACGGGGGGATCTAAAGAACTGACTATTGTGAAGGCTGATGTGAGCCTCACTGGAATAAAGTGGCATAAACACCCAATAGTGACTGGTCCAGATGCTCCGTGCATCCTTGGCATACACTACCTCAAGGGAGGTGATTTCGAGGACCCAAAAGGGTACCGCTGGTCCTTTGGTACTGCAGCTATTAAGACTGAGAATGCAGAATGGCTGCATACTTTGTTTGGCCTTTCAGATAAATCCTTTGTAGTGGGATTGCTGAGAACCACAAACCAGCGGCTGCCAACTGCTACTTCAGTAGTGCATCGTAGACAATATCGTGTCAACAGAGATGCTGTGGTCCCCATTCACAAGCTGATCCGGCAATTAGAGAGCCAAGGAGTGATCAGCAAGACTCATTCACCCTTCAACAGTCCTGTATGGCCAGTTAAAAAGCCAAATGGAGAGTGGAGGCTGACAGTGGACTATCGTGCCCTGAATGAGGTTACAACACCACTAAGTGCTGCTGTGCCGGACATACTAGAACTTCAGTATGAGCTGGAGTCAAAGGCAGCCAGGTGGTATGCTACTATTGACATTGCTAATGCATTTTTTGCTATTCCTATAGCACCAGAATGCAGGGCACAGTTTGCCTTCACCTGGAGAGGTGTCCAGTACACTTGGAATCGACTGCCCCAGGGGTGGAAACACAGTCCTACCATCTGCCATGGACTGATCCATGATACCTTGGAAAAGGGTGGAGCTCAAGAACATCTACAATACATCGATGACATCATTGTGTGGGGTGACACAGCAAAGGAAGTCTATGAGAAAGGTAAGAAGATAATTGAAATCCTCCTAGAGGCTGGTTTTGCTATTAAAAGGAGCAAGGTCAAGGGACCTGCACAAGAGATACAGTTTCTGGGAGTTAAGTGGCAAGATGGACGTCGCCACATCCCAATGGACGTGATTAACAAAATAACAGCTATGGCCCCACCAACTACCAAAAAGGAAACACAGTCCTTTTTAGGAACTGTTGGTTTCTGGAGAATGCATATTCCTCTTTATAATCAGATTGTGAAACCTCTCTATGAGGTTACTCGGAAGAAGAAAGACTTTAAATGGGGCTCAGAACAACAAGCTGCTTTTGAGAATATTAAACAGGAGATTGTGCAGGCAATGGCCCTTGGACCAATTCGAACAGGGCCAGACATCAAAAATATTCTTTACACGGGAGATGGAGGTGATGGTCCTTCATGGAGCCTCTGGCAGAAAGCTCCAGGAGAGACTCGAGGCCGACCTCTAGGATTTTGGGGTTGAAACTACAAAGGCTCCGAAGCCAACTACACAGCTGATGAAAAAGAGATATTGGCCGCATACGAAGGAGTCAGAGCTGCTTCAGAAGTGATTGGTACTGAAGCACAGCTCCTCCTAGTGCCACGATTACCTGTACTGGGTTTTATGTACACAGGTAGAGAATCTTCCCATCATGCTACCGATGCTACCTGGAGTAAATGGATTGCTTTACTCTCACAGAGAGCTAGGATAGGAAGACTCAATCGTCCAGGAATTGTAGAAGCAATAACACATTGGCCAGAAGGCAAACACTTTGGAATGCCACCAGGAAAAGTGGTAAAACGGGCTGAAGAAGCCCCACCATACGATCAACTACCAGAGAGTGAGAAACAATATGCTCTTTTCACTGATGGATCCTGTCGTCTGGTAGGAGGCCATCGAAGGTGGAAAGCTGCCGTATGGAATCCTACACGACTAGTTGCAAAAACAGATGAAGGAGATGGTGAATCAAGTCAATTTGCAGAGGTAAAAGCCATCCAATTGGCTTTGGACATTGCTGAACAAGAAAAGTGGACGAGACTTTATCTCTATACTGACTCATGGATGGTAGCAAATGCCTTATGGGGTTGGTTAAAGCAGTGGAAGCAAAACAACTGGCAACGTAGAGATAAACCTATCTGGGCTGCTGAACTCTGGAAAGACATTGCTACTAGGTTAGAGAAACTTGATGTAAAAGTACGTCACGTAGATGCCCACGTACCTTCATATCGAGCTACTGAGGAACATCAAAACAACCAACGAGCAGATGAGGCTGCTCAAGTGTTTCAAATATATCTAGACTGGGACCATAAAGGTGAACTGTTTTTGGCTAAATGGGCCCACAATGCTTCAGGTCATCAAGGCAGGGATGGAACATATCGATGGGCTCGTGACCGAGGGGTGGATTTATCTTTGGACTCTATTTCGCAGGTTATCCACGATTGTGACATATGTGCTGCAATTAAGCAAGCTAAAAGGTTGAAACCTCTATGGTATGAAGGGAGATGGTCAAAATATAGGTATGGGGAGGCCTGGCAAATCGACTACATCACATTGCCTCAAACTCGCCAGGGTAAGCGCTATGTGCTTACAATGGTGGAGGCAAGTACAGGATGGCTGGAAACATATCCTGTGCCTCATGCCACAGCCCGGAACACCATTCTGGGCCTAGAGAAACAAGTCCTGTGGAGACATGGTACACCAGAGAGAATTGAGTCAGATAATGGAACTCATTTCAAAAATAGTCTCATAAATAACTGGGCCAAAGAACATGGTATTGAGTGGATATACCATATCCCCTATCATGCACCAGCCTCAGGTAAAATTGAAAGGTACAATGGACTGTTAAAAACTACCTTAAAGGCAATGGGTGGTGGAACTTTCAAAAACTGGGACAAGCACTTGGCAAAAGCTACCTGGTTAGTTAATACCAGAGGTTCCATCAATCGAGCTGGTCCTGCTCAGTCAGATCTTCTACACACAGTAGATGGGGACAAAGTGCCTGTGGTGCATGAAAAGAATCTGCTAGGGAAAACAGTTTGGGTTTATCCTGCCTCGGGCAAAGGCAAACCCATTCGTGGGGTTGCTTTCGCTCAAGGGCCTGGACACACTTGGTGGGTGATGATGAAAGATGGAGAAGTACAATGTGTACCACAAGGAAATCTAACACTAGGTGAGAATTCCTAATTTCTGCTTGTCTAGCTTAATCAGTAATGCATGGACTCTTTGGGAGTCATGAACTTGTATCCCACCATAACTACTGTTATGTGAACTGTTGCATAAACTAACAGTGTTCTATGAGTGTTTTTCAGGATGATTTTGTGGTGATGAAACCAGAACTAGGTTCATCGGCTGGCATCCAGTAACTTCCTTGAAATTACCATCTGCAACTTGCAACTTGTGGACCATGGACATGAACTGTGAAGACTGGTCCTTCTTTTGAGAATCTGCTACAATAGATGAACATCTGCAATTGTAGACTGAATTACTTAGTGAATTTTAGCACAGAGAGATAGTAGTAATTTGTGTATAATGTTTAAGGATAAAGATAGTAATGATTGGAGCATGACGCAAATGGTATGGAATAAGGGGTGGAATGTCCTGGTTTGGGCCAGGATAAAGGTGATTTTCTGTCTTGTACTTTTGCTTTTAGCTAAGTTTCTCAGACAGTGTGTGCTTTTAGGATTGATAACACTTGATGTTTATAGTTACTGCTAGAGACTGGTATGCAGAGCCAAGGACACTGCTCAGCTCTGAGGAAAACATTTTACTGTCCAGGAGGATACAGAGGTCCCACCAGAGCCCTCCTTTAGGGAGGAACAGACTAGATAGATACCAGAATTGACCAAACAGAGTATTCCATCCCATATACGTCACACTCAGTATAAATTTGAGGCATCACGAGGGCCGAGGCTGATCTTTTCCAGATCTTTTCCCTTCCTCCCTTCCTTCACCTGGCATCCTGGAAGGATCCTGTCTGTTCATCTGCCTGTGGTCCTGATCCGTGCCAGCCCATATCTGTGTGTTCCTGCCTCCAGTTCCCGACTGCTGCCGACTCCAGGAGTCCGGCCTGGACTTTCCCAGGGCTGCCCTACAGCCTCGGTGGTGACGTGAGAGTTATTGGGGGAAAGGGGGAGGAATGTGGTATCCATTTTCCTGTATATTTGTATATATTTAGTAATTTTACCTATTTATCATTACTGTTTCATTAAAGTTGTGTAGTTTAGTTTCCAACCCATAAGTCTCTCTCCCTTATTCTCTCTCCTTTCTCTATCAAGGATAGAGAAATTAATAGAGAGCGTCTGTTATTCGGTTTAATTGCCGGGCCAGTGTTAAACCGTGACACCATACTAAATTTCCAGGACTATGAACGGTCATAACTTTACAATTTATAGCAAGATTTCCTTGTACCGCACTAATGGTATGATGGTATCCTCTACATTCACATCCCCATTTTAATGCCATTTTCACTGGGACCAACCCTATTCGATCTTCTGGGGTGTCACATGTAAATATTTCCGTGCAATTCCATTCTTCTCTTTGGGTTTGTAATTGTCTAAGAGAAGTGGAAGTAGACGTGACTAAGGTTTCTCGATAAGAATGATCCCTATTCCCTAACCACTGTATACACCATTGTACTTTCCCCAAATATGTATAATGTTCCAAAATACTAGGTCCCCATACTGTCGTCCAGTCTTTCCAAGTATCAATATTTTGAGTAATGTTTTGACAATCCATCTCATTCCGTGTGGATTTGGTTGTTATAGTACGTTTTTCGCATGGTTCGTTTGCAGGGAGACTGATCAAGCATTTCCTAGTGTTTTGTATCCATCCATAATAGTTGGGTTTTCCTTTACATTCCTTTTCCGGCATCGCCTTAATTGTCTGACACAAATCTTTCTGTACCATCACCACCTTTGGGACTAGTTGGCATGCCCAAGAAACATTTTTCAAAGATTCTGGCATCCCAGTCACTGGTATTATTCCCTATGGCATCGGTTCACCTGCTGCTTGGGGTAAAGGCAAACAGGCTGTAATTTCTGTGACATTTTGCATGAGGCCAAAATCCCTAATCAATCCAATTACTAAATTTTCTTGACCCTTATTCCTTGTTAAATTTTCATCACTAACCGGTTGTTTGCTTTCATTGGTAACTGCTTGCCTAGTTATCCTCCCTTCTTGTTTTGTTTTGGGTCTAATTCTCACTTTCAGATCTCCATATCCAAAGCTTTCTCGAATTAATACTATACAGGTATATTCCCCTTCATCTTCCTCGGTCACTCTAGGTATCTGCAAAATGGTTATTCCTGTCTGGTGTTGCCTATCCCAAACTGTTTGTACTCCTCTTATGATCACTTTACCTCCTGTCACCAATTTCCATCCTGTTTTTACTTCAGCGGATCCAGCTCCCTGATCATCAGTAAACCAACAAGTCAAATTAACTTCGGATCCCTCCTCTACTGTAAGATAAGGTTCAGGTACATTGATCTTACTACCGTTTCCACGGTCATGATTAGACTACAAAAGATCAATGTCCTCATGACTTGCTTCTGAACACCATCCTTGTTGGAGACAAAGGCTCTACCGACCATTGCGTGGGGACCTTCTTGACCCTGGTGTAGTGAATCCAGTTGTCGATTCCGTCGACCTTGACGGCTGTGTAGGTGGTCATGATCACCTGGTGAGGACCGTCCCATGTCTCCTTCAGTGGTTCCACTGACCAGTTCCTGATGTAGACTTGGTCTCCTGGAAGGATGTCGTGGACCAGATTTTCCAGGGGTAACGGTCGGTTCCACTGCAACACTCCTCTAAGTGCTGTAAGGGTCTTATTCAAAGACAACACATAATTTAATATCACCTGATCCCTCACCAAATGAGGATCCCCCTGATAAGTAGTAGCATGGTAGGGTTTGCCATACAAAATTTCGTACGGACTTACCCCTATCCTTTCCCTTGGTTTAATCCTAACTCTTAACAGAGCTAAAGGCAATGCCTGCGGCCACTGGATTTTTGCTTCTTGACAAATGTTCTTAATTTGGTTTTTCAATGTTTGATTCATCCGCTCTACCTTACCACTTGATTGGGGTCTCCAGGGCGTGTGCAGGTTCCAAGTTATCCCTAGTATTACAGAAATCTCCTGCAAGATCCCTGCAGTGAAATGAGGACCCCTATCAGATGATAGCCCCAACGGCACCCCAAATCTAGGGATGATTTCTTTCAAAAGTGTTTTTACCACTTCCTTTGCCTGATTGGTCCTGCAAGGGAAAGCTTCTGGCCATCCCGAGAATGTGCACACATACACCAACAGATGTTTGTATGCTTGGGCTTTTGGTAACTCAGAAAAGTCTATTTGCCAATAATCTCCTGGTTGGGGACCTACCTGTAACTTACCCATTTGTACCTGCCTTCTTACCACTGGGTTGTTTTTGATACACACCGGACACATTGCATTTACTCTTTTTGCCAATGTTAACATCTGGTTTGAGAATATTTCATTTTTCAAAAATTTTACCATTGCCTCCGCACCCCAGTGACACTTATTGTGTTCTGTTTCCAGCACTATCTTCATGATCCTTACCGGCAGGATCACCTGTCCTGTTGGGGTCACATACCAACCCTTGATGTTCTTTCGTGCCTGCAACATCCGAGCCAGCTTCTCGTCCTCTGGCGAGTAATGTGGTTTGTCTTCCATGTATGCAGCGGCAGGGTTGCCCTGAGCCGGTAGCAAAGCTAATTGAGTCCATACCTCTCTGGCAACCTGCTTTGCCACTTGGTCCGCTTGTCGATTTCCCTGGAACTCTTTTCCTGGATTGTTCCGATGTCCTTTGACGTGCATCACCGCAACTGCCGATGGTTTGTAAATTGCTTCCAGTAACATGATTATCTCTTCCCTGTGTTTGATTGACGACCCCTGCGAATTAAGAAGTCCCCGCTCCTTCCACAGAGCCCCATGCACATGTACTACTCCAAATGCATATTTGGAATCAGTCCATATGTTAACTTTCTTCCCTTGGCTCAGCACCAGGGCTCTTACCAGAGCCCAAATTTCTGCCTTCTGTGCTGACGTGCCCGGGGGCAATGCTTTTGCTTCCACTATCTGTCGCAAGGTAATTACTGCATACCCTGCATACCTGGTACCTTTTTCCACAAAGCTGGACCCATCCGTGAACAATTCCCAATCAGGGTCCGGCAGTGGCTCATCCTTCAGGTCCTTCCAGCTGGCGTACACTTGTTCGATTACCGCCACACAGTCATGTTCCAGCTCTCCTTCTTCCTGGGTGGACCTGAGGAATTCTGCTGGGTTAAGGTGATTTGTTATTTTCAGCTCCACATCATCCTGTTCCCTCAATTGGGCCTGGTATTGGAGCATCCTGCTTGATGAGAGCCAATGGCCCCCCTTTTGTTCCAATACTGTTATGACCATGTGAGGTACATAAACTGTCATGTGCTTGCCCAATGTTAGCTTGCGTGCCTCTTGGATCAGGATCACTGTGGCTGCCACTGCTCTTAGGCATCCTGGCCATCCCCCACTTACTGAGTCCAATTGTTTAGAAAAGTACCCAACCGGCCTTTTCCAAGACCCCAGTTTCTGAGTGAGCACCCCCCAAGGCTAACTTTTGCCTTTCATGTACATACAATTGAAAGTCCTTGGTTAGATCAGGCAGGCCCAGGGCAGGTGCTTCCTTGAGGGCCTGTTTTAATTCCTGAAACGCTTTATCTTCCGTGGGTCCCCACTTAAATCTCGGTTCCTTCACAACCTCATACAGTGGTTTGGCTGTCAGCCCAAAGTCGGGGATCCACAGTCGACACCAGCCGATCATTCCTAGAAAAGATCTTAGTTCCTGATTATTGCGGGGTACTGGAATTGCACATATGGCTTGTATGCGATTTACTCCCAAACGACGAACTCCCTGCGAAATTTCACATCCTAAATAGATGACCTTTTGTTTGACCAGCTGTGCCTTTTCTCTGGATACCCGGTATCCAGCCTGTCCCAGCATATTCAATAGTCCAATGGTTAATTTGAGGCAGAGACCCTGTTCTGTGGTACCCAGGAAAATATCATCCACATACTGCAACACCACATAAGAAAAAGGCGAATCTTTTACCTGGGTAGTCTTCCATTCCTCAAGTTCCTTGGCCAGCTGGTTACCGAATATGGTGGGCGAGGATTTAAATCCTTGGGGAAGCCTGGTCCATGTGAGTTGGCGCTTTCGTCCCGTGTCGGGGTTCTCCCATTCGAATGCAAAAATGTTCCTGCTTTCAGGTGCCAGGGGTATGCAGAAGAAGGCATCTTTTAAATCAATTACTGTAAACCATTGAAATTTCTCAGAAACAGATGTTAACAATGTGTACGGATTTGCCACTACGGGATGTATATCTTTGGTGATTAAGTTAATTGCCCTTAAGTCCTGCACTAACCTGTAATTACCATTAGGCTTTTTGACCGGGAAGATAGGAGTGTTGAATTCAGATTCACACTCCTGCAGAATCCCTAAATCCAAAAATTGAGTTATCATTGGGGCTATTCCTTTCCTAGCTTCCAGACTAATGGGGTACTGCCGTACCCTCACCGGTTGGGCCCCTTCCTTTAACTCCACTACTACTGGTACTGCCGCTTTTGATTTACCTGGGGTCCCTGTTTCCCAAACCCATGGCACGACTGCTTGTTCGATTTCCTGTGGTATCTCTTCCCCCCCTACTTCTTTAATTACAAAGAATTTTGCCAGGTTTTCCTCTGGTATTTCTAGTTTTACTCTACCCTTTTCAAAAATTATTCTTGCCTGTAATATTGAGAGCAGGTCTCTCCCGAGCAAAGACTCCGGGCTGTTTGGCATATACAAAAATTGATGATCAAATTCCTTTCCTCCAAATTTTATATCGAGTGGCCGCAGAAATGTTCTTTCTTCAGCCTCTCCAGATACCCCAACAACCAACACCGTAGAGTCGCTTAGAGGTCCCTTTAATTCGTTCAATGCCAAGTAACTAGCCCCTGTAACTATCCTAAATTCCATCGGCTCCCCTTCAACCTCTAAAATAACTTTCAGATCCCGGTCTAGTCAACTCTGATTCTGGTAATTCCCCATCATAAAGGCTTGAGCGACACCTTGTGGACTTCTAACCCTTCTAACTCTTAGTTCGTCCATTTTAAAATTTTACAACCAATATTATTTTATTTCTACTATAAACTGTAACAAGGCAAAGAGGGACAGGTGAAGAAAGGGAAGCAAGAAGGGGTTTGACCCTCGTGATCCCTCAAATTTATACTGAGTATGATGTTTATGGCATGGAATGTTTGGTCAATTTTGGCCATCTATCTTGTCCAGTACTCCCCAAAGCAGGGCTGCAGGTGAGACAGTTTTACTGCTTTTCTCCTTCCAGAGGGCAAAAGGTTCCTCAGAACCGAGCAGTGTCCTTGGTTCTGCACACCATTCTCTAGCTGTAACTATAAACATTGAGCGTTATCAGTCCTAGAAGCAGACACTTGTCAGGAAGAGCGCAGTGGACAGCACACAGATTAATATAATCAAAGTATTGCCATTTATCGAGAGCAGCAGTAGCCCTTTTATACACAGTCAGGCTGATAACATAATATAAGCATATTGCTGATTGGTACAACACATTCTTCATATTGTTACAGTTTATAGTAGAAATAAAATAGTATTAGTTGTAAAATTTTAAAAGTGAACAAATTAAGAGTTAGAAGGGGCTCGGGTAGACTAAAACTCTGGAAATAAGTAACTAGTTAAGAATGAGCTAACCCTTACAAGAACAATGATCAAAGGAGAATAAGGAGTGTGTTGACCCCATCAGCAAAAACATTAATCAAAAGGAGAATAGTTAAGCAAACTGATGCCATATACCAAAGATCAAGATAAAATATTGTATCCAGGTGGTGGGCCAGGTGGTAATGACAGCTGAAATGGTAAACCGTGGATTTACAGTTTAAAAGATGACTATCTATTGTTATTTGTAAGATCTATGTGACTGTTTGTCTATTGTTATCTGCATGATCTATGTGACTGTTTGTGACTAAAATTTATGTAACTCTGTACGTGGCCTGTAATGAAAAAAGTATAAAAGCTGAACCAAAAATGAGGGTCTTCGGAACCCTGACTTTGGACGCTAGTCCTCAGGCTTCCCGGGCCCTGAATAAAGCACCGCATAAACTGACTCTGTTGGTTTGTGTTTTGGTTACGGGCAACAATATGCCACAGGTCACTATCTAACTGGTTAAATACAATCGTTTATGCGCTGTCTATGAGATGCTTTCCCATCCTGTTATTCTTCTTTTCTGCTACCAACTCCCTTATCTTTTGCCCGTAACCGATCTTTTAATAACCTTGCAGCTGGGCCTCAAGGCCCTTAGCTCACTCTGGCTAAAGCTAAATAGTCAGGATTGCTCACATGTTGCAGGAAGGAGAGTCTTGGCGATAATGCTAAGTCCGGTGTTATGGCGATGTTGCCACTGACGGTTAGGGATAGCTTAGCTAAGCCAGCCGAGTACCTACTCTCAGAGGCCCTTGCTCAGGAATGAGCGACCTGGTCTTGCTCAGCCTCACCCTTTATTGGCCCAATGATCTCGGGCATGCCCACTTGGGTCAGCCCTAATTGGGCACAGGTGGGCTGAGCATCAGCTGAGTGCAGGCACCTGTTGCCTACATTTCCCCCCTTTTTTTTTTTTTTTTTTAGACGCATGGTGCCTCGTTGTCCGGGGCCGGTGGCACTGGTCTGGTCGGGGCAGGGCGTGTCCATTTGCTGGGCACCCAGAGAGGTCCAGAGTCTGTGGAGACACAACTGTACCCTCTCCCGGTGAACAGCAACGGCCTGGGCCCCATCCACTGTCCTGTTGTTGGTTCTTTGTAATAAATCTGGACTTCAGGCATGCTGATGATTTTCTGCGATGAATAATGCAGAAGTACGGGTGGCTCCTGAGAATCACGGCTCAGGCTCAGAAAATTTAGAGTAAAGAGTACCTTGCTGAGCCGCGTCTGGGGGTCCATGCTTTTGCTGTCTTTCTGTTTCTGCAAATATGTTTTCAGGGTGCGATTCGCTCTTTCTATGATCGCTTGCCCTGTAGATGAGTGGGGAATTCCAGTAACATGTTTTACTCCCCAGGTAGCAAAGAACTGTTGCAATTTTGCGCCCGTGTAGGCCGGCGCATTGTCTGTTTTTATTACCTGGGGGATCCCCATGACAGCAAAACAGTTGGTCAGGTGACGGACCACGTGTAGAGCCTTCTCTCCCGTTTGGGCTGTTGCCCAGAGCATGCCTGAAAAGGTGTCGATTGTGATATGTACATATTTTAGTCTTCCGAACTCCGGGACGTGGGTGACATCCATCTGCCATATTTCCCCGGCTTGCAGTCCGCGCGGGTTTACTCCCATTCCTAGAGTGGGGCCGAATTGGGCACATTGTGGGCAGGCTTTGACGATGGCCTTTGCTTCTTCCCACGTAATGTTAAATGTGCGTTTCAATGCCCTGGCACTCTGGTGAAATAGGGAGTGGCTGTTTTGGGCCTTTGCGAACTGGGTGACTGGATGCTGTAGACCCACGCTCACTAGGGAGTCGGCCTTGGCATTCCCTTGTCCTAGGCCCAGTGCTGTTTTATGGCTGCGAATGTGTAGTATGCAGCATGGCTGTTTCCTGATCTTAATTGCACGCTGCAATGATAGAAAAAGTTCCTGCAGCCTTTTATTTGGCACTGGCTTTAAGAGTGCATCCTCAATTCGATTGGCAACTCCGACTGCATATTGCGAGTCAGAGACGATGTTAATCGGGACTTGCTGCCAGTGCGTCAAGGCCCAAACTATAGCACGTAGTTCCAGTGTCTGTAGGTTATCTTCAGTGGTGCCTGGGATTAGATGCTGCTTCCACTGGCCTTTTTCTTGCCATACGCAGGCGGCCATGTGGGATCTTTTGCCAGCGTCTGTAAATACTGTTAGCCCAGGCACTGGACGCTCGGAGACAATTGGTCTCTCGAGCCACTGGAACTGGCTGATGAACTGTAATCGCTTATCTTTTGGGCTATCATGACGTACCTCGCCAGGATATCCTAGTAGGGCGAGCTGTAGGGGCTCGGAGTTCTGTAGTATCCAATCGAAGTCGGTGGCTTTGATGGGGATGTTGATCCACTCCGGTTCTTTGCCGTCTACATCCAGGCAGCGTCTACGTCCCTTCCGAATGAGAGATGCTATTATCTCTGTTTTTTGCCATATGCCCTTCTGGGCCGTATGGGGTGGGAATAGCCATTCTAAGATATAAGTAGAAGTAGACTCTGATCTTTTAGAGTCTTGGTTATAGGATACAACATAGCTTTGTTCCTCTGATTTTCTTTTTCCCGTGAGGTCCTGCATTAATAATGCGAAGGGGAACGAGGGATGATTACATACCCACACTCCGATGGGGTGGGCGGCGTCTCGCCGGTCTGCAAAGCCGTTTGTCAGCTTGTGGACGACTTGTTTCAGAGCGTTGGTATGCTCTTCAGTCCAGTCCACAAGTGCCCCTGGATTAGTACCCCGTAGCAAAGATAGGAAGGGATGGATATCCATGTTGGTAAGACCTATAATGGGTCTGACCCATTGCAGTTCGCCCACTAGTTTTTGGGCATCATTCAGAGTTTTAACTGAATGGACTACTTCTAATTTTTGCGGTCTTACCATTGCATCAGTTATTTTCCATCCCAAGTAGCTCCAAGGTGACTTCAGCTGGATTTTTTCTGGAGCCACAACCAGTCCTTTGGTCTTGAGCTGATCAGTCAAGACCTGGCTGATGTTTTCGGGGAATGGGGTCTGCTGACAAAATAGAATATCGTCCATATAATGATATATTATTGTACTCGGCATTGCCTGTCTTATTGGGGCGAGCGCCCATGCCACATATGACTGGCATATAGTAGGCGAGTTTCTCATTCCCTGAGGCAGGACTATCCACTCGTATCGCTTCGCTGGCTCACTTTTGTTAACCGATGGGATAGTAAACGCGAAGCGAGCGGTGTCTTCACGGTTTAGGGGAATGTTAAAGAAACAGTCTTTTAAGTCAATGACCAGGAGGTGCCAATTTCTAGGTAGCATGGTCAGTAGGGGCAGCCCAGGTTGGAGGGCGCCCATTGGCCACATCTGGTCATTGATCTTTCTTAGGTCTTGTATAAGTCTCCATTTGCCTGACTTTTTCGGAACCACGAAGATGGGCGTGTTCCATGGGCTTACGGACGGCTGGATATGACCAGCGTTCAGTTGTTCTTTGACGAGACGGTTGGCAATTTGGAGCCGCTCTCGAGATAGGGGCCACTGCTCTACCCAGACCGGTGTATCTGATTTCCAATGTAGTCTGGGGGTATGCGGCATTGTAGCAGTGGCCCTTAGCAAAAATTTTGGTGGGGTTGGGCGGGTCCGGGAATGGATAGGACAGCTCCCAGCTGACTCATCACCTCCCTTCCAACCAACCCTCCTAATTGCCCTGGTAGGGGTAGGACATAGGGTCTCACGGTTACCATCTGTCCCTCCGGGAATTTTAGTTGTACCGGGTTGAGAGCTTGAAGGGGATTGGAACCTCCACCTATCCCCTGGACGGCATCGGAGGCAGACGTGAGCCTCCATTTTCGAGGCCACACATTTTGGTTAATAATGGTGACATCGGCTCCCGTGTCCATCATCATGGACAAGGTTTTTGTTTCCTTGCCGGTAGCCAGTTGCACCTTTATAATAGGCCTTGTCTGCATCTGTTGCGCTAGGGTCACCAAAGTGCATCCAGAGGAGCCAAAGGCCCGATTGCCTCGTGCCACTGGGGTGCTTTTTCCCAGGTCCATCTTTGGTAGCAGGACCAGTTGTGCTAGCCTGGTTCCTGCTTTGATCACCAGGGGAGGGTTTAAGGTAAAGCAGGTTATCATTATCTCCCCTGTGTAATCAGCGTCAATTACTCCTGGGAGCACAATAAGTCCTGCAATTCCCGTTGAGGAACGACCCATTAGCAGCGCCCCTACCTTACTATTTTCGTGAACAACTGGTCCATAGGTCCGTGTTGGTATCCGTGTGACCGCCGTATCTGTTAATGTTATGTCTAAGGCAGCGGATAAATCGTGCCCGAGGCTTCCCCGTGTGGCTGGGGCGGGGAGCCGGGATACACCGCTGGCCCGGCCATTTGTATCCTGGCGCGGGGGCCTCTCGCGCTGCTCCTTCCGTTTTTTTGAAACCAACAGGCTGCATCATTGTGGGTCGCCTGCTGGCATTGGTTGCACCACACAATTGCGGTGCAATTTCTTCTTTTATGACCCTTTGAGTGGCACCGAGAACAAAAGGTAGATTGTCTCGGGCGGTTCAGGCGGTTTTGAGGATTCGGGCGGTTTCTTCTATTGTTGCCGTTTAGTTTCTGGGCTACCGCCGCGAGGAGCTTGTGGGTGGGTTCTAACGCAGCGGCGAAAGCACCAGCCATCCCTTGGTGTTGTTGATGTAGGGACGCCCGGGCGGCAACGTCTAGCATGTCTGATACGGATGCTGTTTTCGGCAGGGTCGAAAACAGAGCTTTAGTTTTGGGATTTGCGTTTTCAAACGCTAATAACTTGAACATGGAGTCTCTCTGGTCGACTGTGAGGTCGGACTGACCGGAGACCGCTTGCCACAATCTATCAACAAAGTTTTGGTATGGCTCATTTGAGCCTTGTCGTACTGCGGTAAAGGATGGTTTCGGATGCGCGTCTGGTACCGCATAAAATGCTTGAATTGCCAGCCTCGCCGCGGCATGGTGAAGTTCCCGCGGGAAGCGTAGCTGTACGTCTACATCCGAAAATTGGCCGGCACCGACAAGCATGTCTGTTGTTATCCCGGCCAGTGGGTCGCCGGGGGCTCTAGCAAGGTTCACTTCTGCTGCCGCAAGGCGCTCCCACTCCCTTATCCATATAATCTGTTGGGAGGGGGACAGCAGATATTGTACTATATTTCGGCAGTCGTAAGGGGTGTTAACCTCAGATGTAAATAGCCACTCGAGAACGGATCGGCCGTTCTCCGAGCGCACTCCTTGTTCTTTTATTATCTTGCGAGCCTGCTGTAAGGTTTTCCACGAATGCTGTTCAAATGCCGGCTGCCCACCGTTGTAAATTACTGGGCATGCTATCCTAGAGGGTTCCCACTCGCCCTCCAGAATGGCATCTTTAATGATCCCGGACCAACGGCCCGGGCGACCAGTGCTAGTACCCTGGTCAATTGTACACCGCTTAAACGGTGTCGGTAATTCCTCATCCTCTTCATCCGAGAGGGTGGGCGGATTCCTATAATGTTGGAACGCCGGGCGTTTTTCGGCGTCCCGCTTCTCCAATAAGGTGGCAACCTGATCTTGTAAAGTTGACACTTTTTCCTCCAGGATTGATATGGCCTCCGCCCGAGGGATGGCACTCTTTTGAGTTGCTTTTCGAGGGGCGGGGCCCGGTGATGGGGGCAGTTCGGTGTGGCTAGTGCTGCACTCCGCGGCCTCGTCATTCTTTGAATTTTTGGGTTCCAGCCCGATGTCCTGTAATAACTCCGCCACTGAGTGTGCGGGTTTTCCTGTCATGCCTTTGATTGCTACCTTGTTGCTATTTGTTAACCCCAGGCATACTTGGCGGGGTTGTGTCCCTCTGGACGATGTCGATGATGTTGATGCCTCTGGTTTGTTTCCGGGCGGGGGGGTCAGGGGGGTTATCACTGGAGCTGTCTCGGGTTCCTCCCCTTCAGAGATTGGCGCCGAGGGGGTCACGGTGGGTGCTGGTTCAGGGTTGTAGGCAGGGTTGTAGGGTGGGTTTGAAGAGGCTGCTGTAGGCAACTTCTCCTGTTGCCGTGGAAATGCGGCAACATCGAGTGCTTCTTCCATCTCAGCCTTTATATCTGCTAGGAGGTTGCACACCACTCTCCACATTTTGTCATTTCCAGGGGCGTCATCATAGGCCTCCTTTATATGGAAGGTCGTCAGGAGGCTATATACCTCCTGATATAGGATCCATGCAGCCGCAGGACCTGGGTAGAAGACCTCCTGTCTTTCTACCTGTGCTGCGATATGCTCTGCAGCGATGGCTTCAGTGGATTTGCTAGAGGCAGCCCCCATCTTCTTGAACTCAGAAAAACTTATTGATGTACAATACTATAATCAAGAAAAGGGATTTTTCTTACCCTAGGTTCTCGAGTTGTCAGTTGAATCTAGGTGTTTTTCTTCCCGTGAACTCGGACCAGAATGGGAGTCTATGCCCGCATTCTCCACCAGATGTTGCAGGAAGGAGAGTCTTGGCGATAATGCTAAGTCCGGTGTTATGGCGATGTTGCCACTGACGGTTAGGGATAGCTTAGCTAAGCCAGCCGAGTACCTACTCTCAGAGGCCCTTGCTCAGGAATGAGCGACCTGGTCTTGCTCAGCCTCACCCTTTATTGGCCCAATGATCTCGGGCATGCCCACTTGGGTCAGCCCTAATTGGGCACAGGTGGGCTGAGCATCAGCTGAGTGCAGGCACCTGTTGCCTACACTCACATATCCGTTTTCTTCCAAAAACTCTCCCAACAGATACTGACTGAGAAACTTGCTGTTAATTTCAGCAAGTGCAGCTAGTTACAAGAGACTTAGCTGAAAGCAAAAGTATAAGACAGAAAATTACCTTTATCCTGGCCCAAACCAGGACACCTGGCTAAAGAAGTAAAAGAAAACAAGAAGGGCTTCTTTAAATATATCAATAGCAAAAGGAAGAATCGGGAAAAAGTGGGTCCGCTGTTAAATGAAGTAGGAGATGTTGTATCAGATGATGCAAATATGGTGGAATTGCTGAATGCCTTCTTTACATCAGTCTTTACAACTAAGACCAACCCTCAGGAATCCCAAACTCTGGAAGTACAGGAATAAAAGTGGAGGGAGGATGATTTTCAACTTGTCAGTGAGGATTGGGTGTTACGATCCGAGTTATTATTTTATATTTTGATTGTGAGGAAAATTCAGCCACTACTCATAGATGACGCATGAATTTACAAAAACAACAAGCTTTATGATTTAAACAATTTACAAGGATTTATTTTAGGAAAAAAAGAAACAATAATACCACCGTTAAGAGGAAAGAATTACACAGTTCGCTACTTTGGAGAGAAGAGTCGTTAAGAAAAAGAAAAGAGACAAGGGGGTAATCAAGATGTTATCACCATCCCCCAGCCCTGGCCTCTGGCTGTAGCTGCTTCTGCTGATCTGGGTTCTCCGCTTTTCGATCCTCCGCTGTGTCTGCCCCGTAGCTGGAAACCGAAGTGCCAAGAGAAGGGGGGGGTCTAGAGGAAAGCTGCTTTTTCTCCTTTTTTCCTAGGGTTTTTTATACAGCAAAAAAAAAAAGAGGGGTCTCTTTTTTGCATAAGTCCCAGATACACACAGACTTCCCGGAGATGAGTCATCCTTATCTTTCAGTCTTTTGGGTGTCCTGCTACATTGTCTTTATCTCCACCATGCACCAGGAGGCGACCTGATAAGCAATCTTATCTTTTAGGTGTCTGTCAGGCATATGGTGAGGTAAAGATATGTTAATTGACAGCATGTTGCAACCAAGCAGGAAGGGAGAAAAAAAATCGATTCAAGAGACATATTTTGTATTTTTAAAGTGTTTACATCATTGGGTTAGAGATTGCCTGGATAAACTGAATACATACAAATCCATGGGCCCCAATGGAGTTAATCCATGAGTGCTGAGAGAACTGGATGATGTTGTTGCTGAACCACTCTCCACCATTTTTGAAAAATCATGGAAAACCGGAGAGGTGCTTGAAGACTGGAAGAAAGCTAATGTCACTCCAGTCTTCAAAAAGTGTAAGAAGTCAACTACAGAACATTCAGCCTCACTTTGATCCCTGGAAAGGTGATGGAGCAGCTCATTCTGGAGGCCATCTCTAACCACTTAGACAAAAGAAAGGTTATAAGGAGTAGCCAGCATGGATTTTTTAAGGGAAAGTCATGATTAACCAATCTGATAGCCTTTTATGATGGCATAACCAGATGGTTAGATGAGGGGAGGGCAGTTGATGTCATCTACCTTGACCTCAGCAAGGCTTTCGACACTGTCCCACACGATATCCTCTCAAGCAAATTTGAGAAATGTGAATTGGACAATTGGGTAGTAAGACGGATTAGGAACTGGTTGAAGAACAGAGATCAGATAGTCATAGTCAGTGGGGCTGAGTCAGGCTGGAGATCAGTGACCAGTGGTATTCCCTCAGGGATCAGTGCTGGGTCCAGTCTCATTCAATATATTCGTCAATGACCGGGATTAGGGGATAGAGTGTATCATCAGCAAGTTTGCTGATGATACAAAGCTGGGAGGGGTGGCTGACATGCCACAGAGCTGTGCTGCTATCCAGCATGACTTGGACAGGTTGGAGAGCTGGGTGGGGAGAAACCAAATCAACTTCAATAAGGGCAAGTATAGAGTACTCCATCTGGGGAGAAACAACCCCATGCACCAGTACAGGTTAGGGGTTGACCTGCTGGAAAGCAGCTCTGGCAGAAAAGACCTGGGAGTCATGGGGGACAACAAGGATCACCATGAGCCAACCGCGTAAGCTGGCAGCCAAGAGGGCAAATGCTATCCTGGGTTGCATTAAGAAAAGTGTGGCCAACAGGTTAAAGGAGGTTGTTGCCCGTAACCAAAACACAAACCAACAGAGTCAGTTTATGCGGTGCTTTATTCAGGGCCCGGGAAGCCTGAGGACTAGCGTCCAAAGTCAGGGTTCCGAAGACTCTCATTTTTGGTTCAGCTTTTATACTTTTTCATTACAGGCCACGTACAGAGTTACATAAATTTTAGTCACAAACAGTCACATAGATCATGCAGATAACAATAGACAAACAGTCACATAGATCTTACAAATAACAATAGATAGTCATCTCTTAAGCTGTAAATCCACGGTTTACCATTTCAACTGTCATTACCACCTGACCCACCACCTGGATATAATTTTCACCTTGTTCTTTGGTAGATTGTATCAGCTTACCTAACTATTCTCCTTTTGATTAATGTTATTGTTGATGGGGTCGACACACTCCTTATTCTCCTTTGATCATTGTTCTTGTAAGGGTGAGCTCATTCTTAACTAGTTACTTATTCCCAGAGTTTTAGTCTACCCGAGCCCCTTCTAACTCTTAATTTGTCCACTTTTAAAATTTTACAACCAATATTATTTTATTTCTACTATAAACTGTAACAATTCCCCCCTTTTGAGCATCCTTCGATTATTCCTTCGCAAGGATGCTCAACCTTTAAGCCTCTTGATAAGCAGGTGGAGGCGTCCCTTCTTCTGGAGATATTACCTCCTTCCGGGTTATAGCCTTCATGACCCTTCGTGTATTCTGGATTTCTTTGATAATCATTTTCAATAAACCCTTGTACACTACGTAAACAATCACAACAATGATAATTATCATAATTCCATATTGTATAATTGATGATATCCAACCAGAGACCTGGATCCCTAAGGAGCTAAATACTGCTCCAACCCAATTATGTTCTGCCTCCTTTTGAACATCGTGGACCTTGTCCTCAATTTGTTCCAATTGACTAATATCTTTCTCTACTTCCTGGGTGACGTTTGGGATATGCACACAACAATGTTCATTTTTATTATTCAGATACCCACAAACACCATGCTCTTTTAGCAACATCATATCTAAGGCCATCCTGTTTTGTATGGTCATTCTTGTAGTAGCCTGAAGTTGCAGGTTTAAATCCCTAAATCCTTTTTTAGTCACTGCAGCTAACCGTTCAGTTTGTCCTAATAATTTGTACAGCATTTCCCGATTTCTATAAGTCGAGATGGGTGCGAATAATGATTCTAATACCCATCCAAATTTAACTCCAGAAGAGGGTTCATGCCACTCGTCTTTCTCATCTAACCCTGTTATTTCCAAGTCTTCATCTATACCCTTTTTCTCTCTTTTTCCCTTCTCTTTCTGTGTCAATTTTGCCTGTTTCCAATATGGACATAAAGTAGGTACCCCTAAGGTAATTTGTGTGGCCAATCCATCCAGGGGTAAATGTGATGTCCATTGTCCATGTCCCAATACCCATACTAAATTTCCAGGACTATGAACGGTCATAACTTTACAATTTATAGCAAGATTTCCTTGTGCCACACTAATGGTATGATGGTATCCCCTGCATTCACGTCCCCATTTTAATGCCATTTTTACTGGGACCAACCCTATTCGGTCCTCTGGGGTGTCACATGTAAATATTTCCGTGCAATTCCATTCTTCTCTTTGGGTTCGTAATTGTCTAAGAGAAGTGGAAGTAGACATGACTAGGTTTTCTCGATAAGAACGATTCCTATTCCCAAACCACTGTATACACCATTGTACTTTTCCCAAATATGTATAGTGTTCCAAAATACTAGGTCCCCATACTGTCGTCCAATCTTTCCAAGTATCAGTGTTTTTAGTAATATTTTGACAATCCATCTCATTCTGTGTGGATTTAGCTTTTATAGTGCGTTTTTCGCATGGTTCGTTCGCGGGGAAATTAATCAAGCATCTCCTAGTATTTTGTACCCATCCATAATAGTTGGATTTTCCCTTACATTCCTTTTCTGACATAGCCTTAATTGTCTGACACACATCTTTCTGTACCATTACCACCTTTGGGACTAATTTGCATGTCCAAGAAACATTTTTCAAAGATTCTGGCATCCCAGCCACTGGTATTATTCCCCATGATATCGGTTCACCTGCTGCTTGGGGTAAAGGCAAACAGGCTGTGATTTCTGTGACATTTTGCATAAGGCCAAAATCCCTAATCAATCCAATTACTAAATTTTCCTGACCCTTATTCCTTGTTAAATTTTCATCACCAACCGGTTGTTTGCTTTCATTGGTAACTGCTTGCCTAGTTATCCTCCCTTCTTGTTTTGTTTTAGGTCTAACTCTCATTGTCAGTTCTCCATATCCAAAGCTTTCTCTAATTAATACTATACAGGTATATTCCCCTTCATCTTCCTCGGTCACTCTAGGTATCTGTAACATAGTTATTCCAGCCTGGTGTTGCCTATCCCAAACTGTTTGTACTCCTCTTATGATCACTTGATCTCCTGTCACCAATTTCCATCCTGCTTTTATTTCGGTGGATCCAGCTCCCTGGTCATCAGTAAACCAACAAGTCAAATTAACTCCAGAACCCTCCTCCACTATCAAATAAGGCTCAGGTACATCGATCTTTACTACTGTTTCTACGGTCATGATTAGACTACAAAAGATCAATGCCCTCATGACTTGCTTCTGAACACCATCCTTGTTGGAGACAAAGGCTCTACCGACCATTGTGTGGGGACCTTCTTGACCCTGGTGTAGTGAATCCAGTTGTCGATTCCATCGACCTTGACGGCCGTGTAGGTGGTCATGATCACCTGATGAGGACCGTCCCATGTCTCCTTCAATGGTTCCACTGACCAGTTCCCGATGTATACTTGGTCTCCTGGAAGGATGTCGTGGACCGGATTTTCCAGGGGTAACGGTCGGTTCCACTGCAACGCTCCTCTGAGTGCTGTAAGGGTCTTATTCAGAGACAATACATAATTTAGTATCACCTGATCCCCTACCAGATGAGGGTCCCCTTGGTAAGTAACAGCATGGTATGGTTTGCCGTACAAAATTTCGTACGGACTTACCCCTATCCTTTCCCTTGGTTTAATCCTAATTCTTAACAGAGCTAAAGGCAATGCCTGCGGCCACTGGATTTTTGCTTCTTGACAAATTTTCTTAATTTGATTTTTCAATGTTTGATTCATCCGTTCTACCTTACCACTTGATTGGGGTCTCCAGGGCGTGTGCAGATTCCAAGTTATTCCTAACATTACAGAAATCTCCTGCACGATCCCTGCAGTGAAATGAGGACCCCTATCTGATGATAGCCCTAATGGCACCCCAAATCTAGGGATGATTTCTTTCAAGAGTGTTTTTACCACTTCCTTTGCCTGATTGGTCCTGCAAGGGAAAGCTTCTGGCCATCCCGAAAATGTGCACACATACACCAGCAGATGTTTGTATGCTTGGGCTTTTGGTAACTCAGAAAAGTCTATTTGCCAATAATCTCCTGGTTGGGGACCTACCTGCAACTTACCCATTTGTACCTGCCTTCTTACCACTGGGTTGTTTTTGATACACACCTTGTTCTTTGGTAGATTGTATCAGCTTACCTAACTATTCTCCTTTTGATTAATGTTATTGCTGATGGGGTCGACACACTCCTTATTCTCCTTTGATCATTGTTCTTGTAAGGGTGAGCTCATTCTTAACTAGTTACTTATTCCCAGAGTTTTAGTCTACCCGAGCCCCTTCTAACTCTTAATTTGTCCACTTTTAAAATTTTACAACCAATATTATTTTATTTCTACTATAAACTGTAACAAGGTTATCCTCCCTCTCTACTCTGCTCTGGTGAGGCCCTACCTGGAGTATTGTCTGCAGTTCTGGGCTCCCCAGTTCAAAAAGGACAAAGAACTACTGGAGAGTCCAGCACAGGGCCACTAAGATGATTAAGGGATTGGAGCATCTGCCCTATGAGGAAAAGCTGAGAGAGCTTGGGCTTTTTAGCTTAGAGAAAAGGAGGCTGAGGGGGGAGATCTTATCAGTGTTTATAAATATCTAAAGGGTGGGTGTCAGGAGGATGGGTCCAGGCTTTTCTCTGTGGCATTCAGAGACAGAACAAGGGGTAATGGACACAAACTGGCACACAAGAGATTTAAATTAAATATGAGAAAATACTTCTTCACTCTGAGGGTAACACAACACTGGAATAGATTGCCCAGGGAGGTTGTGGAGTCTCCATCCCTGGAGACATTCAAAACCCACCTGGCTGTATTCCTCTCAAACCAGCTCTGGGGGGATCCTACTCTAGCAGGGGGGTTGGACTAGATGATCTTCAGAGGTCCCTTCCTGCCCCTTACCATTATGTGATTATGTAATTCTCTCCTCTGGCTCCCAAGAGAGCCCTCTCGGGGCTTCTCTGTCTGGTGTGCTATCTGGGTTAAGCTGCTCCTGCCACTCATTTCCTCACTGGAAAAGGACACCATTTACCAAGACAGGTCACCTTCTACCAACTCAAGTTTTTTTTTTTTTTAACCTTAAAGTTTCTCTCTCTTATTCCCTTCTTCCCCCTGGAAGGGTCGTGTGAAATAACAGAGAGAGCATCTGTCACTGTCCAGCCACCATCTAAAACCATGACAAAGGCAAAAAAATGCCATAATCATTAACAGGGATTTCATCTGAATAAAGATGAGAAAAATCAAGTCCTGAATTAACACAAAAGCAAAACCTGCCATTCTCTCTCCTGAAGATTTAACCTTTAAGTCAAAGACAGCACCTACTCATTAGCCTTGTCCCATACCTAACTGTTCTCATCTCCTGGTATGTCAGTGAAAAACACCTCAAGCTCTAAGGACACATTATTTTTTCAGGAAATAGCTCTGGAGTAACTGAGTACTGCCCACAGACATGCACACAGACAGCCTTATCTTTACTAGTTCCAGGTTCACTGGTTCACTACTTGGAAGGTCTGCAGCTGAGCCAGCTTTTCTCTCAGCTCATGATAATTTCAGCATTTCAAAAGATTATGTCTGTTTCTGAGGAACGTGAATGGAAAAGTCCTTAATGTGACTGGGCCCCAAACTGTATCCTCAAACACCCTGACCATAATAGCAGCAACAAAAATATCATGTATAACACTGAAGGATTCTGGATTCTCACATGTCAAATTGCCAGTGAATTGTTCCACAGTGAATTACACCTGGAAGGGATGACCAAAAATAGCAGCCACTGGAGTCACTGTATGCTTGTCATTAATGAACTACTAGTGTCATCTGTGACTCACTGCCTTCCTGCAGGGAACTAATTCTTTTAAACAGTAGCTTTAAGATTTTGATGTTTAAATCTTTATGGATGTAATTCTTAAGTTAATTAAGAAATAAAAATAAGTAACTGATGCAAACCACCTCTTGACAAGACAATGAAATAGAAGGAGCATACAGACCTAAAACCAGATACTAGAAACTTTAGTGGGCTTATTGCCCAAGAAGCTTGACTGTACCACAGGAATCAGCTAAAAATGTTCCCCTTAGGTCAACTTGACTAATCATAATATGAAAACTACACCTCCAGAAGATCCCCACCTCTGCTGCTTGAAGACCCCCTGTGGTATACATGTGGAACCGAAAATATAAAATATGTCTCTTGAATCAGTTTTTTTTCTTTCATCCGGCTTGTAATTACCATATGTTTACCTCAATGTATGCCTGACAGACATCTAGAGATAAAGGTTACTTATCAAGTCGCCCAAACCTAGCAAGACTCCAGGAAACAAAGATAAGAAATGACTCATCCCAGGAAGCCTGGAGATTTGTATGTATCAGGGCCATATTCAATGAAGGGACCCCTCTTTCTTTTTGGGGTATAAAAAACCCTAGGAAAAGACGGAAAAGGGGGCTTCTTCGTCCAGACGCTCCCCCAGCTCGGCACCTCGGCTTCCAGCTACGAAAGACGGAGAACCAGGAGCAGCTCCCAGCCCGAGGCCAGGCCCCGCGGATGGTGACAATTTCTCTCTTTTGTTTCTCCCTTTGCTACTCTTAACGACTCTCTAGTTAAGGTAATTGCTTTATACAAAGGCCTTGTTTCCAGTAAACCGGCTTTCCCTGTTTTTAGAAATAAACCCTTGTAACTAATTTTAAATCCAACAGTCTGGTTACTTTGTAATTCAAGTGTCGTCTCTGGGTAGTGGCTGATTTATCCTCATAATCAATATATAAAATAATAAGCGGATCATGACACTCCCACCCACTGAGCTTGCACAGTAAAATTAAGACATTGTACCTTAAAAGGAAGACAAGGATACCATACACCAATCAGCTTTAAGATAAGGGATTGTAAGCACCAGTAAAAAAAAAAAAAGCTATTGAACAACGAACATGCTAGATATATATTTATACATTGTGAATTAATGTAACTGTTCCAGTGCTGTCTGGCTTTATGGGAATACCCCCTAGCACCACTTTCTGCACAGAACTGCTAGTAAATTGCTATTACCTTCACTCTGGGTGTTATTGACTTGTACACTGTGTAAACAACCCACTTAGCAACAACAATTTGACTGCCTTGCCCATGATATGGGGCTGAATCAAAAGAAAAACAATTACATGCTTAGTCTTCTGGGATTGCTCTTCCTTCTAATCTTTTTCTTGCCTTGAGTTCACAGATGTAGTTGTCACTTAGATCTAACCCTTGTTTTACAGAAGAGTGGTCAATTAATCCATTAATTTATTTTTAGAGGGCTTTGACAGCCATGACTTCAATGCCTTTGCTCTATGTGGTGCAGTTCAGAACATGAACTAGATTAAGCAATTAAGGGAATAATTTCCATTTTAACTCAACTCTGAGGTGAGATATTTTAGTTTAGATTGTTTCCACAAACTACTGAAATTCTGCATAGTACAGCTGCAAGAAAAATGAGGCCTTCAGAAAGCTGTTGGTACCAACATCATGAACAAGGAACACACAACAGGATTAAAACATAGGTAACAATAACTGTAGCACCAACCAATGAGGAACAAATTCTGTCATCTGCTTTATATAGCCTCGTGCATCAAGCATTTCAAAAACAAACCTATTTGTACAAGGTGTAGTAAGACTGCCATCCCACACTATACTAAAAGACTGCTAAATGCCAATAAGCTCTACAGCTTCACTGCAGAAGCAACTCCAACTATCTTGCTGTGCAGAGCTATTTGAGAAGGCCATAAACTATAAGAATAAAAAGCTTGCTTATACCCTTTTACAGCACAGGAATTATCACATCCTTCACCTGGCTGCCAATTAATCTAAGTCTTCTTACATCACTTCAGAAAAGTGCAGACACTCATAAGTCTTTTTAGATGTGTCTTTTTAGACACATACTCCCCTCCCCCACCTAACTGCTTTCATAAGAAGACAAACAAACATGGATATAAACAACAGCCAGAGTATACACCCTTTCTGCTTGTCTAATAAAGAAACAAAAAGGAGTAACCCCAAATACCAGCCAAAGCCTTTGACCAAAATCCCATGATGTGTAATAACACTACACATGCACACCTCACTGGTACAACCACCGCCTGGCCTCTCCACAAAGAGGAGGCGACAGTGACAGACACAGCCTACCTTGGGACTACGGAGCAACACTCCTACCCTAGATCTGCTCTTAGCGTGGGTCTTGCGAGGGGCTCTCACAGCCTCAATCCATAGCCCCTACGCTACACCTCCACCCACTATGGCCGGCGCTGCCCAGGCGGCTTGGGGAGGGGGGCCCCTCACGCATTCTCATCCAATCAACAGCGCAGCAGGTACGGAAAGGAAACACTGATTCACAGTGCTTCACCTCCGTAGGGGCCAGGCTCTCCTACAAGGACCTGCAGGGAGGCCAGGCTGCTACTAGTAAGAATGTAGGATGGGAAGCCAAACCCCTGCTATTGAGGATAAGGAGTGTGAGGTCTCCTCTACCTATGCTGTGGCAGGATCTGGAAGTGCCGTTGGAGCAGAGCAGCTTGTACTGCAGCGTCTGAGGCACCTCCACCCACAGCGGGACTGCTGGCTCAGTCTGGGGGTCCAGGCACCACTGCACCTTCTGATCCCTTACCTGGCACTCAGCCATCCCCAGGGAGCTGCAGCTGGAGCTGAGTCCAAGCCCAACTGGGAACAGAAGTGTCTTAGAATCATAGAATCATCAAGGTAGGAAAAGACCTCTAAGATCATCAAGTCTAACAGTCTGCCCTACTACCCCTAACCACTAAACCATCCACTCTAGCGCCTCATCTACCTGTCTTTTGAACACCTTCAGGAATGGTGCCTCCACCACATCCCTGGGCAGCCTGTTCCAATGTTTCACCACTCTTTCTGTTAAGAAATTTTTTCTAATACCCAACCTGAACCTCCCCTGGTAGAGCTTGATCCCATTTTCTCTTGTCCTTTCACTGGTCACCAGGGACAAGAGGCCATCTGTCTCACTAAAACCTCCTTTCAGGTAGTTGTAGAGAGCAATGAGGTCTCCCCTCAGCCTCCTCTTCTCTAAGCTGAACAGCCCCATCTCCCTCAGCCTCTCCTCATAAGACCCTAATCAGCTAGGTTGCCCTTCTCTGCACCCTCTCTAGCACCTCAATATCCTTTCTATACTGCACCACCAAAACTGGACCAGTACTCAAGGTATGGCCTCACTAGAGCTGAGTATAGGAGCAGGATGACCTCCCTGGTCCTGATGGTCACACAATTCCTGATTCAGGCCAGGATGGTGGTGGCCTTCTTGGCCACCTGGGCACACTGTTGCCTCATGTTCAGCTGGCTGTCAATCAGCAACCCCAGGTCCCTCTCTGCTGGGCAGCTCTCCAGCCATTCCTCCCCAAGCCCATAGCGCTGGCAGAGATTGTTGTGGCTGAAGTTCAGAATCCAAAGTTTGGCCTTATTGAAACTCATGCAATTGGACTTCGCTCATCCATCAAGCCTGTCTAGATCCCTCTGCAGAGCCTCCCTACCCTCAGGCAGATCAACGCTCCCACTCAACTTAGTGTCATCTGCAAATTTACTGAGGATGCATTTTGCATTCTATCCCTTAATCCAAATCATCAATAAGGATGTTAAACAGGAGTAGCCCCAGCACTGAGCTCTGGGGGATACCACTCGTGACCAGCTGGCAACTGGATTGAACTCCATTCAGCACAACTTTTTGGCAAGACTTCTGCCAGTAGCCAGATGGATGAGCTCTTGCAGAGCTCAGGTCCACCTTGTAGAAGACATCATAACTGAGGAGTTAATGTTCTTGAACAGGCAATGTCCACTCCATTGGACCTTGTATTTAGGGCTTGAGAAGCCCAAATGTTATTAATGTAATCTGTTATCTTTGTTTATTCAGCTGTTCTATTGGTCAGTGACCTCTCCCCACCCAGGAAGGGGAATCAGGGAAAGGAAAGATCACAGAATCACAGAATGTTTAGGTTGGAAGAGAGCTTCAAAATCATCCAGTCCAACCATTGACCAACACTGTAAGATTAACACTAAACCATGTCCCTAAGGACCAGGTCCATGTATGTAGCCGGAAAGGAGTCTCTTGTCCGGGATCGACGCGTTGATACGGTGATATAGACTCGTAGGATGTGATCTGAGTCTATTGCCCACAGTGTGGAACTAGCAAAGAGGGTCTGCTGCTATGGAAGCAACCAGCCACTCTCTCAGCTAGCTCTAGAATGAGCTGCCTCGGTGGGTGTGAGCCTCACTATTTATTGGCCCCATGGTCTTGCACATGCTCCATAGGGGCCCTGCCCTGACTGGGCACAGGTGGAGTTGATAGCAGGTCACACCCACTTCTTGATGATCAGAGGCACCTGGTCCCTCTGTTCCACTACATTTCCCCTTTTTTTTTTTTTTTTTTTTTTTTTTTTTAAAGAAAAAGGGGGGGGGGGGCATAATCAAAAGTCATAAATCAGGTATGTTGGTCGTTCCTTGGAGGTCTATTTGTGGCAGGGCGCGTCCACTTACTGGGCACCCAGAGGGGTCCGTGGTCCGTGGATACGCAACTATAACCCCTCCCGGTGAACAACAGCGGTTTTGGCCCTAGCCACTGGCCTGTCGAAGGATCTTTATAGTAGATCTGTACGTCCGGCATGCGATTGATCTTTTGTGAGGAGTAGTGCAACAGCACGGGGGGTTGCTCTGAGTCGCGGCTTGGGCTAAGAAAATTTAATGTGAAAAGTACCTTGCCCAGCCGCATCTGTGGGTCCGTCTCCTTGCTGTCCTTCTGTTTCTGTAGGTATGTCTTCAGGGTGCGATGAGCTCTTTCTACTATCGCTTGACCTGAAGACGAATGGGGGATTCCCGTGATGTGCTTTACCCCCCAAGTAGCAAAGAATTGTTGGACTTTCCCGCCTGTATAGGCGGGTGCATTGTCGGTTTTTACTACTTGGGGGACCCCCATGACAGCAAAACAGTTTGTTAAATGACGGACCACATGTAGAGCTTTCTCCCCCGTTTGAGCTGTTGCCCAAATCATTCCAGAGAAAGTATCCACCGTTACGTGGACATACTTTAATCGTCCAAATTCTGGGACATGGGTGACATCCATTTGCCACGTCTCGCCAGCTTGCAATCCACGCGGGTTTACTCCCATACCCAGGGCCAGACCAAATTGCGCGCATTGGGGGCATGCTCTAACAATTCCTTTAGCATCCTCCCATGGTATAGAGAACATGCGCTTTAATGCCCTGGCGTTTTGATGAAATAGGGAGTGGCTGTTCTGAGCCTTTGCAAACTGGCTCACCGGGCTCTGAATCCCTAGGCTGACCAGGGAGTCAGCCTTTGCGTTTCCCTCACCCAGTCCCAGGGATGTTTTATGACTTCGAATATGAAGGATACAGCAGGGCTCTGTTCGGACTTTTAGTGCACGTTGTAGCATGTAAAAGAGTTCTAGCAGACGCTTATTCCGTACTGGTTTAATAATAGCATCTTCAATACGGTTTGCCACTCCGACTGCATATTGTGAATCGGAGACTATGTTGAGGGGAGCCCGTTGCCACTGTGTGAGAGCCCAAATAATGGCCAGTAGTTCCAGCGTTTGTAGATTGTCTTCCGCAGTGCCTGGAATCAGATGATGTTTCCACCGACCTTTGTCTTGCCATACACAGGCGGCCGTTTTTGATCTTTTTCCGGCATCGGTGAATACCGTAATGCCGGACACTGGGCGCTCTGAAACCGATGGACGTTCGATCCACTGGAACTGGCTGATTGCTTGCAGTCGTTTATGTCTTGGGCCTCCGTGGCGGACTTCCCCAGAATAACCGAATAGTGCCAGTTGTAGAGGCTTGGAGCATTGTAGTAGCCAGTCGAAATCAGCTGTTTTTATGGGGATGCTAATCCATCCCGGCTCCTGACCGGCTACTTCTAAGCAACGCTGCCGTCCTTTCCGTATCAGAAGTGCTATTATTTCGGTCTGCTGCCAAACACCCTTCTGTGGAGTGTGTGGTATGAATAGCCACTCCAAGATGGCTATAGAGTCCGAAGTCGGGGAGCTCTGCTCATGTTGACGTTTTTCGGTGACATGAGAATATTCCCCATTTTCCTTATTCCAGCTGAAATCCTGGAGTAGTAGCGCAAATGGGTATGATGGATGGTTGCATACCCAGATCCCAATGGGTTGTGTGGCATCCCGCCGATCCGCGTAGCCGGTTGCCAGTTTATGGACGACCTGCTTTAATGCCTTGGTGTGGTCATCTGTCCAGTGTACTAACGTACCTGGGTGTGTGCCTCGTAACAGCGACAAGAAGGGGTGGATATCCGCATTGGTAAGACCTATTATGGGTCGGACCCATGGGAGTTCACCCACTAATTTTTGGGCATCGTTCAAAGTTTTGATTGAACTTATCACTTCCAGTTTTTGAGGTCTTACCATCGCGTGGGTGACTTTCCATCCCAAGTAGCTCCAAGGCGATTTCGTTTGCACTTTTTCTGGAGCCACTATTAATCCTTTGGTCTTTAGTCGGTTGGTCACTGTTTGACTGAAATCTTCGGGGAACGGGGCTTTTTGGCAAAACAGTATGTCGTCCATATAGTGATATATTAACGTATCCGGCATCTCGTTGCGGATCGGCGATAGTGCCCATGCCACGTACATCTGGCATATTGTCGGGGAATTTTTCATCCCCTGTGGCAGGACAACCCATTCGTATCTTTCCGCGGGTTCACTTTTGTTGATGGACGGAATCGTGAACGCGAAGCGTGCTGTGTCTTTAGGATCCAGGGGAATATTAAAGAAACAATCTTTGAGATCGATAACCAGAAGGTGCCAGTCTTTTGGTAACATCGTGAGTAGGGGCAGCCTGGGTTGGAGGGCGCCCATTGGCCACATCTGGTTATTGACTTTTCGTAGATCTTGTATTAGTCGCCACTTTCCCGATTTTTTGGGGACCACGGATATTGGTGTATTCCATGGGCTTACTGATGGTTGGATGTGCCCCGCATCCAGTTGTTCCTTTACTAAGTTTTTAGCAATTTGTAGCCGCTCTCTCTGTAAAGGCCACTGCTCCACCCAGACAGGGGTGTCTGATTTCCATTTTAGTCTGGGTGTTGGCGGCACTCTTGCAGTGGCCCCTACTGAAAATTCTGGAGGGATCGGGTGGGCTCGGGAATGGAAAGGACAGCTCCGAGTTGACTCATCACTTCTCTCCCGATCAAACCTCCGAGTTGTCCAGGCAAAGCTAGTACATAGGGACGCACGGATGTCTTTTGACCTTCAGGAAAGTGGAGTTGAATCGGTTCTAGGGCTTGCTGGGGGGTGGAACCACCACCCACTCCCTGAACGGCGTCGCGGGCTGTGACGAGCTTCCAGTGACGTGGCCATACGTTGAGATTGATAATTGTAACATCGGCTCCTGTGTCCAACATCACTGAAAGTGTCTTTGCCTCGTTTTCGGCGACCATTTTTATAACAATAATGGGTCTAGTCTTCATCTGTTGTACTAAGCTTACTAGCGTGCCTCCCGAAGACCCAAAACCTTGGTCGCCTCGCGCCATGTGGGCGTTCTTCCCTATGTTCATTTTTGGAAGGAGGACTAGTTGCGCTACTCGGGTTCCTGCCTTGATTACTAGGGGAGGTGTTAACGTGAAACATGTAATCATTATCTCCCCTGTTGAATCTGCATCTATGACTCCAGGAAGCACAACAAGTCCTGCCATTCCAGTTGATGAACGCCCTATTAGCAATGCCCCAACCCTGCCATTCTCTTGATGGATTGGTCCGTGAATCCCTGTCGGTAGCCAATAGACCTGGTTTGTTGTCATTGTAATATCTATTGCACAGGGCACATCGAAGCCCAAGCTCCCTCTTGTGGCTGGGGCGGGGAGTTGTTGCAAAGCGCTGGCCCTGCCACTTGTGTCATGGCGCGGGGGCCTTGCGCACTGCGCCGTCCGTTTTTTGTTGACCAGCATGCCTGGGTGTTGTGATTATCCATCTGGCAGCGGTCACACCAGACAGTGGCTGAACACTCCCTCGCTGAGTGGCCCGATGTCCCGCAGCGATAACAGACGGGGATGGGATTTCTCGGTTGACTTCTCTTCTTAAAGTGGTTTCTTCTTCCACCTAGTTTCTGCGCTACTGCCGCAAGAAGCTTTTGGGTGGGCTCTAAGGCGGCAGCAAAGGCATTAGCCATCCCTTGGTGCTGCTGCGTCTGGGTGGCTCTGGCAGCAACCTCCAGCATGTCCGAGACCCCTGCTGTTTTTGGTAACATAGAAAATAGTGATTTCATTTTCGGGTTGGCGTTTTCAAATGCCAGAAGTTTGAACATTGAGTCCCTCTGTTCGGCCCCTAGTTCAGATTGAGCCGTGACAGACTGCCAGAGTCTGTCAACGAAGTGTTGGAACGGCTCGTTTATCCCTTGTTTTACGGCGGTAAATGAAGGGAGCGGGGTAGGCTCAGGGACTACTGAGCGTACTGTCCTGCGCCCGTGAGCATTTCACTGGTTACCCCTGCTAATGGGTCACCGTCTGCTTGCGGGCGGTTCGCCTCTACGTGGGCCAGGCGTTCCCACTCCTTTACCCATACAATCTGTTGGGACGGAGTAAGCAGGTACCTGGCTAGATTCCAGCAGTCATGAGGACAGTTAGTGTCCGCGGTGAATAACCAGTCTAAGATGGCTTGGCCGCTTTCCGATCTTAGTCCCCCCTCCCTCAGGGTCTTTTTCGCCTGTTGGAGCGTCTTCCAGCCGTGTTGCTCGTAGATGGGCGGCCCGTTGTTATCATACAGGATAGGGTAGGCTACGGTGTTAGGCTCCCAATCTCCTTCAATGATGGCATCACGAATGATGCCGGACCATCTTCCGGGTCGGGATTTGCCGGTGCCCTGGTTGGTCCGCTTTGGCAACAGTGGTGCTGGTATGCTTTCCTCATCATCATCGGGGAGGGAGGGTGGGTCTCGGTAAGTGTGGAATGATGACCGTTGTTCTAGGTTCAATATTCTTTTCTCCAAGGATTTCATTGCTTGGGTGGATTGTTCTAATAATGCTTTTATCGTTGATTCTGGCCCAACGGGTATGGCTGATGGAGTGACTGCTGTTTTGTCACACTCATTTTCTGGGCTGGGAGGTAACGGTAGGGAAGGTTTTACATTGCCGCTAGAGTCACTTGTTGATGGCTTTACATTGTCCGGAGCCTTTTCTTCCTTTAATCCGAGGTCGGAGAGGAACTCGGCTATAGTGTGATGTACCTTCCCTCTCATGCCCTTGACGGCAAAGCTGTTGTTGCTTAGGATAGCGAATGCCTTCTGGGCTCCTTCATCCTCGGGCGGCAGTGGGGGTGCCGAGGGAACCACGCTGGTTTCTACCTCAAGAGGCGGTGTTTTAATAAAGCTGCCGTTTGGTGGCATTGCCGCTATTGCGGTGACGGCAGCCCTTGCCTCATTCTTTATCCCTTCTAGAGCGTTAGCCATCACTTTCCAGGTAGCCTCTACCCCCGCTATACTCTTTTGAACCTCCTGATCGTGGAGTTCATTTAGTAAGTCTCCGACCTCCCTCCAAAGTGCCCGTGCGGTGATAGCAGATGGGGAGTAGGAAGGTCCCTGCTCAGAGGGGGTGCTGGAAGAGAGTCCCATTTTTAGTGATAATTGAAAGATAATGGATCTTCTTACCCGAATGCTGGTTGTCGTTTGCCCTGGGTCAGGTCCTGTTTTTTCTTGATCCGACGGAAATTTGGGCTAGACCAAGGTCTATGCCCGCATTCTCCACCAGATGTAGCCGGAAAGGAGTCTCTTGTCCGGGATCGACGCATTGATACGGTGATATAGACTCGTAGGATGTGATCTGAGTCTATTGCCCACAGTGTGGAACTAGCAAAGATGGTCTGCTGCTATGGAAGCAACCAGCCACTCTCTCAGCTAGCTCTAGAATGAGCTGCCTCAGTGGGTGTGAGCCTCACTATTTATTGGCCCCATGGTCTTGCACATGCTCCATAGGGGCCCTGCCCTGACTGGGCACAGGTGGAGTTGATAGCGGCTCACACCCACTTCTTGATGATCAGAGGCACCTGGTCACTCTGTTCCACTACACATGTACCATTTAAATACCTCCAGGGATGGTGACTCCACCACTGCCCTGGGCAGACTATTCCAATGTTTGACAACCCTTTCAGTGAAAAAATTTTTCCTAATATCTAGCCTAAACTTCCCCTGGCACAGCTTGCATCCATTTCCTCTGGTCCTGTCACATGCCACCAAGGAGAAGAGGCTGTCTCCCTCCTCTGTCCAACCTCCTTTGAGGTAGTTGAAGAGAGCTATCAGGTCTCCTCTCAGCCTCCTCTTCTCCAGACTACACAACCCCAGCTCCCTCAGCCACTCCTCACAGGATTTGTGCTCCAGGCCCTTAATGAGCTTTGTTGCCCTTCTCTGGACACACTCCAGCACTTCTATGTCCCTCCTATAGTGAGGTGCCCAGAACTGAACACAGTACTCAAGATGCGGCCTCACCAGAGCCAAGTACAGAGGGATGATCACCTCCCTATTCCTGTTGGCCACTGAATTCCTAATACAAGCCAGGATGCCATTAGCCTTCTTGGCCACCTGCACACACTGCTGACTCATATTAAGCTGACTATCAACCAAAACCCCCAGGTCCCTTTCCAACTTACAGATCTCTAACCACACTTCCCCAAGTCTGTAGCTTACCATGGGGTTGTTATGACCCAGGTGTAAGACCTGGCATTTGGCCTTGTTAAACCTCATACAATTAACCTTGGCCCATTGATCTCACATGTCTAGGTCCTGCTGTAAGGCTTCCCTACCCTCTAGCAGATCGACACAGCCACCTAGTTTGGTGTCATCTGCAAATTTACTGAGGGTACACTCAATCCTTCATCCAAATCATTAATGAAGATATTAAAGAGAAGAGGCTCCAGCACTGAACCCTGAGGGACACCACTCGTGACAGGTCACCAGCCAGATTTAGTTCCATTCGCTACCACTCTTTCAGCCCGACCATCCAATTTTTTATCTAATGCAGGGTGTATTTATCCAAGCCAAGTGCCATAAGTTTCTGAAGAAGAATGCTGTGAGAGACAGTGTCAAAAGCTTTACTAAAGTCCAGATAGACAATGTCCACAGCTCTTCCCTCATCCACTAGGTGAGTCATCTTGTTGTAGAAGGAGATCAGGTTAGTCAGACAGGACCTGCCTTTCATAAACCCATGCTGACTGGGCCTGATCACTTGATTATCTTGTATGAACCGTGTGATGGTACTCAAGATGACCTGCTCCATAACCTTTCCTGGCACCGAGGTCAAACTAACAGGTCTATAGTTCCCCGGATCATCCTTTCGGCCCTTCTTGTAGATGGGCATTAAATTTGCTAGTTTCTAATCAACTGAGACATCCCCAGTTTGCCAGGACTGTTGATAAATAATGGAGAGTGGCTTGGTGAGCACTTCTGCCAGCTCCTTTAGTACCCTTGTGTGGATCCCATCTGGTACCATAGACTTGTGCACATCTATGCGGCACAACAGGGCACTGATCTGCGGAAGAGCGCAGTGGACAACACACAGATTAATATAATCAAAGTATTGCCGTTTATTGAGAGTAGCGGTAGCCCTTTTATACACAGTCAGGCTGATAACATAAGCATATTGCTGACTGGTACAAAACATTTTTCATATGCCGCAGGGCACTATCTAACTGGTTAAATACAACTGTTTATGTATTGTCTATGACATGCTTTCCCATCCTGTTATTCTTCTTTTCTGCTGCCAACTCCCTTATCTTTTGCCCGTAGCTGATGTTTTAATAACCTTGCAGCTGGGCCTCAAGGCCCTTAGCTCACTCTGGCTAAAGCTAAATAGTCAGGATTGCTCACATGTCCCATTTTCTTCCAAAAACTTTCTAACACTGATGATTTCCTCACGGACTATGGGGGCTTCATTCTGCTCCCCATCTTGGTCTTCCAATTCAGGGAGCTGTACCCTCAGGGAGCAATTGGCATTGACAAAGACTGAAGCAAAATGAGCACTCAGCAGTTTGCCCTTTTCCATGTCCTCAGTCACAAGTTTCCCTCCCAGGTCAAGTAGAGGGGGGAGATTCTCCCTAGCTCTTCTCTTGCTATTTACATATTTATAGGAACTCTTTCTATTATCTTTAATGATACTGGTGAGATTTAATTCAAGCTGAGCTTTGGCCTCTCTAATTTTCTTCCTACATATCTTTGTAATATTCCCAAATTGCCTTCCCTTCCTTCCATAGCCAATAGACTTTCCTTTTTTTCCTGAGTTCTGCCCAAACCTTCTTGTTTAGCCAGGCTGGTCTTGTACCATGTGGGCTCATTTTAAGATGCACAGATACAGTTTGTTCCTGTGCCTTAAGGATTTCTCTCTTGAGGATTGTCCATCCTTCCTGAACTCCTTTGTCCTTGAGGACTATATCCCAGGGGATACCACCGAGCTATCTCCTAAACTTTGATCAAAGTCTGCCCTCCGGAAGTCCAGGGAGGAAGTTCTATTAACTTCCCTCCTTACTTCCCTAAGAACTGAAAACTCAACCATCTCATGGTCACTTTGTCCAAGACAACCACCAACCTTTACATCTACCACTAGTCCCTCTCTGTTCACAAGCAGTAGATCGTCCCCCAGGGATCAGTGTTGGGCCCAGTTCTGTTTAATATCTTTATTGATGATTTAGATGAGGGGATTGAGTCCATCATCAGCAAATTCGCAGACGACACTAAGCTGGGGGGAAGTGTCGACCAGCTGGAAGGCAGGAGGGCTCTGCAGAGGGACCTGGACAGACTGGAGAGTTGGGCTGATTCCAATGGGATGAGATTCAACACGGCCAAGTGCCGGGTCCTGCACTTTGGCCACAACAACCCCATGGAGCGCTACGGGCTGGGCACAGAGTGGTTGGAGAGCAGCCAGACAGAGAGGGACCTTGGAGTTTGGATTGACAGGAAGCTGAACATGAGCCAGCAGTGTGCCCAGGTGGCCAAGAAGGCCAATGGCATCCTGGGCTGGCTCAGGAACAGCGTGGCCAGCAGGTCCAAGGAAGTGATCCTTCCCCTGTACTCAGTGCTGGTGAGGCCACGCCTCGAGTCCTGTGTCCAGTTCTGGGCCCCTCTGTTTAGGAAGGATATCGAGGTCCTGGAGCAGGTCCAAAGGAGGGCAACTAGGCTGGTGAAGGGACTCAAGCACAAGTCCTATGAGGTGAGGCTGAGGGAGCTGGGGCTGTCCAGCCTGGAGAAGAGGCGGCTCAGAGGAGATCTCATCACTCTCTACAACTACCTGAAAGGAGGTTCTAGCCAAGTGGGGGTTGGCCTCTTTTCCCAGGCAACTCTCAGCAAGACGAGAGGGCACAGTCTTAAGTTGTGCCAGGGGATGTTTAGGTTGGACATTAGAAAGAATTTCTTTACCGAGAGGGTCATCAGACATTGGAATGGGCTGTCCCGGGAAGTAGTGGATTCTCCATCTCTGGAGATATTTAAAAAGAGACTGGATGTGGCACTTAGTGCCATAGTCTAGTAACTGCAGCAGTAGTGGATCAAGGGTTGGACTTGATGATATCTGAGGTCCCTTCCAACCCAGCCAATTCTATGATTCTATGATCTAGCAGTGAACTTTCCCTAGTTGGCTAAGCCACCAGCTGTGTTAGGAAGTTATCTTCCACACACTCCAAGAATCTCCAGGACTGATTCCTGTCTACAGTATTATATTTCCAGCAGACATCTGATAAGTTGAAGTCTCCCACAAAACCAAGAGGAAACAAATCTGAAACCTTACCGGGCTGCTTATAGAACACTTCATCAACCTCCTCTCCCTGGTTGGGTAGTCTATAACAGACCCCTACTATGATATCTGCCTTGTTGACATTCCCCCTGATTCTTACCCCTAAGCATTCAACCCTATCACCATCATTAACATGCTCAAGACAGTAGAGACCTTCCCTAACATAGAGGGCCATACCCTCTCCTCTCCTTCCATGCCTATCCCTTCTGAAGAACCTATAGCCATTTAACCCAGCACTCCAGTCATGGGATGCATCCCACCATGTTTCTGTAAGGGCAATTATATCATAGTTTTTGTTATGGACAAGAGCTTCAAGCTCTTACTGCTTATGGCCCATGCTATGTGCATTAGCATAAATGCATTTTAGCTGCTGTACCTTCCTGCATGGGAGGGGTCTACCCCCTACTTGGAGGTCAGAGGACCAAACTAGGGCAGGGAGTTTTCTGTATATCTTTAATCCTGGCCCCACGGAGGCAGCAGACTTCCCTAAGAAGTGGATCTGGCCTGCATATAAGCCCTTCTCCCTTTAGAAGTGTCACCTATGACAAGGACCCATATTTTTTTATTGTTGTTTTGATGCGAGGCATCATCTGACTTTGCCTCAGTGGCACCTCCAAGTCCAGTGAGCCATCATCTTTAATCCACACCACCACAACCCACTTGCTCTTTCTCAGCTTTCCAGCAACACTCCATGGCAGTCCACAGCACCTCTGGGTACTTGCAATATTCTTCAAAACTAGCCCCTCTGTGCTTTTGTCTGACTCAACTTATTCATCACAGTGTTTTAATGAGGAAATCACTACCTTCCTAAGTCACAGCAGCAACAGGGCAGAACTTGAACAATCAGAACTTGAGAATATTTATCCATTACCAGAAACAAGTATGACTGCAATTTTGGACTAAGACACCCCTGAGCTTGGTGCTTTCTATGACAGCACACAAACATGGCACAATAACACCAACAAGTAATTCAGATGCAGTTACTGTGCAAGAAACAGGGTAGCAAAGCTGTAAAAGCTGTCCTGGAAGGGACAAGTGATACAGGGTAGACAGAGCAAAAAGACTCCACTGTTCTATTCTTTCAAGCCTGTGAAGCCTCCCAGGCACTAATTCTGGAGCTGTATGTAGACACAAAAAACAGGTAGATGTGGCACTTCAGGAGCTAATTTTGTTTAATGTGGTATAGGACTGATCGTTAGACTTCATGATCATGAAGGTGCTTTCCAACCATGATGATTCTATGAAATACAAGTGGGTTTTTTTCCCTGTATTGCAGAAGCAAGATCTCACACACTCAAAGCACTCAAGCCATTAATACAGAAGTCTGTTAGCCTGGAACTGTGTGAAAGGCTTAGATGAAATGTTTCCAGCTGCTTGTAACAGCAGAGGTTTAAACTTGGAGACAAGATGCTACTGTGAAGGAAGTAAACTGGGGACAGTGAACAGTTTCAACAGAAGTCCTGATCATTTAAAGCTGTGGTGCAGAGGCTCACCAAGGATTAAGGACCAAATTCCAGTATACCAGAAAAGTTGAATAACACCACACAAAGTGGAATGTCTTTAAAATGAACTTTCCCACATCCCAGATAGTTCTAACAATGGGATCTTGTACCTCACAGAGCATGCAAAAAAATTGTCAGGAAATGAAAGATGCTGTGGTATATAACATCCCCCCTAACCTTTAATGACTGCAGACAGTTTAGTGACAGAACCAGAGTTAACTACAGAGATTGGTGACATTTGAATCTCCAGCAGTTATTACTGTAACAGATCACGTGTACCTGTCTTGAAACACAAGGAAAGTCAGTTCTGAAAGAAGCCATCTTCTGAAAGTTAAGTACCAGGAGGGATTAAACAGCAATTCCCAAAAGTTAAGATAGCCCCTGATTTTTCAGAGTTCCTTTAGAAAGTGTATGTCCAGGGGAGCTTAACTCTCTGGTTTTCACGGCACATGCTACTGAAGTAGCCATCCAGAAATGCAACACTTGAAAAAAAGAACATACAAGCCTTTTTACATGGAAACTTTTATTCTTGTTGAGATCTGTACATTCAAGTCACACATACTTTTAAATCTTTGATGGAACTGGAGCACAGGGATCACAACAGTCTATTTTAACAGCTTTAAGAGTTTATGCCTCAAAAGTAGCCAGAAAACTTGTGACTATTTCCTTCAATTTAGCTTCTGTCTGGTCAGAGATCTTCCCTTCTGTCCTGTTGAAAGAGTTTAAACTTCTGACACAGGAATACATATATGGTCAATCCCTAGCTAAGGCAAAAACTAAAACAAAAAAACCTCACACCCCAAAAATCCCCCAAAAAACAAATGAAAACACACCTCTACAATGAACCTCCCAATTTCTAAAATTAGCAGATGAATTGTCTCTACCTAATACATGAAGCTAAATCACTGAAACTAATACAACATCTCTCCTCAAAAAGTTAGCCCTGTGTAAGAACTAAGGTTTGTCAACAAATACTTTCAAAACCGTTGTATGTAGTTCCACAAGGTTCCATCTTCCATAGAGCTATGCCCAAGAGATTTAAGGCACATGATTTGACTCATGACAAGAAGCTTGGACCAGTTTATGGAGACAGGACTATGGAAATATTCAATCCTAAACAGTCTACTCAGCATCAGAGAAGCCACTGCACAGCACTTAATCCACGGTACTGTAAAAGATTAAAGCTTTAAAAAAAAAACAAAAACAAAACAAAACTATGGGAACTGATGAGATTAAGAGATTTCAATATCAGATTACAGAAGAGTTATGCAAGTAGGTTCATTTTAAGCATCAGCTGGATTTCCTAAGTAAAAAACAGAAACAGGAAGCTGAGCTCTGGACAGCAAAGCAAGGACAGTAGGAAGGCTGAACTTGAACCAACCTCCAGTTTTGGTACAGGCAGCTTAAGGCATGATGTTCTAGGATACAATAAATTAACAGTTCAGTGACTTATCTACAAATCCAACCGTCAAGCCACTACCCTTGGGATGAAGATAAATTATAATACCTGATTGTGGAGAGGAGGGCCTGGTGCTGGCTCAGTACATGAGCTAGGAAAGCACTCTCAAATTTAGTGATTTTGCTGGGCTCCAGCTTATCCAAGTGACCTCTTACACCAGCATAGATGACTGCAACCTGTTCCTCAATAGCCATGGGCACTGCAGAAAATAAAGCATTCATGCCACTGGTAACTCTTACATCAGAAGACCTCAGTACTGCAGTCCTTTGAAGATCAACTTCACACATACAACACTGTTCAATTAAGTCCGCATTTACTGTGTCCACAAAATGGACGAGGCAAATGCTGCCACAAAGACCAACCTTATTAGCTCAAAACACCTACAGGAAATGCAGGCTTATTACATCCAAGACACTCACCATATTGTCCTTGTTTGAGGAGCTCTGTCAGACGTACACCACGGTTTAGCAGCTGTTGTGTGGCAGCATCCAGATCAGATCCAAACTGAGCAAAGGCAGCTACTTCACGATACTGAGCCAATTCCAGCTTCATGGTACCTGCCACCTATAACAAAACACGGGTTAGACTGAATTTAATCACCTTTTAAATGTGTCTAGTAGTTTGTAGGTTATATTCAGCTGACAGTTGTCACAGATCAGCTTTGCCTTGCGTACCAGTCATGTTCATCTTAAGATTCTGACATAATTATATGCATTTCTAGAAATATCACCATCTGCTTGGCCTTTTAACAAAAACATGCTACTCCTTCTTAAAATGGTGACAGTTGATATTAAACCTTGCTCATTTCATATCTGGACTAAAAGCATGGGGTTAAAAAAGCATTCTTGATTTCCAGTTAGATCAGTACCCAGTTTAGCATACTGAAATTTAACAGTCCTACATCTTTATGCAAATACTATTTTCCTTTCTTCCCTTCATCTCTCAGCAGGCAACGGAAATAGAGATCCCTAAATTTTCTTAATTTATAATCTCATTCCCCTTCAGAGTGAAATGGGTTAGAAAGCCTACACACTAGTAATTTCTAGTAAGAGGAGAAGCAGCAGTTTCATGTTTACCTGCTTCATAGCCCTGGTCTGAGCAGCAGAACCTACACGGGACACAGACAAACCAACATTGATGGCTGGACGGATACCTTTGTAGAACAACTCAGTTTCCAAGAAAATCTGCAGGAGAAAATTGTTTTATTATCTTGGTCAGAAGCATAGAAGCCGCCTCAGAGATCTGCCAGTAAATTACACAGAAGTACTGGCATGTGAAGAAGTCCTACCTGTCCATCAGTGATGGAGATGACATTGGTTGGAATGTATGCAGACACATCACCAGCCTGAGTTTCAATGACAGGCAAGGCAGTCAGAGAGCCACCTCCAAAGGAATCATTCATTTTGGCTGCTCTCTCCAGCAGGCGAGAGTGCAGGTAGAACACATCACCTGGGTAGGCTTCACGACCAGGCGGACGACGCAGCAGGAGAGACATCTGACGATAGGCAACAGCCTGTGTGGTATAAAGAAAGCTTTCAGACTTCAGTAGTTCATTAAAAATTTTGAATTTCTAAACCTGAGGTGATCTTACAGTACAAACAGCAATGTTAGACTACAAGGCCTATAAAAAAATGTTTTCTGACCTGTTTGGATAAGTCATCATAGATGATTAACGCATGTTTTCCATTGTCTCTGAAGTATTCCCCCATGGAGCAGCCTGAATAGGGAGCCAGATACTGAAGGGGTGCTGCATCAGATGCTGTGGCAGACACCACAATAGTGTACTTCATAGCATCTGGAAAGAATTGGAGACATACACCACTATGAGTACATTACCTCATCGTGCCCATAATCAGCAAATACAATACCCACGTGAAGTAGTAGTTGCTGAAGCAAGCCCAAGCAGCATCACTATACCATTGGAGGAAAAACCACCATACTACATTAACACATTTATTGGCTCAACTAACTCAAGAAGTTTCAAGAGCAAGCTCACGGCAGCTAACATTTAACATTTTCAGGCTTCTTTCCCATTTAAAATGAAGTTTAAACTTTCACTAAGGCACACTTTGGATCTAAAAGTAACTCAGCCTGAAAGTTCATGGTTTCCTGACTGTTGCAAAGTGATACTACCCTTTGCTTCATAGTCCCAAACAAATTACTGTCCTTAAAATGTGGGTTTGTTTTTTTCCTGATAGGTATGACTCTGCTTGACCAGCAGACAAGGTAAGGTTCCTGATCTCTTGCAGGCTGTTACATATGCAGCCTTGATTAATGAGAGTCCATAAATACTTATAAGGTGTAGAGACACAAGATGAACCAGGTGCCTCGAGTTGCCAAAGAGTGGGTGTGAGTCCACCTGTGCCTGGTTAGGGCAGGCCCCGTATTACCAGGGGGCCAATAAAGGTGGGACACACACCCACAGAAAGAAGCTCACTCTTATGCGGAGCTCACTCTGTGTGAGGCAATGAAGAGGCCAGCAGCTCGTTGAGCCTCAGGAGCAAGAAAGGCTCTTCCCGCAACAATAAGGCCATAACTTGTCAGACCTGCCTGACTGCCAAGAGGAAACTCTCAACTCTACTGAAAAAAACCCCAACCAAACAAAAAACCACAACACACAAATAAACCATAGACTGAGAGCAATTCAGCAGTTTTGGGGCATCATACTAGTATTTTAGTGTGACATAGCAAGAAGGGTTGTGTTTTTTCCTCAGATACAAGAAAGATTTCTTGCCCACAAAAGTAAGTAGTTCACTCATTTAATAAGAAAAGAATTCTGTCTATATTCACAGCTAGGAAAGGTCAATAGTAGTATTCAGCATTATAGTCAGAACAGGATGTCACTAGTTGCCAGGCTCAGCCATCCTCAAAAATCTGTACCTGCATCAGTGAGCCTCTTCACCAGCTGAGCAACAGTAGATCTCTTCTGGCCAATTGCAACATAGATGCAGTACAGCTTCTTTTTCTCATCTGTTCCATCATTAAACCGTTTCTGGTTGATTATTGTGTCAATTGCAATGGAAGTTTTCCTGTGTAACAAAAGTTGGTAAATTAAGCTGCCCACACTTCTCCCAAACTACACAGTTCTGTGTTCAGCTTTATACAGTATACAGTTACACTGTATTTGTGTCTCTGTTTAAGGAAACATTTTTAGCTTGGGCATTTAACTTACCCAGTCTGCCTGTCACCAATGATCAGCTCACGCTGGCCACGACCAATGGGCACCAAGCTGTCCACAGCCTTAATACCAGTCTGCATAGGTTCACGCACAGAGATTCTGGGAATTATTCCAGGGGCCTTTAAACCAACTCTTCTACGCATCTTAGATGTAATAGGACCCTTAAAAGAAAGGAAACAACCTGTTGCAGTCTACATCACATAGACACAACCAGAGATAGCAAACATATAGTTACACTTGCCTTCCCATCAATTGGATTACCCAGGGCATCTACAACACGACCCAACAGCTCTTCCCCAACAGGAACGTCCACAATGGCACCAGTCCGCTTCACAACATCCCCTTCCTTGATCAGTCTGTCATTACCAAACACGACAACACCAACATTGTCGGGCTCCAAATTCAAAGACATACCCTAGAACCAAGATTACATTATCCTGAGAAAACCCATACCGACATTTATGAAAATTTTGAGTTTAATACCCATGTGATTATTCTACAGCATAGAATACGCAACAAACTACCTCAATCATATTTGTAACAATAGTCAGTGTTCTGCTTTTATGTACAACACATGTATGTTTTTCCATACAGGTTAGAGAATATGCCTAAGCCTTCAGCTTACTACATAATTATACTTGTGGCATTCTAGCATTCAGTTATTTATCTCTCTAGAAAGAGCAGAAAGGATAAGTAGGGTTCAAATACAAACATTTCTCTCTAGACTAGGAACTGGACAAGGGAAAAACACTTTTTTCTCTACCTAAGGCAAGTTAGGTCATTAAAAATACTTGAAGAGCTGTTGCAGTACTCTCAGAACAGTCAGACAGATTTTTAACTCTAGTCTACCCTTAGGATTATAAGGAGCTGGCGAACTGCACACTGTATTGGAGCAGAAAGGCTATTATTACACAGCAAACAAATACCAGCCTGAAACCAAAGAAAACAAAATGTAACACCAGATCAGTTCTTACATTTCCTAGAGGAAGACAAATAAAGCTTAAATTGTGGTCAAACATCAGACACTGATACTGAAAGCAAAGTGTTAGAATTTCAAAGAATATTTGGGTTTTGTAGTATTATTGCAACTAGTTATGTATAAAAGTCGCAATGAAGCTTGTAAAGGGTGCATATAGGTTCCTCCAAGCATAGTCTCATGTTCTCCTTAAAAGTCTTTGTATTTCTAGGCTAAACAAACTGCTTTAATGAAAGCTTACCTTCAGTCCAGAAGAGAATTCAACCATTTCTTCTGCTTGAACATTTCTTAGGCCATACACACGGGCAATACCATCACCAATTGAGAGCACACGGCCAGTCTCCTCAAGTTCAGCAGAGGTGTCAGCTCCCAAAATACGTTCCTCAAGAATAGAAGATACCTCAGCAGTACCTGGAAAGAGATGTTTCAAACCAGAATTAGCACATTAAGGCACAGTATGAATTGAGCAAGCTTGTCTTGAATTCACAAGTCAAGGTACTCTTTCTCAAATATGCCACAAGGTCTAGCAAGCAACACTCTTCCTTTCATAGGATGCACAAGATAAACAACAGCATCTGTATTCACAGTCAATAAAGCCAGCTTCAACTCATTATTATGCACCAATTTCAATCAAAATGTTGATGGTTGTTTAGATATCAATTTCCTTCATTATGTCCTACACTACTGGCAATCTCTGCCCCTAGAAAGCAAATAGCCTTAACTTAGAAAGAATAGACATGCCAGCTCCCCAGGCAGAGCACTTACTTAGAATGGAGACATCAAAAAACCCATTTATCTGATTTGCAATCCAAGATCCAAATACATTTCAGGAGCAAGACGTTAGATACAAAATATAAAAATGTGTTCTCCATCTTCATTAAATTTGTTTGGCAGAGTATCTCCAACAAATTTACATTTCCTCATCCAGGAAATGGTAAATAACTATGAAACTTATTTCCTAATAACACTTTTAATCATCCTAAACCACTTCAAAAAGTATAAACCACTCCTACACAGTGGTACTGGATACAGCTATCCAGTACCACTGTCTTCTCTAAATGCCAAGATGCTGGCAGCAAAAAAGTTATAAAATCATAGAATTTTCAGGGTTGGAAGGGACCTTTAAGATCATCTAGTTCCAACCGCCCTGCCATGGGCAGGGACACCTCCTACTAGATCAGGTTGCTCAGAGCCCCATCCAGCCTGGCTTTAAAAACTTCCAGGGATGGGGCTGCAACCACCTCATGGTGAAGAACTTCTTCCTAACATCTCATCTAAATCTACCCTCCTCTAGCTTGAATCCATTCCCCCTAGTCCTATCACTACCTGACATCCTAAAACGTCCCTCGGTAGCTTTCTTGTAGGCCACCTTCAGATACTGGAAAGCTACAGTAAGGTCTCCTTGGAGCCTTCTCCCCTCAAGACTGAATAACCCCAACTGTCTCAGTCTGTCTTCATAGAAGAGGTGCTCCATAGAATCATAGAATTGGCTGGGTTGGAAGGGACCTCAGAGATCATAGAGTCCAACCCTTGAACCACCGTTGCGGTTGCTAGACTATGGCACTGAGTGCCACATCCAGTCTCTTTTTAAATAGCTCCAGGGACGGAGAATCCACTACTTCCCTGGGCAGCCCATTCCAATGCCGGACCACTCTCTCCGTAAAGAAAATCTTTCTAATATCTAACCTAAATTTCCCCTGGCACAACTCCAGCCCTCTGATCATCCTCATGGCCCTTCTCTGGACACATTCCAGTACATCCATGTCCCTCCTGTAAAAGGGGCTCCAGAACTGGAGACAGTACTCCGGGGGGGGGGCTCATGAGAGCAGAGTAGAGGGGAAGAACCACTTCCCCCCACATGCTGATCACACTTCTCTTGATGTGGCCAAGGATATAGTTAGCTTTCTTGGCTTTCAGTGACATATATACACGTCCTTATACTCAAGGACGCAAGGTCAAACCCAGACAAGCCTGGCAAAATCACCTCTTCCTTCATACTTTTACAAACAAGACAAAAAACTAGAATTTGAGGCACGCTTTATAAAAATTCTGCAGAAGTTAAATACTGAATCAAATCCTCATGAAGCAGGTAAGCTGTATAAGCCAACTGATATGTGATAACTCCCTTAGTTTGGGCATAACTTGAATAGTTTTTAAAGTGAAGTGTACTGGATGCGACTGTGTAACAGATAGTTAACTTAAATACCATCAGTACATAAGTGTCCTCAAATATTTTGTCAACTGACACACAGCCCTCACACAATATTAAAATTCCTTTTTGGTTGATAGAACAAGTTCTTAAACTGCACTCATATGAAGACCTTTCTCAGACTCACCAGTTTTCTGAAAGCATATCTTGGAGGCATAGATGCTTCTTGTAGCAAGAAATGCTGCACCCAGGTTGTTCCTGGAAAACTAAAATAAGTAATTGTTTCAGTAAAAGTGAGATTTCCTCAATCATTCAAAAAAAAAAAACAAACCAAAACAAACAAACAAAAAAAACAAACAAAAAAACCCGCAACCAAAAAAAAACCATTAAGATGCAACACACTGAAATTTCTGATCATGATGATATATTTAACGTGTCACAGTTTTGAGTTGTGCTCCATTCACAAATTGTCGTTATGGAACCAAGTCCAGCATTACTAAGCAAGGACAGAAGGCAATGGAGATTGTTCTAAATTACTTGCTACATTTTTCTGCATTGCATTGATGACACCATCACAGCACCACAGCACTTCCCAAAGCAACACCTCCTCTTGTTTGCCACCTCTGTGCTGAACATCAAAAGCTTGGTGCATAAAGAAATCAGTGCATCCCTCATGGTTCTGCACAAGGGAGAAAAAAAGTCTATCTTCAAAGGGTTAGCCTTTATAAGAAAAAAATCTAACTGCAGAATTTCTGAAGCATGGCAAGGACACATTTTATTTTTAAATTGTTGTGACCATATAAAATTTGCGAGGATGAAAGCATTAAAGGATTATAATCATACATCCAAAACAAAGCTCTCAATGTAGTCCCATGCAGCGTTAATGCTATTTCTTTGAAAGCCTGAGCAGGCCTCTCATCCGTTCACCTGCACAAGGCACAGGGGGCGGATACGGGCCCTGACAGAATTTCACAGCCTCGCTCTCCCTAAAAACACGGGGGGGAAAAAACACCAACTAGCAAGCCTCGCAGCTCAAACCGTAACCCTGGCTGGGATCTAACAGCTTACAGACATTAACCTGTATCATAACAATAAAATACGCATATTCTGGGAAAGACGCACCTTCCCTAGACAAGCCACACACACACTTCCCAGGTGAGAGAACGTCCGCTTCTCTACAAGTGTCGGCCCCTGTTCCCACCTAGCTCTAAGATGGGCCCCTTACAAACACCTCGTCTCAGACTGCCGAGAGCGGAAGGCTGCGGCCCCTCAATGTCACCGCACGGCCTAAGATGGAGGCAGCACGCACCCATCCGTCCCCCCACTCGCCCCAGGGAAGAAAGACCGCGCTCACCAAGCTTGCCTGCCACGACAGGGAACGAACAAGGACGGCAGCCACCCGAGCAGAGTGCATGGCGACAGCTACGCCAGACAAAACTGAAGCAATCGGAAAGCAGGCACACGACCCGCACTCTAATCACAAAATGGCAGCACGGCGCGGCGCACCGCCCCCTTTGACGAAAAAGGCACGCCCCGGAATCGCTTTTCTCGCCACCAGCGTACCCCTCAGACGTCACGCCGCCTTCCCTAGCCCTGCGCATCTGGGAGATGACGGAATATATAGCTATATATAGTATAATTAAAAAGCCCAAACAAACAAACACCACCAAGCACCAAAACCAACCAACAGAAAAAATCCACCACGGAACGCAGCTACTAAAAAAATACCACATCGCGGCAGGTGCCCTTGAAATGGCCCTCGGCGGGCGGAATAGGCGGGGCTGGGGACATGAGGTGGGCAGGGGCTAAGGCAAGGGCAAGGGTTGGGGTGAGGTACAGGAGATCGGGGTGTGATGGGGTGAGGTACAGGAGGTCGGGGTGTGATGGACTGCAAAGTCCGACGTCTGGTAAATCAGCCACGAGGGAGACCTGTCCGAAGGCTAACAGCACATCACTTTCTTTGGTTTCCCAGCGGCGAAGCAGAAGTGTGCAAACCAAGTATAGCGCAGTTGAAGCCGACTCACAGGAGGAAAAGAGAAGAAGAGGAAGCAGAGGGAAACGAGAAGAAACGTCTCTCTGGTTCAGGGGCTGGGTGCAAGGAGGGCCGAGCTCGGGAGAAAAGCAGGCAAAGGTGACAGGAGCACAGACAGCACTGCAAACGCCTCTCACCAGTCTCTCAGCCAGTGCTCATTCTCCTTCCAATGTTGATCCTGGTGACCCTGCCTCTGCACTCCCCAAGATCAGAGACATGGGGGCTGGGTGGGGGAAGCATGGTGTACAATTAGGGCAACATCATAACACACGTTAAACAACATTCTGATGTTTCTTAATCATAGCAAAAGTACACTTCAAGAACAGCATTTGTCAAAGGGTGGCAGGTTGTTGGCCCAAGGTATCGAAAGTGCAGTTAGTTAGTATTGTTGCCACAGAGCGTGACCGCAGTGCCTCCACTCCGCTCCACCCTCAATGCAATTTCTCTTGGAGTTAGCACACTGAGTACCACTGATAGTGCCACATCTATGGTAGTCATGGTACACTGGCCACATTCCACTGGCTCCATATGCTGTACCTTTACTTAAAAAATTGAAAAAATGCAGTCTGGCTCATTTTTAGTAATTATTGTAATTACTCCACAGAATCTCATCAGAGCATAGTAGAGGGCGAGAATCATGTCCCTTGACCTGCTGGCTTTCCACGTGGTGGGTTTTATGTTTCTTGGTTTTGTTTTGGTGGTTGTTTTTTTCTTTTTTCTTTTTTCTTTTTTTTTTATTATCTTGTATATAGCTATATATTCCATCATGCATATATATTCACCACGCAGGTTCCAGCCCTGTGCAACAGGGGAAGGCACATCTGGGCGATGACGGATTCTGTGGAGTAATTACAAGTGTACTTTTGCTCATTATATCAAAAAAACCTACACCTCTGTCCCTGAAGTTATGCACCTCCAAGGTGCAACCACCCTTCACTAAGCCTGCGCTCTGAATTTTCTGTAGCCTATACCTTTAAATGTTAAGCAAAAGAACTTTGCACCCATCACAATAAAGATATGCTTGAGTAGAGTAATTCAAGATCCACCTGTCAGGTAAAATAGTATAAAAATAGCCACTGGGGGAAAGGATCTCAGGGAAGATACCATCTCAGGGAAGATACAATTGCAGGGACACCCCTGATCCCTGGGACCAGTCAACAGGCTGAGCCTCTCTTCCTCCTCATTGAGAGGCCTTTGGGTAAGATTCTAACACTCAAGCGCCCCCCTCCCTTTCTCTTCTCCTTAATTCTGTAGAGTGTCTTTAATAGTATAAATCTCTACACCTGCAGTTTTTGTCCAAGTTGGCCGTCTGGGAAATCTCCATAGCCTGGGTATTTTGCATGTGCTTCTTTTTGCAGACAGGAATCTATCACTGGCAATCCAAAGAACTTGTATACTGTTGCTTTAATAAATCACACTATTCATTAATCTGATGGTAAGAAACCTCATTTAGTGCAACTGAAATCCAGCACGTGTTCGCAATGATTTCCTTACTAGTGTGGTGTTAGTAGTGCATCCGGACCCTTGTTTTCCGGCCTACTAAAGATGAACTGGCTATCACTCAGAACCTGAGCCCAGCCGCCCTCAGCTCCTCTAATATCTGAGGGTCAGCTGGATTGCAAGGGGGTTTATTTTCTGCCAAATTTCTTTACTCTCGCTTTAACACAATAGACCCTCCCTGCAGTGCTGGGTCCGCTTCTGTGGTCCCCAACTCGGGTAGGACATGGAGCTGTTGGAGCCAATTCAGAGGAAACCATGGAGATGATCTAAGGGCTGGAACAGCTTTTCTCTGGATACACGCTGAGAGAGTTGGGGTTGTTTACCTGGAGAAGAGAAGGCTTAGAAGGGAAGCTGTGGAGGGTCTTTGGACAAGGGCCTGTAAGTGTATGGATGAGGGGGGAACAGTTTCAAACTGGAAGAGTGGAAATTTTGGTAAGAATTTCTTTAGTGTGAGGGTGGTAAGCCCCTGGCTCAGGTTGCCCAGAGAAGCCGTGGCTGCCTCATTCCTGGAAGTGTTCAAGGCTAAGTTGGATGGGACTTGGAGCAACCTGGTCTGGTGAGAGGTGTCCCTGCCCATGGCAGGGGGTTGGAACTAGAAGATCTTCAAGGTCTCTTCCAACCTGAACTAGTCTATGATTCTATGAAATATTTAAAAAAAAAAAAAAATTAAAGTAGTTTCAACATTTATTTTAAATTTATTTGGTTGCATTTTTTACCATCTCTAGTAAGACACTCCAAATATTCTTTTGATACTTAATTCTGTTTTGGGTACTTATAAGCAAAAAAAATGATTTGACAATTTCTAAGTGTATTTTTAAATTTTTTTAATTACATCTAGTACTGAATAGGTCTTACAGGTGTGGGAAAGATTTTGTATCTATTTGAGTTTTTAAATTACAGGGTCAGCAGTGAAACAATCTTAATCCTGGTCTGTGTGGTCTTGCATGCTGCAGGAAATCCTTCAGTTTGCAGTTGCTGTTAGTAACTTCAAGTGGCTTTAGAAACATTTTGTTGTTTTCCTATACACTCACATAATAAAAAAAATTCATACTAGGCTGAAAGGATTTCTTCTGCAAAATAATCCCACAATCAAGTAAGCAGATGCTTTACCAATAAACATGTTTAAAGTAAAACTTGCAGTTCCTTCTCTCTCCACTGAGTCAACATTAGAAGGACAGCTATGATGTAGTTGCCATCACGGAAACGTGGTGGGATGACTGTCACGACTGGAATGCTGCAATGGATGGCTATGAGCTCTTCAGAAAGGATAGGCAAGGAAGGAGAGGTGGTGGTGTGGCTCTCTATGTTAGTGTCCTGGTTTGGGCCAGGATAAAGGTGATTTTCTGTCTTGTACTTTTGCTTTTAGCTAAGTCTCTTGTAAGTAGTTGCACTTGCTGAAATTAACAGCAAGTTTCTCAGACAGTGTGTGCTTCTAGGATTGATAACACTTGATGTTTATAGTTACTGCTAGAGACTGGTATGCAGAGCCAAGGACACTGCTCAGCTCTGAGGAACATTTTACCCTCCAGGAGGATAAAGAGGTCCCACCTGCAGCCCTCCTTTAGGGAGGAACAGACAAGATAGATGCCAGAATTGACCAAACAGAGTATTCCATCCCATATATGTCATACTCAGTATAAATTTGAGGCATCACGAGGGCCAAGCCATGCTTCATGCTTCCAGCTTCTGGCTGCCTGCCCTTCTTGCCTTTCCTGCTTCCCTTCCTTCACCTGGCATCCTGGAAGGATTCCGTCCGTTCATCTGCCTGTTGTCCTGATCCGTGCCAGCCCATATCTGTGTGTTCCTGCCTCCAGTTCCCAACTGCTGCCGACTCCAGGAGTCCAGGCTGGACTTTCCCAGGGCTGCCCTGCAGCCTCGGTGGTGACGTGAGAGTTATTGGGGGGAGAGGGGGGAGGAACGTGGTATCCATTTTCCTGTATATTTGTATATATTTAGTAATTTTTTCCTATTTATCATTACTGTTTCATTAAAGTTGTGTAGTTTAGTTTCCAACCCATAAGTCTCTCTCCCTTATTCTCTCTCCTTTCTTTATCAGGGAGGAGAGACAGATTGATAGAGAGCGTCTGTTACTCGGTTTAATTGCCGGGCCAGTGTTAAACTGTGACAGTTAGGGAGTGTTTTGATTGTATAGAGCTTGATTCCAGGGATGATAAAGTTGAGTGTTTATGGGTAAGGATAAAGGGGAAGGTAAATAAGGATGATATTGTGCTGGGAGTCTGTTATAGACCACCCAACCAGGACAAGGAGACAGATGAAGTATTCTATAAATGGCTGGCTGAAGTCTCATGATCACCAGCCTTTATCCTGTCTGGGGACTTCAGCCTACTGGACATCTGCTGGAAATATAACACAGCAGAGAACAGGCAGGCTAGGAAGTTCCTCGAGTGTATGGAAGATAGCTTCCTACACAAGTGGTAGGTGAGCCTACCAGGGGAGGTACCTCGCTGGACCTCTTGTTCACAGAAAAGGACTAGTGGGAGATGTGGTGGTCAAAGGCTGTCTTGGGCTCAGTTATCATTAATTGGTTAAGTTTTCAATTCTTAGTGATGTAAGGAGTGTAAGGGGTTAGCAAAACCTCCACCTTTGACTTCCAGAGGGTGGACTTTGGCCTGTTCCGAACACTAGTTGAGAGAGTCCCTTAGGAGATAGTCCTGAAGGGCAAAGGGGTCCAGGAAGGCTGGGTGCTCTTCAAGAAGGAAATCTTAGGTCCAGGATCAGCCTGTCCCCATGTGTTGCAAGATTAATCATAGAATCATAGAATCATAGAATCATAGAATAGGCTGGGTTGGAAGGGACCTCAGAGATCATCGAGTCCAACCCTTGATCAACTACCGCCACAGTCACTAGACTATGGCACTGAGTGCCATATCGAGTCGCTTTTTAAATGTCTCCAGGGACGAAGAGTCCACCACCTCCCCAGGCAGCCCGTTCCAATGTCTGATCACCCTTTCCGTGAAAAAATTCTTTCTAATATCCAATCTGAACTTCCCCCGGCACAATTTAAGACCATGCCCTCTTGTCTTACTGAGAGTTGCCTGGGAAAAGAGACCAACCCCCGCCTGGCTCCATCTTCCTTTCAGGTAGTTGTAGAGAGCAATGAGGTCTCCCCTGAGCCTCCTCTTCTTCAGGCTGAACAGCCCCAGCTCCCTCAGCCTCTCCTCATAGGATCTGTGTTCGAGTCCCTTCACCAGCTTGGTTGCCCTCCTTTGGACCTGTTCGAGGACCTCAATATCCTTCTTGAACTGAGGGGCCCAGAACTGAACACAGTACTCAAGGTGTGGCCTTACCAGGGCTGAGTATAGGGGCAGAATCACCTCCTTGGACCTGCTGGTGACGCTGTTTCTGACACATGCCAGGATGCCATTGGCCTTCTTGGCCACCTGGGCACACTGCTGGCTCATGTTCAGCTTCCTGTCAATCCAGACTCCCAGGTCCCTTTCTGCCTGGCTGCTCTCCAACCACTCTGTCCCCAGCCTGTAGCGCTGCATGGGGTTGTTGTGGCCAAAGTGCAGGACCCGGCACTTGGCCGTGTTGAAGCTCATCCCATTGGAGTCAGCCCATCTCTCCAGTCTGTCCAGGTCCCTCTGCAGAGCCCTCCTGCCTTCCAGCTGATCAACACTTCTCCCCAGCTTGGTGTCATCAGCAAACTTGCTGATGATGGACTCAATCCCCTCATCCAAGTCATCAATGAAGATATTGAACAGGACTGGGCCCAGCACTGATCCCTGGGGGACACCACTGGTGACCGGCCGCCAACTGGAAGCAGCCCCATTCAGTACCACTCTCTGGGCCCGGCCCTCCAGCCAATTCTTAACCCAGTGCAGAGTACGCTTGTCCAAGCTGTGGGCAGCCAGCTTTCTCAGGAGGATGCTGTGGGAGACGGTGTCGAAGGCCTTGCTGAAGTCCAGATAGACCACATCCACAGCCTTCCCCTCATCCACCAGACGGGTCACCTGATCATAAAAGGAGATCAGGTTGGTCAGACAGGACCTGCCCTTCCTAAACCCGTGCTGGCTGGGTCTGATCCCCTGTCCATCCTGCAGGTGCTGTGTGATTGCCCCCAGGATGATCTGTTCCATAACCCTGCCAGGCACTGAGGTCAGGCTGACAGGCCTGTAGTTTCCCGGGTCTTCCTTCCGGCCCTTCTTGTGGATTGGCGTGACATTGGCCAACTTCCAGTCATCAGGGATGTCCCCAGTGAGCCAGGACTTCTGGTAGATGATAGAGAGAGGCTTGGCGAGCTCTTCTGCCAACTCTCTCATCACCCTTGGATGGAGTTCATCTGGTCCCATAGACTTGTGGGGATCCAAGCAGCTCAGTAGATCACTGACAGTTTCCTTCTGGATTGCAGGGGGGGTGTTTAGATTCTTGTCTCCTATAGGCTCCAGAAGCCAGCTGTCCTCAGGATAGCCCGTTTTACTGTTAAAAACTGAGGCAAAGAAGGTGTTAAATACCTCAGCCTTTTCTTCATCTTTGACAATTACATTCCCGTCCATGTCCATTAAAGAATGAATGTTTTCCTTGCCCCTCCTTTTGCCACTGATGTATCTGTAGAAGGACTTCTTGTTATCCTTCACAGAGGTGGCGAGATTTAGTTCAAGTCGTGCCTTTGTGTCTCTAATTTTTTTCCTACATAACTGTATTCCTGAATTCCTCTTGAGTAGATAACCCTTTTTTCCATAACCAGTAGGCCCTCTTCTTATTCCTAATTTCCTTCAAAGTCTCTCTGTTGAGCCAGAGTGGTCGTCTTCCCCGCCGGCTCGCCTTTCAGCACACCGGGACAGCCTGCTCCTGAGCTTTCAAAACTTGCTCTTTGAAGAATGTCCATCCCTCCTTGACCCCTTTGTTTTCAAGGGCTGTTTCCCAGGGTATGCTCTGGACTAGTCTTCTGAACAGGCCAAAATCTGCCCTCTGGAAGTCTAATGTAGAGGTTTTATTGACAACCCCCCTTGTATCCCTGATTATTGAGAACTCTATTATTTCGTGATCACTAAGTCCCAGATGCCCACCGACCACCACATCCCTCACCAGCCCCTCTCTGTTTGTAAAGAGTAGGTCAAGTGGGGCTCCATCCCTGGTAGGCTCATTAACCAGCTGAATCAGGAAATTATCCTCAATACACTCTAGGAATCTCCTAGACTGCCTCCTCTCTGCTGTGTGGAATTCCCAGCAGATGTCCGGCAGGTTAAAGTCACCCACGAGAATAAGGGACGACGATTTTGAAACATGTGCCAGCTGCTTGTAGAAGAGTTCATCACCCTCATCCTCCTGGTTGGGTGGTCTGTAACAGACTCCCATCACAGTATCAGCCTTGTTGGCCTTCCCTCTGATTCTGACCCACAGGCACTCCACCTTATTATCACCTACTTCAATTTCTATGGAGTCAAGAGACTCTCTAACATACAGGGCTACCCCTCCACCTCTCCTACCCTGTCTGTCCTTTCTGAAGAGCCTGTAACCACCCATTGCAGCACTCCAGTCATGGGAGTCATCCCACCACGTTTCCGTGATAGCGACTACATCATATCTTTCCTGCTGCACGGTGGCTTCCAGCTCCTCCTGTTTGTTGCCCATGCTGCGTGCATTGGTGTACATGCACTTCAGTTGGGCTGCTGGTTTGTCCCTTAACTTGCGCTGTCCACCCTTGGGCTCCTTTCCGGAGAACCTTGTTTCAACCCCTTCCCCCTTCGAACCTAGTTTAAAGCCCTCCTTATTAGACCCGCCAGCTTGTGGGCTAGAGTCCTTTTTCCCCTGTTAGATAGTTGCAGTCCACCTGGTATGCTGAAATTCATCCCATAGTCAAAAAACCCAAAGTTCTTCCGGTGGCACCAATCCCTTAGCCACCTATTGATGAGATATGTTTTCCTGCTCCTCTCCTCATTCATCTGCTCTACTGCAGGAACTGAGGTGAACACCACCTGTGCTCCTGATCCACCAACTAATCGACCCAGGGCCTTGAAGTCCTTTTTAATCGCCCTGGTACTTCTTCCATTGATGTCGTCACTGCCAGCCTGGACTACCAGCAGTGGGTAATAATCTGAGGGTCGAATTAGTTGAGGGAGTTTCTTAGTAAAATCCCTCACCCGGGCGCCAGGAAAGCAGCAGACCTCTCTGTGGGATGGGTCAGGTCGACATATAGGGCCCTCAGTTCCCCTCAGAAGGGAGTCACCAACTACGACTACCCTTCTTCTTTTCTTTGTGGGTGAAGTTTTAATCTGACTGCTAGACAGGGGGCGAACGGGAGACCTTCTGGACAGATCGTCCTCTTGTCTGTCCTCTTGTCTGTCCTCCTCTTGATTCTCTGGGTCTAGGGCCTCATATCTGTTCTCTGTGGGCACCTGGGGGGATGGTGGGGGTTGGGGGAGAATTCTTTTGCCTTTCCGGTGGGGGACCTGTTTCCATTCTCCCCTATCCACCTGGTCTGCATCGGCTGCCTGATAGGAGGAGGGGCAGGGCTTCACCGTCTCCTGTTGCATTTCTATTGCAGTCGAAAGGGTGTGACTCCACCAGTCAATTTCCCTTTCGGTGTCCCTAATACTTCTCAGTCTCTCCACCTCCTCCTTAAGCTCTACCACCATGCTCAGCAAGTCATTGACCTGCTCACATCTCACACAGAGCTTATTTTCACTGTCCGCCGGTGCTAAGACGAGGCTTAAACATTCTGCACAGCCAGAGACTTGAACAGCTACGTCCATTTTTTTGTTCCTCTTAAGGGATGCCGTCTGTATGGACACACCCTTCTTGTCGACAGCAACAGTTTTTGCTTTTTTGGAAACCATCGTTATCTGTGCCCTCCTGCTCGCTCTGCCTCGCTGACTGCTGCTTCAATTTCCTGTTTGCCTGCTCCTGTTCGCCGCGCTCCCAGCAGGCGCTTTAAATCCCTCGTGCTCCGGGTCGGTGCCGCCCCCTTACAGCTGATTGGTCTCCGTTGAAACCCTCCAACAGCAAGGTCAGTGCAGCACGTTGCCGGTAGCTCTTTGAATCCTCCGGTCGCTTCAGGCGCTTTAAATCCCTCGTGCTCCGGGTCGGTGCTGCCGAATGGGGAAAGGCATGGGTTTATGAAAGGGAGGTCTTGCTTAACCAACCTGGTCTCTTTCTATGACCATGTGACCTGCCTTCTGGATGAAGGGAAGGATGTGGATGTTGTCTACCTGGACTTCGGTAAGGCCTTTGACACTGCCTCCCACAGCATTCTCTTGGAGAAGATTGCTAATCATGGCATAGACAAGTGTAGTCTTTACTGTGTAAAAAACTGGCTGGATGGCTGTGACCAGAGAGTTGTGATTAATGGGGTCAAATCTAGTTGGCGGCCTGTCACCAGTGGTGTCCCTCAGGGCTCAGTGTTGGGGCCAGTCTTGTTTAATATCTTTATCAATTATCTGGATGAGGGGATTGAGTGCACCCTCAGTGAGTTTGCAGATGACACTAAATTGGGTGGGAGTGTTGATCTGCCTGAGGGTAGGAAGGCTCTACAGAGGGATCTGGACCGGCTGTATCAATGTGCCAAGGCCAATTGTCTAAGTTTCAATAAGGCCAAGTGCCAGGTCCTTCATTTGGTTCACAACAATCCCAGGCAACGCTACAGGCTTGGGGAGGAGTGGCTGGAAAGCTGTCCAGCAGAAAAGGACCTGGGGGTGCTGGTCAACAACTGGCTGAATATGAGCCAGTAGTGTGCTCAGGTGTCCAAGAAGGCCAACAGCATCCTGGCTTGTATCAGGAATAGCACGGCCAGCAGGAGTAGGGAAGTGATCGTGCCTCTGTACTCAGCACTGGTGAGGCCGTACCTTGAATTCTGGGTTCAGTTTTGGGCCCCTCACTACAAGAAGGACATTGGGGTGCTGGAACGTGTCCAGAGGAGAGCTACCAAGCTGGTGAGGGGCCTAGAGAACAAGTCGTACAAGGAGCAGCTGAGGGAACTGTGCATGTTCAGTTTGGAGAAGAGGAGGCTGAGAGGAGACCTCATTGCCCTCTACAACTACCTGAAAGGAGGTTGTAGGGAGGTGGGTGTTGGACTCTTCTCCCAAGTGAATAATGAAAGGACTAGAGGAAATGGCCTGAAGTTGCACCAGGGGATGTTTAGAGTAGATATTAGGAAGAATTTCTTTACTGAGAGAGTGGTCAGGTGCTGGAACAGCCTGCCCAGGGAGGTGGTGGAGTCAACATCCCTGGAGGTATTTAAGAAACGTGTAGATGTGGCACTTTGGAACATGCTCTAGTGGCTGAGATTGTAGGGGTTTTGGTTTTGCTTGTTGTGTGTGTATGGTTGAACTCAGTGATCTTAGAGGTCATTTCAAACCATTACTATTCTGTGATTCTGTGGGTCCCATCTACAGCACTGCCTCCATCTGCCTTGAAGTCATTCAGCATTACACCATCCTTCCTGAACCATGTAATCTTTGGTAAAAAAAACCAAACAACTCCAAAACTAATCTAATAAATGTTTCCTGTAGCCCCTTGTTAAAGATACATTTATTGGCTTGTAAAAACCTCATTTGTGATTTCGGATGCTTGATGGCCCACAGCCCAGCTTGGAAAATGGGCATTGTTTAAATGTTACTCAGAAGGTCAAGTTTATATTCCTTCTACAGACGATGCTTAGTCATTTGCCTGTGGACACCACTGTCAGGTGAATGAGGATGAGCTCTTGAAAAGACAATCTCTCAGTCTGGAGCTGGAGGGAAACTTAGTTTGAGGCTGGTTGCAAGATGGGAGCAGAGAGAGAGGAGCTCTGCTCCCCCTGCCAAGAGCTGGGTGAGGGAAGCCAGCCAAGAAACCCTTATAAGTCAAAGTGCTCTCACAACCAGCTTTTACTTTGGCAGGGGAGTGTGGCTCAGGGTCACTCCTGTATCTGCTCCAGCACTGAGCTAATTTCTTCCCATTGTCTTTGGGGAAGCACATGTGCTGCAGAGGAGAGGTGGTGGCAGTGGTGGTGATGGTCCCCTGGAAGCTCAGGTGTGGGGCTATACCACTGGGACCCTCTACAGCTGAAGGAGCCTCCACTACTCCCTTCCCTGGTGATCCCGTCTAGAGATGTCCCACCAAGACTACTATTTCTCAACCACATTTTTTGTGGTGGAATTCTTATTGCTTCCTTGTGGAGCTAACTAATGCTGAAATGATTTCATTATTGGCAGAGGTGGTCGAAGGGTGATAAAACAGAGCCAAAGGAGCCTAGAAGAGGCACCGGGCTGTACTTCCTATATTCCTGGAGCCAGCACCACCTTTTGCCGTTCCTAATAGCCATTGCTACCTAATCTTTCAGCCCATGTTCCTGAAAATTCAGAATGAGTCCCCTGGCATTTCTCCTAATCTGACATTTAAAAATCCCAGGCAATAAAGTTTTCACCACTTCCCTTAGGGAGACAATTTTCCAGCCTATGGTTCTCCATTCAAAAGCTTTCCACCCTGATTCTCAGCTTAAATATGCCCTTTCTTAATTTCACCCCATTAAAATCATGAATGTATCACTAATCTTTCCCCTTCATGCCACTAACTTCATTCAGATATTTACAGATCACTAATGTCTCCCTGTTTAGTTTACTAATTCTGTTGTACCTATGATAGTCAGAATTTTTTTTATTTTTTTCCTTTTTTTTTTGTCAATGTGAAAACTTCTGAAGTAGAATAGGATGTTTATCTTAGTTTCACAAGTCCATGTATGTGATTTTGTTTCGCTTTTTTTTTTTTTTTGGGGGGGGGGGTGGGGGGTGGGTGTAGATTCATATACACATTTCTATACTATCAACCTTATAACTGATTCTGTACCATGAGCAGTGGTTGTGGAGGAGCAGGATCCTCCAAAGGTGCCTCTGCTGTACAATGCATGTTTAACACTGGAATTTCCCAGGTGCTTATAGGTCCTGATCAGGATTTAGGGACTCTACTGAAGTTATTGCTGCCACATGTTTTCAACTTGCAGAGCACTACCTACAATGTACCGCGCAGTTGTGCAGCATGTGTACCCTGGGGTTGTAAAGCTAAAGACTATGATTAAGAAACATCAGAATGTTGTTTAACGTGTGTTATGATGTTGCCCTAATTGCACACCATGCTTCCCCCACCCAGCCCCCATGTCTCTGATCTTGGGGAGTGCAGAGGCAGGGTCACCAGGATCAACATTGGAAGGAGAATGAGCACTGGCTGAGAGACTGGTGAGAGGCGTTTGCAGTGCTGTCTGTGCTCCTGTCACCTTTGCCTGCTTTTCTCGGCCCTCCTTGCACCCAGCCCCTGAGCCAGAGAGACGTTTCTTTCTTCTCGTTTCCCTCTGCTTCCTCTTCTGCTCTTTTCCTCCTGTGAGTCGGCTTCAACTGCGCTATACTTGGTTTGCACACTGGGAAACCAAAGAAAGTGATGTGCTGTTAGCCTTCGGACAGGTCTCCCTCGTGGCTGATTTACCAGACGTCGGGTGCCTCTGTGGTCGGTGATCCATGGCGTCTGCCAGCGTGAATCGGCTCAAGTGGTGGCTGGCTGCCTGTCTCCATGTCCCTCACATGCTCTCAGCCTCCCACCTGTGCCCCACAGCGCAGCCTGCCCTTCTGCCCGCACCCACCCTCGCCGTCATGGGCACAGGCACTTGGATATGTCGCAGTCTGGACGAGGCCGGGCGCGTTCCTTCAGACGATGCCCTGTAGGCGCCCCACTGGGGCTGGGACTACTCGGGGGCCTCGTGGGGGGGCAGCTGTCCCGCGGGTGTAGGCAGGGAGAGGTGTGTGCGTATCATAACGGGGCATACTCAGAGAGTGTGAAAGGAGCGCTAAACCCCGGGTACGAGGAAAGGGCTAACAACCCACCACTCCCCTCAGGGCGCCGCAGGGTAGAAGGGAGGGAGGCGGAGTCTGCCAGCCTCGCCACCGCCCCCGGCACCGGTCTTCCCCGTGTAGCTCTGCGGGGTGTGGGGCGAGGAAGTGACGTCGTGTAGCGGAACTTTCCCGTCCTTGGTGACGTTTTCTCTTGGTGGCGGTGGGCTGGTAGTAGTGTAGCTTAGATTCGGATCCTTCTGGCTGCCTATGCTCGAGCTGCTGCTTCTAGGGAGGAGGCCAATAGGGACCCTGTGTCGGCCAGGTGAGTGGGGGCGGCGCGGCTGGGGCTCGCCAGCTGCGCGTTCCGGTCGGACCGGACCAGACTGGGCTGGACCGGACCGGACTGTGCCACCTCTCAGCAGTCGTCGGAGTGCCGGACGGGCGGTGGAATCGTTGCCGTTAGCCCCGCTGCGTGTGGGTGAGAGGCGACGGGTCGCGACTTACCGGCCTCGTCCTTCCTTATCCTGGGGCCGGCGGTGACGGTAGTGGGTGGGCATGGCCCCGCGACGTCTCGGGGGCCTTGTGCCACCGGGGCCGTGCCAGGCATCTGCGCCGGCCGAGGGGTTTCAGGAAAACGTGGGTGCCCACTGGGTGGCTTTTCAGGGCTGAGTTGGGTAAGACGTGACCTCCATCACGACCCGACGCGGGGCCTGAAACACAGGAGGCCAGCCTAGCTGCTGCTTATTTTGTCTTAGCCTTGCCCGGAGTCAGTGGATGAAAGCCTTTCCATAGCTCCTAGAAGCAGTTTCTGGTCGCTTTGTGTTTCCTGGAAATTCTCTAATACGTTGTAGGATCGTATTAGCTGTTTGGAGAAAAACTCTAACAAGATGTGCAATTCCTCTGGTTTTATGCTTCTCTAGGTTTTTGGCTTGTTTCCCTTGGAATATATATATGTGGGAATATATTTTATGTGGGGGGAAAAAAAAGTTCAAGAAAAGTTCAGGGTGTTTGTTGCTTATCTAGCCTGAGGTACCCTTCAACTCCTAACATTTAATGGGTGACTTTCAGTGACGCAGTCATCCGAGGAGAATATAAAATTTAACTGTTTAACGAGGTCTTGGTCGTAACTAGTTACATAACTTAAACCAGCACAAGGTACCCAACAGCATTTCAAAGGCTGTAAAAACCTGTGTGCAGACATGCTATGCCATAAATAAATCCTGTTTGGTATTTTTTTTTCCACTGGCAAGTAATTGTAGTTTTTAAAAATGAATGAGTAGTAAATATTTTAATACTTGAGCATCTCTTAAAAATGTAAAATTTCTCTTAATGCCTTTCCAATAGATGTTATTTCTTTTTAAGTCTTTCCTGGTACTTGTCGAGCATAAGACCAAATAATTTCAGTTATAGGAATATGCTAGCCTATTTCCAATTTTCAGGCTAAAATTTTAACTACAAGCAGTGATAGCTCTCCCCTAAAAACAGCAAACACATGCTAAATTTAAAGTGTTTCTCTTAAAGTATCTTACATTGCTTAAATATATTTAAAAATGTAATGTTTGATCTTAAGGTGGAAATTAAGTATAGTGCTGTTTTGAGGTCTTCATCTTGTGATTCTCCTGCCCTAGTTAATGCCTACAGTTGTTGTTTCTGTGATAGGATTGCAGCTTTCCCTGTTACCCTGAAGGAGGGTGTCACGGTTTAACACTGGCCCGGCGATTAAACCGGATAATAGACACTCTCTATTAATGTCTCTCTCTGTGGGAAAACAGTCTGCGGAGGCTTAAGGATTCCATGTGCACATCAATATGATTGTATGAAATCGTTTATTAGCAACTTGCACTCATTTTATATAGAGAAGCCTTGTTTACACCATCTTATCAAGCAGGTGGCCTTGTACTCCAACCACACATACCATTCTCACGGAACCTTCTTCCCACATAATTATTTTCCTCCTCTGTTGCCAATTAAGTTATCTCTTTCCCAGTAGCTCATTCTCAGAAAGCCTCTAACTAGGCCTCAATAACCATTAACCCAATGTGGCCTAAATTGAAGTAAGTCAGGATTGCTCACAACCTGTATATTTCTGAACTGTTTCCCCAACATATTCCCCTTTTTGTTTTTTGAGCAATTCTGACTTATTTCATTACGTAAGATAACATGCTAATGATATATTGTCATATGCAGCATACTAATAATGCAAAAGCAATAACATACCAATAATGCAAAAGCAATAATAACATATATACTAATACAAAGGTAATAGTAACATACTAGTAATATAAAAGCAATAATAACATATATAACTGATAAGCCTTGCCTAATTAAATCTGTAAGCCAACAAGCTAGTTGATGTATTTTATGATTTTTATCAATTCTTACCAAAGGCATTTCCTCTTGCTATGTGTGATACAAATGAAACAGCAAGAAACCCAAATTTCAAACTTTCACTTATATTCTAGGCCTAATTGTTGCATTGACCAGTTTGATCACAAATGTTATTGATAACTCATTAGTGCTCTCATCATGAGGTCACGCTCTTTTTTCTTCTCATAGGGGTATATGATCTTTCCTTTTTTTTTTTTTTTTTTTTTAAATGTTCTTTCCATTGCCCAGACATCTCCTCCCAGGTAACAACAGCTTTACGGGTTTTTGGTTTTTTCAGCATCCGTAAAGACCATTATGCCGTCCACTGGACTGTCAGACAAAAAATTACATGATTCCCACTGCATGTTAGATAAAAGTGGTAATAAGCGATATGAGGGGTAAGAATTCGCTATTTCCCCGCTAAGCTGTCCCAAGGCTATTTGCAGGTCCGTTGAAGTTTGCAGTAGCCAAACCAAATAGTCTTGCATAAGGGGCAAAATGATCTGTCCCTCTCGGGTCCACTCCAGCGATGTCTTGACATTGTGCTCTTTTTTTTTTTTTTTTAATTTTTTTTTTTTTCAAAACCAATAATAACAAATATAATTGATACACCTTGTCTAATTAAATCTCTAAGCTATCCCTATATCCCTAAATGATTTAACCATTCATTTAACCCAGTATATGCAACAGTTAATTTTTTCATGTTATCTTAATCAATCGTTTTTGGTTGTGAATTGACTCTGAATGATCAGCTAAATTTATGCAAGTACACTCTATCCAAGTCTTCACAAACATAACCTAAAAGCTAACAATAAAAAGTCAGTGGCAGCACGATGTTGTAAAACTGCATGTCTGACACTATTAACATCTTTTAGCATCTGTGTTAAAATACCAGAAGTTAAGTTCATCTGCTTAGCAGTGCAACAAAATAGCATAACCAACAATTAACATATAGACAACGCATCCCATAATCAACATATAACCGATCACATAAATTACAACATTAACAAAAACCTGTTATCAATACAACACAATACTAAAAGCACAGTTCACACTACAGTGGAAGGGCTTAAACAACTTTTTAGTATGAGGAAGTTCAGATGTCCACTGGCGCGTAGAACCAAGGGGGTAGAGGAGGCTTATCCGACAAAAGTTTATCGGGGGGCCCCAAAAGCGTCCCCAGACCCCTCCCGGGTCACGGCACGGTGGAGTCCTGGTTTCCTCCATGGTTGCCAAATTGAAGCCCAAAAAGCCAAATAAAATTCTTTAGAGACAAAACTCCAAGCCTATAGACAGCAAAAGCACACATACACACACACACTTTTTTTTTTTTTTTTTTTTTCTCTGCTGTGGTGTCTGCAGCAGGGCTCATTTTCTGAGCAGCAGCAGTGTGTGCGGGAGGGCGAGAAGCGGCTGCGGGGGCAGGAGTGGGGGTGTGCTCCGTACCAGGAGCAGCTCTTGCTCTCCACAGCAACTTTCAGCCTCCAAAAAAGGCATACTCATTCTCATAACTGTGTTTTTTGTCTTACTTCTCACCAATATATAAGAAAAACCAACAACAACCACTAGAAGATTCAAAAATGAAATGATATTGCTACTAAAATCTGGTAAAGTTACCCTGAAACAAAATGAAATGGTACAATCTCCTAAATAAAAAACTGCAAGTATAATTACCAACCAAGTTTTTCATCTCTGTATGAAACACCAGTGTACCATGCACCACAATATACATCAATATTGAGAACTATATTGCAATGATGGTTCTTAAGCAGCTTTATCTTAAGCATTTTTACCTCAAGCAGCTTCTAAGAATTGGGCTGCTGTAGCACCTTTTTGGGAGTAGTCCTAATGCATGTTCAGTTTTTTCATGAGCATTGTCATACGCCGACATATAAAAAATTTTTTTTTTTTTTTTTAAACAAATCGAGATGTAATATTACCACTGAATAGAAGTGATCCACAAATTTTGAATATGACTCTGCTCTCTCTATTTGATATTTGTAAGAGAAAGGGGTTGTTTGTGCAGGATCATGAACAATTTGCAAAGCCTTATATGCCAATTCTTGTGAAAGTTGTAACACTTCAGTTTGAAACTATGCCTGCAAATCTGCGCATACAAAAGGACAAGCACCGAGTAACATTTGTGCTTGCACTCCGTGTAATGCATCGGTGTTCTGTCTAGGAATCACAGCATTTTCACATAGCATTTACCATTTATGATGAAATTGCAATTGTTGAGAAGTTAACAGAGTATTAATGAGCATTTTTGTGTCATATGGCATCAACAATTGAGCAGTAAAAAGATGTTGCAAAAGAGATTGAGTAAATGACTCAAACCGATTTCAAACCATACTGTGCAATGGCAACTTCGGCTTCTTTTATCATTTTCCAATCTAATGCAACCCATTGAACTCCTCCTCCTGGTCCCACAATCACTGGAAAACCATCGGACTCATATTGGGAACCATTTCTCCTTCAACTATAGCATTTGAATAATTTTCTTCCATCTAGTTACTGGATACACATTACCACCCCCCCCACTACCCTCCCCTCCCCATGTTGGATCTGGAAGAGGTAGAGCAGTGGGTGTTAAAGGGTTAAGGGAAATAGGAGCAGGAATAGGGAATGGATCAGGGGGTAAAAATGGATTAGTGCCCCATTGTTTGGGATGTTCCCTGGAGCAAAAACTAGGGGTTTTTTCAGGGGTATACTCATCCTTGGTCTCCAGTTCTGTCAGCTTCTTCAGCAGTTTCCTTAGTTGCTTGTCTCTGAGTCCCAGTTCCTTCCTTGATTGTTGCTCTATAGCAGGCACTGATGGTGTTGACAGGTGAAGCAGAGGATTAATTGATGGCAACTGTGGTCAAGAAGATAAATCAGGCTTTGGAGGTGGAAAGGTGGCAGAGCAGTTGGGAGCCGCGGCAGGCGGGCGCGAGGTGGGGAGTCTGCATTCCAAGATTCCTTGCCTGTGTTCTCTGGCTTCTCTCCCTCTGGGTCCTCCGATGATTCTGGTGGTGTTTTCGGTCGCTTTTGGTTTTGCTTCTCGGTCCCATTTTTGCTTTTCATCCAACCCCCAGGGTCAAATGGCACAGTTGACTGAGTTTGAATCAGTACAGTCCCTTCAGGTGCTGGTAAGGGTATTTTAGGTGTCTCAAACAACTGTTCAGAGGTCAAGTTCATATTTTGAGCGTTCATCGGTACTGGCAGATCAGATGTTAAGACAACAAACGCTGAGGCTGTTGCTGACCTCTCACTTTTCATTTCTTTTAAGGTTTCTTTAATCAATTTCCAAAGTGTCGCTAAGCGTTGTGCCTCCTTATCTCTGTTGCTACTTTTATCCCATAGGGCAATACCTATGGCTCCCCAAGTAGGTAACTCAAAAACGGTACCCATCGAGGGGATCAAGTCTCTACCCTGTGCCCATTTCAGTAATTCACGTAAGGTCCTGCCTTCGTGTAATAAATCTCTCTTAGAGAGAATATATTGGAGGAGCTTAACTATTGTCTCTTCTTGTTGTACATCAGAGTGTAGACCCCATCTCCTCCCCAGCCGCTCACCTGATCAGGGCAAGATTCTTCAATTCCGAGCTCGTTTATTCCGTAGCCGGGCACCAGCTACATAGACTGCCGGGGCAGCAATCTCCTTTCGGCTGGCTTCTCCACTCCTCTCTCATTCGAGCTGTCTTCATCGCTCCTGGAAGCAACAGCATGAGAGTCCCAGGTCCGGGCCATCCTTAGTCTCTGGTCCGGGCCACCCTGGGTCCCTGTTCCGGGAGGACATCTTCTGAGATCATAGTCCCCCTGTGCAGCCACCCAGAACAACAGCAAAAACGCAGGAGCTTACAGAAGCTTGCTCAGCCAAGCAGGTGGCAGGGGGGCATGTTTGAGAAATGGTAGGAGATTTAAACCACTAAGGAGTGTGGCAAACAGGGGTGGGACCTGGCAGTTTGCTCAAGGATGTTTGTACAGGCAGAGAGAGCGGCAGGGCTCCTTCATGACCATTGGGTGTGGAGGGCCACCTCAATAATTTGAGAGACCTGACAGCTAGCAAAGAGGCAGGATCTCATGCTGTAGAGCAAGGCCAAAGGTAGCAGTGAGGCACGACCTGCTGCCAGAAAAGATAGTAAGGAATTTGGAGGACACCTGCTATGAACAAAGGGATTACGTAGTCTATCAACTTTTGGCTTTACATGGGATGTTCCATTGTGGGAAAGTGCTGTGAGCAATGTCTTTAGCTAGCAAGACCATGGTCTTTGTTGTATCTTGCTTTTAAAACAATCCACCTTATTGTGATGCCATGTTTACTCTGCACTATAAAAGAGCACTGATGATGAATCAAGTCAGACATATTACCACTGAGTATATGTTTTGCCCTGCCTCAAACTTTTTTTTCCTCTCTAATTTTTTCCTCTCTGCATTTGAAAGAATTGGGGCACAGCTAACAGTGACAACAAATGCTATCAGTGTAAATTGTGTAAGCTTCTGGAAATATGGTATTGACACACCAAAGAGCTCAGTCCCTGATAGTTGCTGGGGTCACTGGTCCAGCTACGGCCGGGACCTTCAGCCAGACTGACCTGAGGATGGTAGATATAGCTCTTTAGGTTCCTGGTTGCCAAGAGTGTCTGGTGCCTCTCCACAAGGCTTGGGCTGACAGTCAGTCCTTCTGTAAAAGCTATGTGGTTGTTGAAGAGCTGTGCTGTCAGGTGAAGAAGCTAGAGGAGGAAGTGAACAGGCTACGCAGCATTTGAGTTAATAAGCAAGACACCAACAGATTCTTTTCAGAGGTGTTTCAGTCTCAAGACTCTTGGGAGTCTTGAACCTCCACTCCAGTAGTGAAGCAGGTGGACCCAGAACCAAGCACGGTAACTAGTCAAAAGTCTGCTGATGACAAGGGCTGGAAGAGAGTCACTAAGCATTCCAGGAGGAAGGCTCCTTCTACCTCTGACAGTCCGATAAGCAGGTCTTGTACCTCCCATAACAGGTATGAGGTCCTGGAACTAGAAAGACATACTACTGATAAGGAGGGAGGAGGTCCTTCTGGGAAAGAAGTGCCTCCCAAAGCTAAACCAACTGTAGCCTGCATTGTGACCTCCTCTGCTTAGAGGAAAAGAAGGGTAATTGTAATAGACACCCTTCTGAAGGGAACAGAGGGCCTGATATGCAGACTGGATCTAACTCACAGTGAAGTTTGTTGTCTTCCAGGGGCTTGGGTAAAGAACATTACTGGTAAACTCCCTACTCTAGTAAGGCCATCAGATTACTACCTGTTACTTGTTGTTCAAGCAGGGAATGATTAAATAACCAAGAGAAGTCCAAGGGCAATTAAAAGAGATTTTGGGGTCTTGGGATGTTTAGTTGAGGGATGGGGAGCTCAGGTTGTGATCTCCTCGATCCTCCCATTAACAAGGGATGATATTAATATGACTAGATAAATCCATCTGGTCAAGGTGTGGTTCCAAGAGTGGTGTAAACAGAAAAATTTTGTATTCTTTGATCATGGGATCATCTACTCAACACCTGGGATGCTAATACGGAATGGTAAGCACCTATCTCTGAGGAGAAAAAAAAAAAAAAAAGTTCTAGCACAGGAGTTAGTGGGGCTTGTTGATAGAGCTTTAAACTAGCTTGGAAGGGGTAGGGGACAAAACCAGAGTTGCTAATGGTGAACAATGGGATGATGTGACAAAACTTGCGGAAACAAGCACCAATGGGATCCTTCATTCTGCTTTGCAAGTTGTTTGCCACAGTGTACCACACCTGAAGTGTTTCTAAACTGTAGTGTAATGAGGCAACCAGGTGCCACTAATTGCCAGGGAGTGAGCATGAGCTTGTGCCAAGCCCACCTGTGCCTAATTAGGGTGGGCCCCCACTGTGCATGAGCAGGACCAGGGGGCCAATAAAAGGTGAGTCCTGAGACACAAGCTCAGCTCAGTCCTGAGCATGCTTTTGCAGAGAGGTCAGTCACTCTTGGAGCACTGTTTTACCTTCATTGTGCCACTAGCGCTCATTGCCCATAAGGTGAGGCTCTGGTGGCGCAGCTGGCTAAGCTGCAGTACTGCAATGCCGAGGCCCCGGGTTCGAGACTCCTCAGAGCCTCAGGCATGTGGTGTCATTCTTGGGGTGCCCTACAGAGGATAGGAGTTGGACTCTATGATCTTGATGGGCCCCTTGCAACTTAGCACATTCTTATTATTCAATGATTTAATCACCATAGTTGCAAGCATATAACTCACACCTCAAAACAAGCACTCAGGAGATAAATTACAGAAACATGTCTGGCTTGAACATTGTAGTTAGCAAGGAGGAACCGAAAATGGAGCAGCAGAGGGAGAGAGGGACAGGTGTAATGTTGGTGTCCTGTATGGGGCAAGATAGCAGATGTGAGGTATATGCACAAAATTCTTAAAAGTTAATCTGATTTATGCCTTTTTAGTTTATCTGAGTGTTAGGATATTAGTAGCAAAACATAAAAGGCACCTTAAGAACAAAATTGTATAACTGAATAACTATTATTCAAAGTCTAATTGTTTGAGTACTTGCAAATTATTGATAGGTGTCATAATAGATCTAGTACAATGATTAAAATAATACCTTTAAGCAATGTGATAATACAATGACTGCAGTATCTAAAAGGATGCCAACTTTTGCTAGAGAGTTCTGAGTAATCTGGCAAAAGAAAAAAATTAGGGAAAAAGGATAGTAAAGAGTAAGTCAGTAAACTGTCTACTAATTCCATGTGTTTGCAATTGGAAATACAGGTTGGGTTTAAGGGGGATTTAGAGGCTGTCTCTTAACAAATTAGGTTGGATAAAATGCTGGTAGCCTGAGGCCTCATCGTGTTTAATAAGATGTCTTTTGGAAATGAAGTTGTCATTGTGGGTGTCTTGGTTTAACCCTGGACCAGTAATTAAATGAATGACAAATGCTCTCTATTAATCCCTCTTTGTGAAAGAGCAAGGAGAGAGAATAAGTAGAGAGAGGACTGATGGGTTGGAAACTAAACTACTACCATTCTCAATTTTTAACCTTCATTTGTTTATGCAAAACCTTTTGAAATGCAGCATTAGTATAATCCTGTCTTCTTTTTTTTTTCCCATGGCAATTCTCTTACCAAGGTCCTATTTAGATTTACTACCAGTCCTTATTTATGAATTACCTGATGATAAAGAGCCAGCTCTACTCCCAGAAATGTGCCTTAAATATAATTGTATGCCTGTGAATCAACTTTAGGGCAGCATTTTCAAATGGAGATACACCTGCAAAAGTTTTTGGTGAAGTTTTGGAAGTGGCCAGAGTCACATCTTCAGTTATATGTCTCTCTGTCAGAAGAGAACATAACCTTAGTCTTTGCCAAAAGTTTGTCCTGTATTAGAAAACAGACTTGTGTGTTACAGTACCCTCTTCAGTACCTAGGTCATGTGCTGCTTCTGTCCTTTCCCAACCTGCCATCCTTAGACACTTAGTCTATCAAGTGTTTGATTCAAAGTTCTTGGTGTGCTTACCTGAGTGTTTAATTTTTTGTGTTAAAGAAGTCAACGGTTTTACATAATTTTATTAGCCTCAGTTGTATACATTTGTCATTAACTCTCACCTCTGATTTATTCCATCTATGCTCAGTTACATTGGGTAAATGTTTGATAATGTAATCCACTGGTGATGAAAAGAATTATTTATTTAAGATGAGCCACTATAGTTTTCAGTTCTGTATAAATATGAAAACATTAAGATTTAGACAAAAATACTGACTGTAACACTAGAGCTGTAAGGTAGATATTTAATGGCTTCTACATACTGGTATTTTCTGTATGTGGTTAGAAAATAATTTCTGGAGAAATCTAGCACAGTTCTTAGAGAATTGTTTTTTAAAAAATCAACAGTCCATCTGTATATCAGAAAAAGGAGAATGACATTTCTGAGCAGCATCTAATTACATATCCATCTGTGCCTGTAAACATCACTGCTTATTTTTCAGTGCTATGTTGTTCTCATTTAATAAGTTAGAAACTAGGCTTTCTCTAGCATCACCTTGAGATTACCTTTTCTAGTACTGTTACTAGAAAAGTGAGTGACAAGAAAGGCATGGGAGTTTTTCAATATTGTCATTCTCTCTCTGATCTGTAAATTTCTCAAGTAGAACTAAATCAGTATGGGTTTTTTTATTTTCTTTAAGGCAAGGCTTTCTTTGGTGTAGGTATTTTCCCCTGAATTGTCTGTATTCTTCCCTGCAGCAGTCTGAGTCATGATAGGCTTTATTTCTACTGAGATAAATAGAAAGTTTTTTTTAATATACATACTAATACTCAAATTTCTGACTTTAAGTAGCCAGTTCATGGGACCTGGAGAGTACAAACATCAGAGCCAAGTATCTTGTCCACACAGACAGAAACATGAGGCAGTACAGCCTCATGTACAGCCTCAGTTTGTTTTCATCAAACTGGGTCCCCGTCTCGCACTGCGACAAAAACAGTCATTATTGTTGACCAGATTTACTTCTGTGAAGTTACCAGTCCCTACGCTGCCTTATTACTGAGAATATAATTCACTGATCCCTGTGCGAGGGATCAAATCAGCATGGTAGTTAAAGTAAGATACTACTTAATAATGATATATCTTCTTAAGTGGCAGCATGTAGATGAAACATGCTTTCTTCTGGTTGATAGGACAGAGAGATGAAGAGTGAAGTAGAGGTGTTCTTATAGTCCCTTTGGAAACTCTGAGGTAGATTGATATTCCTAAGTATGATGTTTGTGAAAGAAGTCTCTAGTTCACTTTGGCTGCCCTTTAGTTTTCTGTCAAGCCTCTGTCCTTGGTGGCTGAAAGGATGACTAGTGCAGAAGCTGTTCTGCAGTTATTAGTATGACTTCTTAAATACATTTTTTTTTGGCCAGGTGTCATGGTTTAATGCTGGGCTGGTAATTAATTGATTTACATATGCTCTCTAAGTCATCATCCCATTCTACTCGGTGTTTCCAGACTGCACCTGGAGTATTCCATCCAGTTTTGGTCCCCACTCTACAAAAAGGATGTGGACCGGCTGGAGAGGGTGCAGAGAAGAGTAATAAGGGCGATAAGAAGACTGGAGCACCTGCCATATGAGGAGAGGCTGAGAAAACTGGGTCTGTTCAGCCTTGAGAAGAGAAGGCTTAGAGGAGGCCTTATCACAATGTTCCAAAGGACAGCTAAAAAGAAGATGGAGACTCCCTATTTACAAAGAGTCACTTGGACAAGACAAGGGGCAATGGGCACAAGTCTCCTGGAGAGATTCCAATTCAACACAAGAGGAAATTTTTTCACTGTGAGGACTGTCAGACATTGGAATGGTCTCCCAGGGGAAGTGGTGGATTCCCTCACTTTGGAAAGTTTTAAGTCTCAGCTTGATGGGGTTCTGAGACATCTCATGTAATCAATATTATTAGAAGGGTTGGACCAGATGATCCTCGAGGTCCCTTCCAACCTGATGTTCTATGATTCTGTGATTAATCCTCCTCCCTGATAGAGCAAGGGAGAAAGGACTGATGGGTTGGAAACTAAACTGCACAGCTCTAATGAAACAGTAGTGATGAAAAGGAAAATTATTAAATATATACAAGTATACACAAAAGCGATATCACGTTCCTCCCTCCTTCCCCTCAGTAACACTCACATCACCCCTAAGGCTGCAGGGCAGCCCTGGAAAAGTCTCAGGCTGGGCTGCTGGAGTCAGCAGCAGACAGGAGCTGGAGGCAGGAACACACAGATTCAGGAGGGCACTGATCAGGATCAAAGGCAGATGAACAGTTGGAATCCTCCTAGGATGCCAGTCATGGGTGAAGAAGAACTTGATCCTCATGGTCCCTCAAATTTATCCTGAGTATGATGCATATAGGATGGAATACTCCCTTTGGTCAATCTTGGTGACCTGTGTGCTCTGCTCCGCTCCCTTAAGGAGGGTTGCTGGTGTGACCTCTTTACTCCCTTTCTGTTTCTGGAGCATAAGATGTTTCTCAGAACCAAGCAGCGGCCTTGGTTCTGCAGACCATTCTCTAGCCATAAGTATAAACCTTGAGCGTTATCAATCCTAGAAACAGATGCTGATTGAGAAACTTGCTGTTCATTTCAGAAAGTGCAGCTACTTAGTAGAGACTTAGCTGAAAGCAAAAGTACAAGAAAGAAAATGGGGTCTGTCCTGGCTCAAACCAAGACACCAGGTTTATATTCTTCCTGTATGTGTTGGAGGTACTAAATTTTTCTTTGCATGAAGAGAAAGTACATTTCAGAGCTCTTAGAAAAGGTATTTTTCTTTTCAAAGTGTGTGGCTTGAGCAAGCTGGGAGTTTGACTAGCAACTGTGTATAACTCTTAGCTAGTCATTGAATAATCAAATCAAATTGAATAATCAAAAAAGTATTTTACATTACCACTATAATGGGAGAATTATTTGATAATGTTGATTCATGGATTAATTATGTAGAAATACTGATGTTATTACTGTATTGGTATATGTTTGTCTCAGAACATGTATTCATCATTTGGATTTTCAGCTGTGCTGTGGCCTTGGAAATAAATTTGTTCTTACGTGATACTTATTGCATACATTAAACTACCATCTCCAGAAATTGTTCTTTTAAGTTGCTTTTAAGAGTTTTACTCTGTGTAAGTACTGCCAAATGTTTTTGCAAATATTTTGCAAGTATTTGCAAATATTTATTCGCTCATGACTGGATTTCTCCTTTGTCATGTCGGTACTGTAAATTTGCAAATTACCATGAAAACGTTGTAATTTTATAAGGTTGAGGTCCTATTCAGCTGGACCTCATATATCATATATATGGAATATATTTCTCATATATATGGTAAAAGAACTGTATTCTGGTCTGGCCAGGGAGATGACTACCAAGTCTGGGAATTTTCAGGCTGGCTTTGTTCATAAGTGCTGAAATTCTCAAAATATGTTTCAAGTTCTAGGAAAAGAAGTTTAACATGTTGCTTAAATATATTGATCTAAATTTTATAAAGTAAGAGTTTATAAATACTGTTATTTTCTGATTTATTTTGATTATTGTAATGAGGTGAGCCACATTTAATGTGATTCAAATACCATCTTTCATGGATGTGAAAAAGGAAGAATAGTTTGGTGTAACAAGATGAGTTCCATACTGTCTGTAATTGAAAGCAATGAGTTGATTAGGTAATACTGTGAAGAGTAGGACTGAGTGAGTTATTTGAGTAAATTGTTCTTACTGTTCTGTTCCTGTGCAGGCTGTTGTAGTGTTGAAGTCCATATCTAGTCCACTCAAGTCTTCCAGACCACGTGCTTTGTGCTTTGAGACCAGGAGAACCTTGGTGTTCTGAAATGAAGATGGAGGCAGTGGGAAAAGCAGAAGAACTTGTTGATTTGGAAGTTCCACCAAAGACTTCTGAAAAGCAAGAGACGGCTCTTGATGAAGATGAACATATAGAACTGGGGGGACAAACTCAGAAAGACACTGTGCCCACTGCAGCAGATTCTATAGTGCTCTCTTCAATGCCTTGCTTACTAATGGAACTGAGACCATCTGCAGAGAACAGCAAGCCACTGGGTGGTCGAGTTTATGAGAGTGATTCTTCTAATCATTGCATGCTTTCCCCTTCTTCCAGTGGGAATTTGGCTGACTCAGATACATTGTCTTCCACAGAAGAGAATGAGAGCTGTCAAGCTGAAGCTGCTGTAGAGGGAGACCTTTCCACAATGTCTGAGGCTGCAGTTGGGAGGAAATCCAGGCGATCTAGGTCTGGAAGTGAAACTTCAACAATGGCTGCTAAGAAAAATCGACAGTCTAGTGATAAGCAGAATGGTCGAGTTACCAAAGTAAAACGAAGCCAAAAGCACAAAGAAAGAATCCGGCTCTTAAGACAGAAACGGGAGGCAGCTGCTCGCAAGAAGTACAACCTGCTGCAGGACAGTAGTACCAGTGATAGTGACCTGACATGTGACTTGAGCACGAGTTCATCAGATGATGATGAAGAGGTTTCAGGGAGCAGCAAGACAATCACTGCAGAGATACCAGGTAGAGTATGTTTTTTAAACTGAACTGTAACACATCTGACATTTCTCAGCTTTCATGCTAAACTATATGAGTGACAACTGAGAAAAAACAGCAGAACTGCAGTTTTGTGTAAATTTGAAGACTACAGTATATAACCAAATCATGGGCAAATTTTAAAATCTATTCTGATGTTTCACTGCACTTTTGCACACCAACAAAGCATAGAAATGGTAAATTGGAGGAAGGGCTATCATTTTGAATTGTGGAATTTTCTGATCTTTTCCTTTGTAAGCCTATATGAAATCCTATCAGTGCTCTCAAATCCTATTAGATGGTGATAATCTAAAAAATACATTCTTAAGATAAGTGGCCAGCTTTGCGTTAATGTATTAAAACCAAAGCTTGGCAGTTGTGCTAGAAATAACATGGCATACCTGTTGCATGTGTTACAGTAAGGCCCTGTTCACTGTTAAACTTACATTACACTTATACTGTGCTTTCAGTTCTACATTTCGGTGCATGACAAACCTACTTAGCCTCATTGTAAATTCTTGCAGATTGCAGCTGGTCACATGTTTTGAGACATAAATATGAATTTGTTTACACAGATACCCAAGCTATATCCACACCTAAATTTTCAACATTTTAGACAAAGCTGTTACCATTTTTGTATGTCATATGAATCTATAATTTCTATATTTTTAATTTTCTGACACATCAGTGTTAAGATTGGAGTTGGCAAATTATGGAGTTTTCTTGTTATGTTATTAACAAAAGAAAAATTAATTAATGAAGGCTTTTCTCTGCCGAGTCTATTATTTTATTAGCTCAAGTGCCATTCACACATTTTTGTGTGAATTATTCTTGCAGCATATTATACTATAGAACTGTCATCATATGGCAAAACCTTCACATGGCACTCAAAATCACATCAAAATAAACTTTTTTTGACTTGCGGATTTTTACTGAGTTACATAGTTACATGTCTTTTTGCTTCTTGTGCTAGAAGATTTTTTTTTTGAGATAAGTATTGGCTTACATGGGGCAAGAACATTTAAAGGAAAGCTGCAATAATTAGTCTTAAGTTGCTGAACTAATGTTTACTAGATTAATTAAAAATATTTGCATCAGATTTTGCAAATAACTGTTTTAACTGACTTGATTATAATGAATGATTCTGTCACTATGAGAACTGGCATTTTTTTTTTTTTTTGACATTGCTAGGAAGTAGGTTGCACAAATGAAGTTCATGTTTATTAAAAAGTCTGGGAAAGGCATAGTCCTTCTGTAGTTACTGTGTTGTAAACTTTTAATACAAATTCTAAAAATATTTTTACCAATTTCGTAGTTATTCAGACTTCTAGTTTTCATAGTTTTGTGCCTTTTTGTTTGCTATATTTACACTTTGGGCAATTAAAGCCTGATTTAAAGCCTGTTGAAGGCTATTTCCTCAATTTTGTGACGGGTTCTTCCCCACCCCTAAAAACCACCCACCAAAACAAAATAAATCCCCCAGGTTTGTAGTGAAATGAGGCAACCAGGTGTCACTAATTGCCAGGGAGTGGGCGTGAGCTTGTGTTAAGGCCACCTGTGCCTGATTAGGGCGGGCCCCCACTGGGTGAGGCTTGAGTGGTGCAGCCGGCTAGCACGCAGTAACAAGACAACCCCAGCAATGCTGAGGCCGTGGGTTCGAGACTCCTCAAAGCCTCATCCTGACGGCGATGAGCTCTAGTGGCGCAATAAAGGTAGTGCAGTGCTGAAAGAAGCAGTTAAAGCCAAGCATGCCAAGATTGTGAGTTCCAGTGCAAGCTGAGTTTGTGATTCAGGCCTTACCTTTTATTGGCCGCCTGGTCCTGCTCATGTGCAGTGGGGGCCCGCCCTAATCAGGCACAGGTGGGCTTAACACAAGCTCATGCCCCGTACCTGGCAATTAGTGGCACCTGGTTGCCTCATTTCACTACACAGGTTGTATTCTTTTTTAAGTCATAAAAGTACCTTGTGACCCATAAAGGGTACCACATGGTATTTTTAGATCTGCCTAGATTTCTGACTTCTATTGGAGAGTTCTGAAACCCCTCTAGGGTACTTTTCTATGTCACTAGGTTCTTCTGTATTTGAGCTCTCAGTCTTAACGGTGAGATGCTTACAGTGAAAAGGACCCATTGTAGTACGTGAAAGAACCTGACGATTTAGTGATGATTACACCAAGGCCTAATTTTAACTGTGATGTAAGATGTGGGAGTGCAAAAACCACCCTGAGTAACAATTACCTTTATTTTTATTTCATGGCATGTATCATTTGCTTGATACTAAATTACATATAATTACATGTATACCTGCCATGTTGCAGTTTTTCTTTAAGCAGAAACCAATTTTGTTTGGGGGAAACAGTCTCCAAGTAGGAGAGAAAAATAGTCTCTGTAGAGATAAGGACAAGGTTGACAAGAAAGCATCCTGTGCTACTTGTGGGTTAATGAAATGAGGTCTTAACAGATGCAGTGGAGTTCTGAGTCTGACTAGGATTCCCAGCTCTCTACTGGAGTGGTTGGTTCACATGCCATCTGTGATCCCTCTTCTTGGAACTGGCAAAGTATTTAAATTATTTTTCTTAATAGAAAGCCATGTTAGTGCACTTATCATTACACTGGTAATATCCTCAAAATTTAGGAAAAGAACAAGTAGAAAATAATACAGGGTATCAAAAAGCATTACTGGAAATTCAGGCCATAAGTATCCTCTGCCAACAGTAAAAAGCTAAGAATTTCATTTTTAACTTGAACTTGAGTGTCAAAAAACTACAATGCACCTGTCAGAAGGACATAAGCGTGAAAAAACATTTGAAAAAAGTCTGTACACATTGATGTAGAAGAGTTTTTCAGCTACTCTGTGTTCCCCTTAGTCTTACTGTAACATTGATTACTGTTTAAATGTAGCTTATTATTGGGACTGATTTTAAAATGTCTGTTGTCTGAAAAATAGCTTTGCCAACAGAGGTGCTCTAAAATTTTTAGTGACAGTTACTTTACTGTGGCCTTTATGTACAATGGTTGTACATACTCTAGCTCTTAACATTCTATTGACACATGTAGCATTATGGAAGACAGTTTGCTTGTGTGTGGTGTGAAAATTGAAGTGTCACATTTGAGAATACAGTAGTAGTCTTTCTTGTCATGTTGCTAAACCTCTTCCATTTTAATAGTGCAGTTATTTTATTCAAACCATCCACGTGACTGATTCTGAAATAGGTTTGGCTAAATTAATTACGGTAAGGAAAATGCATAATAATGCCACAAACATTTGAAATGTCATAAGCTTCACTTTGTGCATGCACCCAAGTTGTGAACGGAGCAGTTGTGCAACAGAGTCAGTTTTCTCTGCTGAACTCTAATGTGGATTAAAATACTGGCGGGCTTGGTTTTCTTATCAACAAAGATTGAGGAGTTGAGACTTACTGGTAATACTTCAATACAAAGATTGTGAGCTCCATAGGAGTTAAGTGCAATATGATATGTTATTCTGAATGTATTATATGGTGTTAATTTATACTTGAAAATACAGATTTGTTCTAAACTTCATGGGATGCTACTGAGTATCTTGTCCCTGACATAAACTTTCATAAGATTGGGCTCTGTAATTGACAAAATGCCATGATTAGTGAATTACTGCAGATGACAAGCAATTTCTTTTAATGATTGAGCCTCTCTGTTTGCATTTAGGATTTTACCATTTTTAACATGAGATAGAATTCACATTGGGCATAGGAGTCCTGAAATAGTTTCTACTAGACCTGCTGCTGTTGAAAATTTTTCCTTTAAGCAATCTCAAATTTGATTGTGCAAATTAACTCTGAATAAAATTGGCATGAAAGCAAGTCTGGGAATCAATATTTCTGTGTAAACACTTACTTTGGAAGAAGGAAGGGTTTTTTAAAAATTCAAATATAATACAAAAATAGTCGCATTTCACCACCATTGTGCTTTCTACAAATCAAAAATCTGAACTGAAATAGAAGTAACTCATGTATTAGGCTTTCAAAAAATCTATTAAGAAGTCTGAGTATTGATGTTGAAAAAGGTGTTGGAGCTCACTTAATTGAAAAAGAAAAGAATTTAATATGCAGAAATCTGAAGACAGCGTCAAAGTATGTGTGAGGGACTCTCCTAAGAATTTTGCTTAGACCTTGGATGAAGCATTTTGGAAGGGATAAATTTGGCTGAAGTAATTCAAAATGACAGGGGAAAAAAAATCATAGAGTGTAGAAAAATCCATGGAGGCTTAAAGACAACACGTAGTCACCAATATGGTTAAAGTCAAGTCGTTGATTAACAATTCACACCCGCTTTATATAGAACCCTTGTTTATATAACAATATCTTGCAGGTGGCTATATCTTGGCCACAAATCCTGTTGTCACAGAACTTCTGCTGGCTACATCATTATCTTGTTGTTATCCTTTTCTGCTGCCAGCTCCCTTATCTTTTGCCCATAGCTCACCTTTCAGTAACCTTGAAACTGGGCCTCAGGGCCCTTAGCTTACTCTAGCTAAAGCTAAAAAGTCAGGATTGCTCACGTCTGTTTTCTTCCAGACAGTTTCCCAACATATCCCCCTTTTTGTTTTTGAGCAATTCTGACTTACTTCATCACGTGAGATAACATGCTAATGATACATTACCATAAACAACATACTAATAATACAAAAGCAATAATAATATACTAATAATCAAAACCAATAATAACAAATATAATTGATAAACCTTGTCTAATTAAATCTCTAAGCTATCCCCATATCCTTAAGTGATTTAATCATTCATTTAACCCAGTATATGCAACAGTTAATTTTTTCATGTTATCTTAATCAATTGTTTTTGGTTGTGAATTGACTCTGAATGATCAGCTAAATTCATGCAAATACACTCTATCCAAGTCTTCACCAACATAACCTAAAAGCTAACAATAAAAAGTCAGTGGCAGCACGATATTGTAAAACTGCATGTCTGACACTATCAACATCTTTTAGCATCTGTGTTAAAATACCAGAAGTTAAGTTCATCTGCTTAGCAGTGCAACAGAATAGCACAATCAACATTCAAGATATAGATGAGGGATCCCATAATCAACATATAAACGATCACGTGAATTACAACATTAACAAAAGCCTGTTATCAATACAATATAATATGAAAAGCACAGTTCACACTACAGTGGAAGGACTGAAATACCTTTTTAGTATGAGGAAGGTCAGGTGTCCACTGGCGCGCAGAGTGAAGGAGGTAGAGGAGGCTTATCTGACAAAAATTGGTCAGGGGGCCCCAAAAGCGTCCCCAGACCCCTCCCGGGTCACGGCACAGTGGAGTTCAGGTTTCTTCCATGGTTGCCAAATTGAGGCCCACAAAGGCCTAATAAAATTGTTTAGAGACAGAATTCCAAGCCTTTAAACAGCAAAGGCACACTCTCCTCCCCCTCCCCCCCCCCCCTTTTTTTTTTTTTCTCTGCTGTGGTGTCTGCAGTAGGGCTCATTGCTGTGGTGTCTGCAGCAGTGTCTGTGCGGGTAGAGGCAGCAGCTGCAGCTGTAACAGGTACGCTGGCGATGCTCACCGGCCGTATCTGAGCTGTGCCCTTGTGTGCGGGGGGGCAAGAAGTGGCTGCGGAGGCAGGAGTGGGGGTGCTCTCTGTACCAGGAGCAGCTCTCACTCTCCACAGCAACTCTCGCCCTCCGAAAAGGCGTACTCATTCTCATGACTGTGGTTTTTGTCTTACACCTCACCAATACATGAGAAAAATTAACAACAACCACTAGAAGATTCAAAAACGAAATGACATGGCTACTAAAATCTGGTGAAGTCAGCCTAAAATAAAATGAAGTGGTACAATCTCCCAAACCAAAACTGCAAGTGTAATTACCAACCAAGTTTTTTATCTCTGTATGAAACACCAGTGCACCATGCACCACAATATACATCAATATTGAGGACCATATTGCAATGATGGTCCTTAAGCAGCTTTATCTGCTTCTAGCATTTGCTCAGAAGCTTCTAACACTTGAGCTGCTGTAGCACCTTTGGGGAGTAGTCCTAATGCACGTTTAGTTTTCTTATTAGCATTGTCATATGCTAGCATATCATAATATTTTGTTTTCATCTCTTCCGACAAATCCAGATGTGATATTATCGCTGAATATAAGCGATCCACAAATTTTGAATATGGCTCTGCTCCCTCTGTTTAATATTTGTAAAAGAGGGGGTTGCTTGTGTAGGATCATGCACAGCTTGCAAAGCTTTATACACAAATTCTTGTGAAAGTTGTAACACTTCAGTTTGAAACCATGCCTGCAAATCTGCACATACAAAAGGACCAGCACTGAGTAACATTTGTGCTTGCACTCTGTATAATACATCGGTGTTCTGTCTAGGAATCACAGCTGCATTTTCACAGCATTTACCATTTATGATTAAATTGCAGTTGTTGAGAAGGAGTTAACAGAGTATTAATGAGCATTTTTGTGTCATATGGCATCAACTATTGAGCAGTAAAAAGATGTTGCAAAGTAGATTGAGCAAATGACGGTTTCAAACCGTACTGGGTAATGGCACCTTTGGCTTCTTTTATCATTTTCCAATCTAATGCGACCCATTGACCTCCTCCTCCTGGTCCCACAATCACTGGAAAAGCCATCGGACCCATATTGGGAGCCATTTCTCCTTCAACTATAGCATTTTGAATAATTCCCTTCCATCTAGTTACCGGATCCATACTCCCACCCCCCCCCACTATCCCCCCCCCCCACCCTCCCCTCCCCATGTTGGATCTGGAAGAGGTAGAGCAGTGGGTGTTAAAGGGTTAAGGGAAGTAGGAGCAGGAATAGGGAACGGATCAGGGGGTAAAAATGGATTAGAGCCCCATGGTTCGGGATATTCCCCGGAGCAAAACCTAGGGTTTTTTCAGGGGTATACTCATCCTTGGTGTCCAGTTCTTTCAGTTTCTTCAGCAGTTTCCTTAGTTGCTTGTCTCCGAGTCCCAGTTCTTTCCTTGGTTGGTGCTCTATAGCAGGCGCTGATGGTGTTGACAGGTAAAGCAGAGGATTAATTAATGGCAACTGTGGTCAAGAAGATAAATCAGGCTTTGGAGGTGGAAAGGTGGCAGAGCAGCCGGGAGCTGCGGCAGGCGGGCACGAGGGAAGCAGTCTACATTCCAAGATTCCTCGCCTGTGTTCTCCAGCTTCTCTCCCTCTGGGTCCTCCGACGATTCTGGTGGTGTTTTTGGTCGCTTTTGGTTTTGCTTCTCAGTCCCATTTTTACTTTACATCCGAACCCCAGGGTCAAATGGCACAGTTGGCTGAGCTTGAATCGGTACAGCCCCTGCAGGTGCTGGTGGGGGTATTTTAGGTGTTTCAAGTAACTGCTTAGAGGTCAAGTTCATATTTTGAGCATTCATCGGTACTGGTAGATCAGGCGTTAAGGCAGCAAACGCTGAGGCTGCTGCTTTTTCACTTTCCATCTCTTTTAAGGTTTCTATAATCAATTTCCAGACTGTCGCTAAGCCTTGTGCCTCCTTATCTCCATTGCTAATTTTATCCTGTAGGGCAGTACCTATGGCTTTCCAAGTTGGTAACTCAAAAACAGTACCCATCGAGGGGATCAAGTCTCTATCCCGTGCCCATTTCAATAATTCACATAAGGTCCAGCCTTCGTATGATAAACCTCTGAGAGAATACATTGGAGGAGCTTAACTACTGCCTCTTCTTCTTTAGAGAGTGTAGACCCCATCTCCTCCCCAGACACTCACCTTTTTCCTGGCGAGATTCAATTCCGAGGTACCTCTTTCGTTCCATAGCCGACCACCAGCTACACAGACCGCTGGGGCAGCAGTCTCCTTTCGACTGGCTTCTCTGCTCCTGCTGCACCGTTGCTTCGGTCGGCTTTCTCGCTACCCTCTCATCTCAGCTGTCTTCATCGCTCCTGGAAGCAACAGCGAGAGGGTCCCTGTTCAGGCGCCAAACGTAGAAAAATCCGCGGAGGCTTAAAGACAACACGTAGTCACCAATGTGGTTAAAGTGAAGTCGTTTAGTAACAATTCACACCCGCTTTATATAGAACCCTTGTTTATATAACGATATCTTGCAGGTGGCTATATCTTGGCCACAAATCCTGTTCTCACAGAACTTCTGCTGGCTACATCATTATCCTGCTATTCTTCTTTTTTGCTGCCAGCTTCCTTATCTTTTTCTCATATCTTATCTTTCAGTAACCTTGCAACTAGGCCTCAGGGCCCTTAGCTTACTCTAGCTAAAGCTAAATAGTCAGGATTGCTCACATGTCTGTTTTCTTCCAGACAGTTTCCCATCAATAGAATGTTAGGAGTTGGAAGGGACCTCTAGAGATCATCTAGTCCAACCTCTCTGCCAAAGCAGGATCACCTAGGGCAGGTCACCCAGGAACGTATCCAGGCAGGTTTTGAAAGTTTCCAGAGAAGGAGACTCCACAACCTCTCTGGGCAGCCTGTTCCAGTGCTCCGGCACCCTCACAATAAAGAGGTTTCTTCTCATGTTTAGGTGAAACTTCCTATGCTCTATCTTAAACCCATTATTCCTTTTCCTATTACTGGGCACTGTCGCAGTGGGTGTTTGATGCAAACAGATGCGAGACGGGGACCCAGTTTGATGCAAACAAATGTCCCACTTTATTGAATCAGAAGGCAATATTTATACACTAATCTAAGAGCTAGTGCCACGTATACATATTGCTGATTGGTGATTTCTACATCTCGTTACACACGTTTTAACTTGATTGGCTACAAAGCATTTAGCAACAATTAACTAACAAAGCTTATCTTTCACACATTCGAGCTTCTTTGTGGATGTTGCTATCTTGCCGAGTCCCTTAATCTAATCGTCTTGCTTACTCCTTAACCTTCGAGTGTTCTAACGTGCTGTTCCTTGTGGTTACAAAATATGCTTTAAGCAGCACTGTCCTTGCACATAGCCCAGGGCTTATGGTCGAATTGTTCCATCAACAATTGTTCGGTACTTACAGTTCGAGATTGTACTGCCTCAGGGCACCACTGAAAAGAGATTGGCCTCATGTTCTTGTTACCCACCCCTCAGATATTTATAGACATTAATAAGATCCCATCTCAGCCTTCTTTTTTCAAGGCTAAAGAGCCCCACTTCTCTGTCTTTCTTCATAGGAGAGATGCTTAAGTCCCTTAATCATCCTTGTAGCTCTCCGTTGGACTCTCTCCAGTAGATCCCTGTATATCTTAGATTGGGGAGCCCAAAACTGGATACAGTATTCCAGGTGTGGTCTCACCAGGGTGGAGTAGAGGGGGAGGAGAACCTCCCTAGATCTGCTGGACACACTTTTCCTTATGCACCCTAGGGTACCATTTGCCCTCTTGGCCGCAGGGGCACATTGTTGACCATGGAGAATTTACTGTCCACTAGGACTCCAAGGTCTTTCTTCATTGAGCTGCTTTCCAGCAGGATGTCCCCTAATCTGTACTGGTGGTTGGTGTTATTCCTCCCCAGGTGCAGGACTCTATACTTGTCCTTATTGAACTTCAAGAGGTACACCTTTGCCCAGCTCTCCAGCTTGTCCAGATCTCATCGGACAGGAGTACAGCTTTCTGGTCCATCAGCCACCCCTCCCAGCTTCATATCAGTGAACTTGCTGAGGGTACACTCCATCCCTACATCCAGGTTGTTGATGAAGATATTGAACAAAACTGGACCCAGTACTGATCCCTTGGGAACACCACTGGCCACAGGCCTCCAACTTGACTCTGTGCCACTGATCACAACCCTCTGACTCTGTTGTTGATCCAGTTATCAATCCACCTCACAGTCCAATCATCTGTCCCACATTTCTTGAGTTTTGTTATGAGGATGTTATGGGAGACCCCGTCAAGCTTTACTGAGGTCAAGGTATATGACATCCACTGCTCTCCCTTCATCTACCCATTTGGTCATGCTTTCATGTGGGAAAACAGTCTGCGGAGGCTTAAGGATTCCATGTGCACATCAATATGATTGTATGAAATCGTTTATTAACAACTTGCACTCACTTTATATAGAGAAGTCTTGTTTACACCATCTTATCATGCAGGTGGCTTTGTATTCCAATTACACATTCCATTCTCCCGGAACCACTCTTCTCACATAATTATTTTCCTCTTTTGTTGCCAATTAAGTTCTCTTTCCCATTAGCTCATTCTCAGAAAGCCTCTAACTAGGCCTCAATAACCATTAACTCAATGGGGCCTAAGATGAAGTAAATCAGGATTGCTCACAACCTGTATATTTCTGAACTGTTTCCCCAACATATTCCCCTTTTTGTTTTTTGAGCAATTCTGACTTATTTCATTACGTAAGATAACATGCTAATGATATATTGTCATAAACAGCATACTAGTAATGCAAAAGCAATAATAATAACATATATACTAATACAAAAGCAATAATAACATACTAGTAATATAAAAGCAATAATAACATATATAACTGATAAGCCTTGCCTAATTAAATCTGTAAGCCAACAAGCTAACTGGTATATTTTATGATTTTTATCAATTCTTACCAAAGGCTTTTCCTCTTGCTATGTGTGATACAAATGAAACAGCAAGAAACCCAAATTTCAAACTCTCCTTTATATTCTAGGCCCAATTGTTGCATTGAGCAGTTTGATCAAAATGTTATTGATAACTCATTAGTGCTCTCATGAGGTCACGCTCTTTTTTCTTCTCATGAGGGTATACGCTCTCCCCTTTTCTTTCCTTCTTTTTTTATTTTTAATGAATTAAATGAAAAAAGTTTTATTATCGAATCGTGTATTCTAATGGTTTCAAACTAAACTTGAAGAAATTTCTTTCTATCACACCACTGCCTGCATAGTATACAGTATTTTGCAGTGCAGCTTTGAGTATCTTTTAAACTCTTCTCTTAAATAATAGATCAAATTATAATCAATGTACCCATCAAAGTAAGTTGTTTTAAAATATCTGAAGTTTGCATAAAAGCAGAGTAGTGACACTACCTAATTGAAGTTAAATTATTTTTTTTATATGTAAATGTCTACATGTTTTTATATGGCTTAGCACATTAAAAAAATTCTATTTCATGGATAGCTAAAATCTCCTTTCAAAGAAAAGAAAATATCACTAGCTTTCATGAGTAGCAGGTAACCCTCAAGTTATTGCCTACCAAGATTCAGGCCTGGACATTTGGTGCCCAGAACTATTTAAAAATATTTCCCACTTCTGCTTCATACCTTTCAGAAGGCATTAGAGAAACTTTTCTTTTTTTTTATTTAATGAGGCTATGTGGTATCCTTTCCCCCCCTCCCAGCAGGGCTCACAGCTACAGTATCTGCGGGGGCAGAGGCAGCACCTGCAGCTGTAGCAAGCTTGCTGGGAGCAATCGCCAGGCACACAAAGGGGGGGTTGAAAAGCAGCCGCGGGGGAAAGAGGCTGGGGGGGGGAATTTCTCTCCGCAGCAATTCTCGGCCTCTGAAAAACATTCTCATAACTTTATCGTACTCCTTACCAATATATGAGAAAAATTTAACAACACCTACCAAAACTTTAAAAAACAAAACACTATTACTACTAAAATCTGGTGGAATCAGCCTAAAATAAAATAAATCAGTACAATCTTCCAAACCAAATACTTGTATCAGAAATATTATCACTGTGAATCCATATTTAAAGGCATTTGTTTCCATGACCAAACCCATCTGCTCGGTACCCAACGCACTCCAGTACCTGTAAGTAAGCACATATAACCTCGACCAGTCAGTTTCACCTCTGTTGGCCCCTCCCATTGTCCAGTGATGGAATTCCTGAATTCCACCAAAATTTTGTGGGAAGGTTCCAAAGCAAAGTCTGCTAAAGCTTTTTGGTGAATCAATATCGGAGGTTCTGTACGTTCTCCTGTAAGGCATAAATAGTTCATGACATATACAGCCTTACTTAACCGGTCCTGAGGAGGACTCCCTTCCTCCTCCCTTTTTGTCTTTCAAGGAGTGTCTTTAGTACTGAATGGCAACATTCCACTACTGCTTGACCCATAGGGTTATGAGGAATACCAGTAACATGTTGAATACCCCATTGTCCGCAAAACTGCCGAAAACGAGCAGAAGAATAAGTGGGGCCATTGTCCGTCTTAATAGACTGAGGTACTCCAAGAACAGCAAAGGATACATATAGATGTCTGATAAGATGTTTCGTTGCCTCACCATTCTGAGCAGAGGCCCAAACAGCCATAGAAAAAGTATCTATAACAACATGCACATATTTTAAGCGTCCCAAATGTTGTACATGAGTGACATCCATTTGCCACAGTTCCAAGGATTTTAAACCTTTAGGATTGACTCCCATCCCAATACCAAGATCAACCTTTTGGCAATCAGGACAAGATTTCACAATTCCCTGGGCATCCCCCAGAGGTAAATGAAATTGCTTCGCTAGCACTTTAGCAGATTGATGAAAAAATGCATGAGATTGTCGAGCCTGTGAAAAAACATCAACAGAAGGGCCAGTCCACGCTGGTGCAACTAAATAGTCAGCTCGGTTATTACCAATAGCCAAACCTCGGTCACTAAGATGACTCCGGCCATGAGTGATAAAATAAGGATGTTCTCTTTCTGCTAAGAGTCTCAATAACTTCTGCAATAAGAAATACAAATGCTTATTCGAAATTTCCTTCAAAATGGCATGATACATTCTCAAAACAATACCTACGACATAAAGTGAATCAGAGACTATATTTACAGCAGTATTATTCCACGTTTCAAAAACCCAAATAACCGCAGTAAGTTCAAGGGTTTGCAAAGAGTCAAATGACTTCCCTTGAATTAAATGTTCTTTCCATTGCCCAGACATCTCCTCCCAGGTAACAACAGCTTTACGGGTTTTTGGCTTTTTCAGCATCTGTAAAGACCATTATGCCGTCCACTGGACTGTCAGACAAAAAATTACATGACTTCCACTGCATGTTAGATAAAAGTGGTAACAAGCGATATAAGGGGTAAGAATTCGTTATTTCCCCGCCAAACTATGCCAAGACTATTTGCAGGCCCATTGAAGTTCGCAGTAACCAAACCAAATAGTCTTGCATAAGGGGCAAAATGATCTGTCCCTCTCGGGTCCACTCCAGCAATGTCTTGACATACATCGCGCTCTGTCCTTTTTTTTTTTTTTTTTTTATCAAAACCAATAATAACAAATATAATTGATAAACCTTGTCTAATGAAATCTCTAAGCTATCCCCATGTCCTTAAATGATTTAACCATTCATTTAACCCAGTATATGCAACACTTAATTTTTCCATAGTATCTTAATCAATCGCTTTTGGTTGTGAATTAACTCTGAATGATCAGCTAAATTTATGCAAATACACCCTATCCAAGTCTTCACAAACATAACCTAAAAGCTAACAATAAAAAGTCAGTGGCAGCACGATATTGTAAAACTGCATGTCTATCACTATCACCATCTTTTAGCATCTGTGTTAAAATACCAGAAGTTAAGTTCATCTGCTTAGCAGTGCAACAAAATAGCATAACCAACAATTAACATATAGACAACGCATCCCATAATCAACATATAACCGATCACATAAATTACAACATTAACAAAAACCTGTTATCAATACAACACAATACTGTATTGAAGCTGGTCTTTCTCACAAATTTTATGAGTTTCACAGTGTTTGAATAGCAAAATGAAGGCACAATGAAAATAGGCTTATTAATTTGGAACCCAGTTCAAGCACTCTGTTAAATCTTGCACTGATTGAGCCGGGGTTTAGTCTGGACCATCAGAAGTTTTGCATCAAGCCTGAATCAGTCCTTTAATGGGAAGATGCAGTTTGTACTTACAAGAATGCAGTGTTTTCTGGGGGGATATGTGTTGCGTGCATGTTTGCCTGCCTTTTCCTAACGTACGTTGTATTTACATAGGGAATTATTTTTTTTTAATCATATCTATGTAATAGTAGGGTGTGATGCTTTCCAAAACCCTCCTTATACAATTTTGCAAGTAAAATTGGAAGAGATCTGTCTAATATATCTGCTTCCATAATTAATAAATCATTAGGTAGCATCAAGGAAAGTAAATCCTATGAGACATAAAGTGCATACCACTTCCTGATATTTTCAATACACGTCTGTGTTCCATATGCCTTTGCTTAATGCACAATAAAAAAGAGTTTATTATGTCTTTATATATAATTTGGTAAAACAAATTCAAGATATTTTCCATCTAGTCGTCAAAAGGCCTGAAAGAATTAATGTTGATCAGCAAGACTTGAATTTTTGAGAACTCTTTCTATGTGATATGTTAAAAATGATCCAGTCTGAGAACAGATACTCATTTGATCAAATTATTTAGGTTTTATTATTTTATTTTTATGGTAAAAAAACCCCAAACACAAAGGCTTTCCTGTGTGAAATTAAGGAAAATGGGAGGAAAGTGGATTCATCAATAAGTTTTTTTTCATTTTATGATTTAAGAGAGAATGTTGTTACACTATGGTTTTTTTTATTGTATTGACAATGTATTCTTCACCCAGCCCTTTAAATTTTGAAATGTATCTACTGTTACATAGAATAAATAAATTAAAATAGAAATTAAGTGTTTCATGTTGCTAAACAACATAAAGCACAAATCTCCTGCCTCCCATCCCCCTTTGGGAATTGCTTTAGCGTTCAGCTAGTTTATGCTATTTGAACTGCACATACTTTAAGAAACTACAGCTCTGGATAATGTTTTAAATAATACCAGGCTTATATTCTTTACCTAAATCAAAAGAGCTGTCCCTTCAGCCTGAAGTCTTGTACATTGTTTGGATGAAAGGTACTGATGTGTCTACTTTAAAACTATTTTGATAAATCATTTAGGATTAATCCTCTATGTTTTGACACACAAAATATTATTTTGTTTCCTGTGATGATCATCTGATACATTTTATACAGTTATTAATGGTATTATGTTTTGTTAATCATGAAGCAAATGGAGTTATCTCTTAAATTTAAGTGTCAAGTGTAAATGGGGGCATTTTTAGTGTTTTATTATTTTAAAACATGTCAGTATTCTTTTGTCATATAAAAATAAATGCATTTTAGTTTAGAGTACTGACACTGAGACAAAGCAGTGCTTACATTCACAGTAATGATGTAGAGGTGAGGCTGGAAGAAGCCATGTCTCCTTGGGCTTGCAAGTACCTGAGTGTGTCTGTCTCTGTGTTTCCTTTTTAGCTTTTGCGTGTTTCACAAAAGCAGTCCTGAAAGCTATTTTTAAGCTTCTCATTAATTTACCTGTTAAAAATAACTCATTAATTAATGGGAGTGTTGTTTATAGCAAACCTGACCTCCAGTTAGCCTTGAGCAAGCTGCAAATCTCTGCTTGCCTTTGTTTCCTTTTAGGCAAAAGGAGGTCTACTCATAGAAAGCTTTTTGCAAGAATAAAGTGGCTGTAATCATTATTACTATTATTATTGTACCTGTTCTGTGTATTTTAAAGCTTAGGGTCATATTCACACATAAATAAAACTCCACGTATCCTCATTGCAAAGACATTGATTCCAGAGTGTAGTGAAATAAGGCAACCAGGTGCCAGTAATTGCCAGGTAGTGGGCATGAGCTTGTGTTAAGCCCACCTGTGCCTGATTAGGCTGGGCCCCCACTGCGCATGAGCAGGATTACGGGGCCAGTAAAAGGTAAGGCTCAAACTCACAAGTTCAGTTTATGCTGGAACTCACAATCTCGGCATGCTTGGCTTTAACTGCTTCTTTCGGCACCGCGCTACCTTCATTGCTCCACTAGAGTTCATCGCCGTTAGGGTGAGGCTCTGAGTCTTGAACCCATGGCCTCAGCACCAGAGGGCAATTCGGACCACCAAAATTAGGCTATTTTCAAATTGTTTCAATCAGGATAATCCTCTAGAGATTTTCAGACTAATTGTAGAGAAAATATAGCAAAGTTTAAATCCCATCCTTACATCTGAATTTTCATTTTAGTGAACTTCATCAGTGTCAAAGTTGAGTGCTTTGTTTAAGGTGTCTCATCTCTTTCTGTTTACTGGAGAAAGAGGGGAGATGATGCTCCAAGCTGCAATTTCTAGGCTGAAATTACTTGACCTTTGTCACGGTTTAACACTGGCCCGGCAATTAAACCGAATAACAGACGCTCTCTTTAATCTCTCTCTCCCCTCGATGAAGAAAGGAGAGAGAATAAGGGAGAGAGACTTATGAGTTGGAAACTAAACTACACAACTTTAATGAAACAGTAATGGTAAATAGGGAAAAATTACTAAATATATACAAATATACAGGAAAATGGAAACCACATTCCTCCCTCCTTTCCCCCAATAACTCTCACGTCACCACCGAGGCTGTAGGGCAGCCCTGGGAAAGTCCAGGCTGGACTCCTGGAGTCGGCAGCAGTCGGGAACTGGAGGCAGGAACACACAGATATGGGCTGGCACGGATCAGGACCACAGGCACACGAACAGACAGGATCCTTCCAGGATGCCGGGGAGGAAGGGAAGCAGGAAAAGATCTGGAAAAGATCTGGCTCGGCCCTCGTGATGCCTCAAATTTATACTGAGTGTGACGTATATGGGATGGAATACTCTGTTTGGTTAATTCTGGCATCTATCTTGTCCGTTCCTCCCTAAAGGAGGGTTCAGGTGCGGCCTCTGTGTCCTTGGCTCTGCATACCAGTCTCTAGCAGTAACTATAAACATCAAGTGTTATCAGTCCTAAAAGCACACACACTGTCTGAGAAACTTGCTGTTAATTTCAGCAAGTGCAACTACTTACAAGAGACTTAGCTAAAAGCAAAAGTACAGAAACAGAAAACCACCTTTATCCTGGCCCAAACCAGGACATTCCACCCCTTATTCCATACCATTTGCGTCATGCTCCAATCATTACTAACTCTTATCCTTAAACACATCTATACACAAATTATTACTATCTCTCAGTGCTAAAATTCACTAAGTAATTCAGTCTACAATTGCAGATGTTCATCTATTGTAGCAGATTCTCAAAAGAAGGACCAGTCTTCACAGTTCATGTCCATGGTCCACAAGTTGCAGGTTGCAGATGGTAACTCCAAGGAAGTTACTGGATGCCAGCCGATGAACCTAGTTCGGCTTCATCACCACAAAATCATCCTGAAAAACACTCATAGAACACTGTTAGTTTATGCAACAGTTCACATAACAGTAGTTATGGTGGGATACAAGTTCATGACTCCCAAAGAGTCTATGCATTACTGATTAAATTAAACAAGCAGAAATTAGGAATTCTCACCTAGTGTTAGATTCCCTTGTGGTACACATTGTACTTCTCCATCTTTCATCATCACCCACCAAGTGTGTCCAGGCCCTTGAGCGAAAGCAACCCCACGAATGGGTTTACCTTTGCCCGAGGCAGGATAAATCCAAACTGTTTTCCCTAGCAGATTCTTCTCATGCACCACAGGCACTTTGTCCCCATCTACTGTGTGTAGAAGATCTGACTGAGCAGGACCAGCTCGATTGATGGAACCCCTGGTATTAACTAACCAGGTGGCTTTTGCCAAGTGCTTGTCCCAATTTTTGAAAGTTCCACCACCCATTGCTTTTAAGGTAGTTTTTAACAGACCATTGTACCTTTCAATTTTACCTGAGGCTGGTGCATGATAGGGAATATGGTATATCCACTCAATACCATGTTCTTTGGCCCAGTTATTTATGAGACTATTTTTGAAATGAGTTCCATTATCTGACTCAATTCTCTCTGGTGTACCATGTCTCCACAAGACTTGTTTCTCTAGGCCCAGGATAGTGTTCCGGGCTGTGGCATGAGGCACAGGATATGTTTCCAGCCATCCTGTACTTGCCTCCACCATTGTAAGCACATAGCGCTTACCCTGGCGAGTTTGAGGCAATGTGATGTAGTCGACTTGCCAGGCCTCCCCATACCTATATTTTGACCATCTCCCTTCATACCATAGAGGTTTCAACCTTTTAGCTTGCTTAATTGCAGCACATATGTCACAATCGTGGATAACCTGCGAAATAGAGTCCAAAGATAAATCCACCCCTCGGTCACGAGCCCATCGATATGTTCCATCCCTGCCTTGATGACCTGAAGCATTGTGGGCCCATTTGGCCAAAAACAGTTCACCTTTATGGTCCCAGTCCAGATCTATTTGGAACACTTGAGCAGCCTCATCTGCTCGTTGGTTGTTTCGATGTTCCTCGGTAGCTCGATATGAAGGTACGTGGGCATCTACGTGACGCACTTTTACATCAAGTTTCTCTATCCTAGTAGCAATGTCTTTCCAAAGTTCAGCAGCCCAGATGGGTTTATCTCTACGTTGCCAGTTGTTTTGCTTCCACTGCTTTAACCAACCCCATAAGGCATTTGCTACCATCCATGAGTCAGTATAGAGATAAAGTCTCGGCCACTTTTCTTGTTCAGCAATGTCCAAAGCCAATTGGATGGCTTTTACCTCTGCAAATTGACTTGATTCACCATCTCCTTCATCTGTTTTTGCAACTAGTCGTGTAGGATTCCATACGGCAGCTTTCCACCTTCGATGGCCTCCTACCAGACGACAGGATCCATCAGTGAAAAGAGCATATTGTTTCTCACTCTCTGGTAGTTAGTCGTATGGTGGGGCTTCTTCAGCCCGTTTTACCACTTTTCCTGGTGGCATTCCAAAGTGTTTGCCTTCTGGCCAATGTGTTATTGCTTCTACAATTCCTGGACGATTGAGTCTTCCTATCCTAGCTCTCTGTGAGATTAAAGCAATCCATTTACTCCAGGTAGCATCGGTAGCATGATGGGAAGATTCTCTACCTGTGTACATAAAACCCAGTACAGGTAATCGTGGTACTAGGAGGAGCTGTGCTTCAGTACCAATCACTTCTGAAGCAGCTCTAACTCCTTCGTATGCGGCCAGTATCTCTTTTTCAGCAGCTGTGTAGTTGGCTTCGGAGCCTTTGTAGCTTCGACCCCAAAATCCTAGAGGTCGGCCTCGAGTCTCTCCTGGAGCTTTCTGCCAGAGGCTCCATGAAGGACCATCACCTCCATCTCCGGTGTAAAGAATATTTTTGATGTCTGGCCCTGTTCGAATTGGTCCAAGGGCCATTGCCTGTACAATCTCCTGTTTAATATTCTCAAAAGCAGCTTGTTGTTCTGAGCCCCATTTAAAGTCTTTCTTCTTCCGGGTAACCTCATAGAGAGGTTTCACAATCTGATTATAAAGAGGAATATGCATTCTCCAGAAACCAACAGTTCCTAAAAAGGACTGTGTTTCCTTTTTGGTAGTTGGTGGGGCCATAGCTGTTATTTTGTTAATCACGTCCATTGGGATGTGGCGACGTCCATCTTGCCACTTAACTCCCAGAAACTGTATCTCTTGTGCAGGTCCCTTGACCTTGCTTCTTTTAATAGCAAAACCAGCCTCTAGAAGGATTTCAATTATCTTTTTACCTTTCTCATAGACTTCCTTTGCTGAGTCACCCCATACAATGATGTCATCGATGTATTGTAGATGTTCTGGAGCTCCACCCTTTTCCAAGGTATCATGGATCAGTCCATGGCAGATGGTAGGACTGTGTTTCCACACCTGGGGCAGTCGATTCCAAGTGTACTGGACACCTCTCCAGGTGAAGGCAAACTGTGCTCTGCATTCTGGTGCTATAGGAATAGCAAAAAATGCATTAGCAATATCAATAGTAGCATACCACCTGGCTGCCTTTGACTCCAGCTCATACTGAAGTTCTAGTATGTCCGGCACAGCAGCACTTAGTGGTGGTGTAACCTCATTCAGGGCACGATAGTCCACTGTCAGCCTCCACTCTCCATTTGGCTTTTTCACTGGCCATACAGGACTGTTGAAGGGTGAATGAGTCTTGCTGATCACTCCTTGGCTCTCTAATTGCCGGATCAGCTTGTGAATGGGGACCACAGCATCTCTGTTGACACGATATTGTCTACGATGCACTACTGAAGTAGCAGTTGGCAGCCGCTGGTTTGTGGTTCTCAGCAATCCCACTACAAAGGATTTATCTGAAAGGCCAAACAAAGTATGCAGCCATTCTGCATTCTCAGTCTTAATAGCTGCAGTACCAAAGGACCAGCGGTACCCTTTCGGGTCCTCAAAATCACCTCCCTTGAGGTAGTCTATGCCAAGGATGCACGGAGCATCTGGACCAGTCACTATTGGGTGTTTATGCCACTTTATTCCAGTGAGGCTCACATCAGCCTTCACAATAGTCAGTTCTTTAGATCCCCCCGTCACTCCAGAAATAGTGACGGAGTCTGTGCCTTTCTGATTCGATGGCATTAGGGTGCACTGTGCACCAGTGTCCACCAAGGCTTTATACTTTTGTGGCTCTAATGTGCCAGGCCATCGAATCCACACAATCCAATAGATTCGGTTGTCCCTCTCCTCCACCTGGCTGGAGGCAGGGCACCTCTAAGCTTGAGCACATACAGCATTGTCAGTATGTGCATTACTGGAGCTTGCATCCCCAGTACTCACACCTGATGTGCAGGGATCTTGAGTCACCAGCATATTTGGATTGGGTAACTCCACACTGGAGACTTGAGCAGCCATCTTTTTAGAAGGACCTCCTTTTGCCTTTGGCTTACTTATCAACTCAATCACTCGGTCCTGTAGGGCAGCAGTAGGTTTTTTGTCCCACTTTTTCATGTCCTCCCCACACTCACACAGGATTACCCATAGGGTCCCTCTTGCTGATTTCTGTTTCTCTCGATTCTGTCTCATAGGAGGGCGTCTCCTCTTAATGGCTGCAATGGGGCGTCCTCCGTCTGTCTGAGGAGAAAGGGGTGAATGCCATTCCTCAGATGCTCTCTTGATAGCTGAGACCCAGGCCCGACAAGGGGCTATGACAGCATCTTCACACTCTCGTACAGTTTTAATCACATCACCCACAGTTGTATCTGTCTCTGCAGGAACCCATAGCATTACTGATAGTGTATGATTAAAAGGTGGTGGTGCAGCATGCACAAACCTTTGCATCATAGGTTTAGGGCATGGTACGTGATAGGGATCTTCAATGTCATCATTATTATAGATCACGTCTCGCACAGCCAATTCTTCGAGATACCTGATAGCTTTTCCAAGGTTGCGTGCTTTGATCTGTGGGCAGTCTATTTCCTCTTTATAGGGATATCTCTCCTTTACAGCTGACAAGAGTCGTTTCCACAGGCTGGTAGTTCCAGCCTTTTCCCCAAATGCCCGATCAATACCTGCATCTTTGGCCAGGGATTCCAACTGCCTGGCTTCCTTCTGAGTTAATGTTATGGTAGCAGCCCCCTCATTCCAGCATCGGAGTAACCAAGAGAGAAGTGGTTCACCTGGAAAACGGCTGAAATCTTTTCTCAGAGTACGCAAGTCTCTCATGGAATAGAGCTGAGCAGATTCTGAGTCTGAGTCCTCATCTGACTCTGCACTAGCTGCTCTACCTGGTCTGGGAGGAGAGCCATTATCCTCTATTTCCTCTATCACCTGGTCATCTTGTTCAGACTTGGAAGGGTTACGGCTCGTTTCTGATTTCCCTTGTTTTCCTTTTCTCCTAGTTACAGGGTTAACAAGTAACTGTGTGGGCTGAGGGGGAGACGCTGAGGCATCTGCAGCATTGGCAGCAGCAGGGCTTGCTTTCTGAGCAGCAGCAGTGTCTGTGGGAGTAGACACAGCAACTGGAGCTGAAGCAGAAACACTGGCGATGCTGGCCGGCCTTATCTGAGTTGTGCCCTTGCGTGAGGGGGGGCGAGAAGCGGCTGGGGAGGCAGGAGTGGGGGTGCTCTCTGTACGAGGAGCAGCTCTCACTCTCCGAACAGCAACTCTCGGCCTCCGAAAAGGCATACTCAATCTCATTACTGTGGTTTTTGTGTTACTCCTCACCAATATATGAGAGAAATTAACAACACCCACTAAAAGATTGAGAGATGAAATGCTACTGTTACTAAAATCAGGTGGAGTCAGCCCAAAATACGATGGAATGGTATAATTTTCCAAATTAAAACTGGGAGTGTAATTACCAAACAAGTTTTTTATCTCTGTATGAAACACTACTGCACCATGCACCATGATATACACCAGTATTGAGGACAATATTGCAATGATGGTTCTTAAGCAACTCTTACGAACGAAAACCCACATAGCAGCAGCAATTCCAGCTGCGAAAAGACAGATTGCATACCCTAAATACCAAAGGTACGGCACGATTGGTTTAATCTCCAACCCTGTGAAATTTCCAAAGAACAAGGTCTGATTCCAGCTCAGGAAAGCCATTCTTTCACTGGAGTTGGAATTCAAACTGTTCAGGCAATTTAGTCAAAATTTAAACTGGACTCGAGCCAATTAGCTCGGGCCCCACGTCGGGCGCCAATAAATCTGTCACGGTTTAACACTGGCCCGGCAATTAAACCGAATAACAGACGCTCTCTTTAATCTCTCTCTCCCCTCGATGAAGAAAGGAGAGAGAATAAGGGAGAGAGACTTATGAGTTGGAAACTAAACTACACAACTTTAATGAAACAGTAATGGTAAATAGGGAAAAATTACTAAATATATACAAATATACAGGAAAATGGAAACCACATTCCTCCCTCCTTTCCCCCAATAACTCTCACGTCACCACCGAGGCTGTAGGGCAGCCCTGGGAAAGTCCAGGCCGGACTCCTGGAGTCGGCAGCAGTCGGGAACTGGAGGCAGGAACACACAGATATGGGCTGGCACGGATCAGGACCACAGGCACACGAACAGACAGGATCCTTCCAGGATGCCGGGGAGGAAGGGAAGCAGGAAAAGATCTGGAAAAGATCTGGCTCGGCCCTCGTGATGCCTCAAATTTATACTGAGTGTGACGTATATGGGATGGAATACTCTGTTTGGTTAATTCTGGCATCTATCTTGTCCGTTCCTCCCTAAAGGAGGGTTCAGGTGCGGCCTCTGTGTCCTTGGCTCTGCATACCAGTCTCTAGCAGTAACTATAAACATCAAGTGTTATCAGTCCTAAAAGCACACACACTGTCTGAGAAACTTGCTGTTAATTTCAGCAAGTGCAACTACTTACAAGAGACTTAGCTAAAAGCAAAAGTACAGAAACAGAAAACCACCTTTATCCTGGCCCAAACCAGGACAACCTTAAAGTTCTTCTCTCTGGTTACAGTATGAGGGAGTTTGGGTGGCGAGATTGGTCTACATGCCTAAATTTAAGAAAGCTAAAGATTAATAATGATTTAAAGGACTCAATTCCCCATCCAGGTTCTGCTAGCTAATATGTTTTGTTTCCTGTGATAAAGTACTGCTCTGTATTGATAGACAGCTTGTCAGTGCAAAGGTACAGTGCTTTTTATAGGATTATCACTTTTAACCTGCAGCTGAAATTTTACAGTTGATTTCTCCCCTTTTGCTTGTACTGCCATTTTAATGAATTAAGGGATAATAGGAGTGTGGATCTTACAACTCAGATTGCTGAATGTTGAGATGTGGCTCTATGGAAAGCATGGCAGTGGCTAGCAGATAAGAAATTATCGAATTTTCTATGTTGCAAGCTTAAAATGAAAATTGATATGTGTAGATTTTTTTTTTTTTTTTTTTTTGTGCATGTGGCTTCTGATTCAATTGTCCTAGATGGAATTAGCTCTATAAGTTAAGGGATAATTGGACACTTGGAAACACGGTCCTAATGATGACCTCTGCCACTGAGTTCTTTTAAAAACATAATTAGAAAGCAGTCCTTCCCTGTCTCTGTTAACATTAAATGTCAACAACTGTATTTTGCTGCTGGTACTTATTAGCTTTCAGCCCTATCTTTTTCTAGCATTTATTGCTTTAGAAATTAGTTAAAAACTTATCACTAGGGAAATATAAGTCATCTTCTCAAAAGATGTGATTTATTATCTGTTGAAATCCTGTTACGGTCAGTTATTACAAGGAGTGGCTCCATTCTATACAAAAGCAGGTAAAAGTTTCAACTGTGATTGTAGTTAATCCTTTTATCTTTTCAACCTGAAAGTATTTTTTTGCTTATTTCCTAGCTGAAGCCATTTGTCCTTATTTCTTGGTACCACACATTCACTTTGCATCACAACATCACATGATCATGTAGGGAAGTATTATTTATTTCTAAATTTAGCCCGTTCTGTCACATCCTTGTACCACTGAAAAGGAAACAGGCTTTTGGGAATGAAGGAGTTCTAGAGGGTTTATTTTTATATGCCTTTGCTGCAAATTTCATCTTGTTACAGTTGTCTACAACTTGTATATTGGTTTATTTATTGGTTTAGGTTTTTTTTAAACATGCATAGGCATTTATTGCTTATTTCTTTTTTTATACATGCTGGGAATCATAGGATTTGTTGAAGCATCTGAGCCCTTAGATTGGCCTTGTTAGTAATTTACTGGTGATAGGTATGGATAGCCCTGATGTCAGGGGCCTTTCATTTACAAATCTAATCCTTAAATGCAAGGCTGAGAAAAAGCAAAAATAGATTTCTTCTGTAATTGCTTTGTAAATAGGCAGCTTGTTTTTTCCAGATTTTTAAATTGGTGGCTATTACACTGACAAATATAATTACAGTATGTAAATTATATTGAAAATATTTTTGTCTGTTTGATGTGTAGTCAATTTAAGCTAAGTTATAAGGTATGCTGTTTGGAAGTGTGGAAGATAAGCGTGGAGCTACAGATAACAAGTTTATGCTTGTATTTCCTACTGATGAAGACTTTCACACAAGTTATTTCTATGGGTAGGTGATGAGAATATCATTCTGCATGTATATACATTCATTATACATTTTTGCATGATTATACATGTAGGAGTAGTACAATTTTGACTTTAGACTATTGGTGCCTTTTGTCCAAATATAATTTTACTTGTGTAGACACATCTATCTAAAATATAATTTTGCTTCTACTTTTGGAGATTTTAGTAAGAAGCAAGAGAAGCAAAGACCTGAAGGAACAGTACATAGCTCCTGAAATTTTAGAAAACCTATTGAAATAATGGTCAAATAGTCAATATTGTACTTGACCCTCATATCTTCTGCAACTGAGTGTTTATTTTTATAGACCACATTATACTTGTTCACACTGAACTCTGAGACTGAAAGAAAATGTCTCTCATAATTCAGTCCATTTATAACTTCTGCATGCAATTTAATCAGCTATCTTAATTTTGAAATTGGTATTCCATTATTTTTAATTGCCTTTTAGAAAGATAAGGATTGCCTTTCAATTAATTATCAGGGCTTATTTTCCAGTCATAATCATCAGTGTTTCATGTTGTGAACAGTTTGGTCCTTAATACATTGCCATTTAACTACATGGTTTTTTGTCAGGGCTGTTTTAAGTTTGTAAAATAACATTGTTTTATGAAATTTTTGTTTTGGAGGCAGATCTGATTGGAAATATTTTTGTGAATTTCTTTATACCTTGTTGCAAAACTGATCTTTAGTATGACTTAAGCAAGATGGTTACTCTTTAATGAAGTGTGTTGCTAATAACAAAATAGGTGTTTCTTAAAATAGTGAGTTGAATTATGTTTCAGGGACCAAGTTCCAAAAAAACCCTCAAAATCAAAACTAAAAAACTTCACCCTAAAAACCTCATTTGAAACAGCTTTTCAGAGAACTACATTTGGTACTTTTAATTCGTGGTGTTCTGTCTTTAACAGCCCCTTAATACCCCTAAAAGAACCCATCCCTTCCTGAAAATTCTTTTAATTTTATTCTCTGTGACTTTTAAATATTTCTTTAGTCATTTCATAACTCTAAAGGTCCTATCTTCCTAAACACATTAATTTATAATTGTTTTATGTTCTCCCATACAAATTATACCCTCTATATATCATAGCCATAGCAAAAAAGTCCTGCAGACACTCAACTGCCAAAATTTCCTTGGAGTTAAAGAATTGTAGTAGCAAAGCTGCTGAGCTTTGGCCCAACCTGTTTTTCTTTTTAATTTGAAATGTACATCCTTTTAGAATGACAATATTTATCTATTCTCTCTTTGCTTCCACATTAATCTTGTCTTGAATCTGGCTTTTTTATGAGCCTCTTCTGTTTCTAACATGCTTTCCAATTAGAAGTGATTTTCATTCCTCACCAAAAAAATAGTCTGTCCTAATAAAATGGACCAAAAATAGCTTTTTGTTATTCCTCAAGAATAGATTTCAGGATCATGTAACCAATTTTCTCTCCCTCTTTTACTTTTCACATTGGTGGCCAAAAATGCATATGGTAATCAGATTGAATTAAAAGCATATTAATCACTGCATATTATTGTTTTGTTTCTTGTTATTCTTGATTTAAAAAAAAACAACACCAAAAACATTGCCGTTTTGAAAAATTCCACTGTCTTTGACAGGTAAATGTTATCTAAGGAAAGTTGCCTAATGTTTAATTTATTATAACTGGATCAGCTCTATCACAAAGTTAGTTTTATTCAGTCAACCCTAAAGTAATATAAGCTGTCACTTGAGTTTTATAAAATTCTTTAGGTAAATATTTTGTATTTCTGAACTTAATGTCCTGTAACTTATTATTTTTTATTTTAAATTGAAAGTTTTATCCTTTTAAGATTGTAAATATAACATCAGATATAGAAATGTTTGTGTTAATATGAAAGATAATACACAACTGATATATTGATAAACATGGTTTTCTTACATTTGTTTTCGTTGAATGCAAAGGTTAAAAAGTATCTGTAATCTCAATGTTCATTAACTGAAGTTGGATAATTCATAGAATTTATAATTCTTTAAGAGCTTTCTGTATGAGATTGCATTAATCCTTAAACAAATTATTAAATTAAACAAATTATTTGTACTTTTAAAAGTGTCTTTCACAGTATGCTCACTTCTAATGTGTGTTGCTTTTCTTTCCCTCTGCAGATGGCCCTCCAGTTGTAGCTCGTTATGATATATCAGACACAAATTCAGACCCAGAAGTGGTAAATGTGGATAATTTGTTGGCGGCTGCAGTAGTTCAAGAGCACAATAATTCTTTAGGAAATGAAGACTCGGGATCTACCTGGAGAACCAGAGGGCTACTAGATCATTTGACTGCTGGTACAGGTTTGTTTAAATTCTCTTCCTCTGGTATGTGTTCCAGTATCTCAGTCAGTGTCTTGCCCCTTTCTTGCTTTTGGTATTTTTGTAAATTATACAGCTCTAAAAGCTCCTTGTGAAGATTTTGCAATAAAACTGTATAGGTGCTCATTAAAAATGTCTGACATTTATTCCAAAATATAAGTGATAAAAATTGACAAAGATTCCTGCAATGTATTTTTTAAAAATTGTTTTCTTTATTAATTTTTATACTTTCCCCTCTAATAATTTCTTCAAACTTAGGTCTGAGGTTTTATTGTTGTTGTTGTTTTTTTAAATGACAGTGTGATAAGCTTCTTACTGAATGGCTGATTATGACAATCCATGCCACCAGATAGTAAAGTGATCATAATCCCATTTTAAGTATTGTAATTCTCTGTATGCCTTTTTGTTTGTCTCTTTATTTCTTTTAAATGCAAGTGTTAATTATTTCCATATTCCATCTGCATTTCTAACATAACTTACTAAGTTGGATAGACCAGTGTTGGATAAAGATGAAGGGTGAAAAGGTGCTGGTAAGTGGGCTTAGCATCAAGAGATATCAAAGAAATTTCCTTCAAGCAAGCAAGAGCAGGAACCATAGAATGCCAGAATGGTTTGGGTTGTAAGGGACCTTAAAGACCATCTAGTCAACCACCCCCTGCAGTGAGCAGGGGCAGCTTCATCTAGACCAGGTTGCTCAGAGCCCCATCCACCATGACCTGGAATTTTTCCAAGGATGGGGCATCTACCCACCTCTCTGGGCAACCTGGGCCAGTGTTTCATCACCCTCAGTGTAAAAAATTTCTTTTTTATATCTAGTGTGAATCTCCCCTCTTTCATCTTAAAACCATCACCCCTTGTCCTGTCACTACAGGCTCTGCTGAAAAGTTCATCCCCATCTTTCTTCTAGGTCCCTTTTAAGTACTGAAAGGCCACAATAAGGTCTCCACCAAGCCTTCTCTTCTCCAGACTGAACAAACCCAACTCTCTCAACCTGTCTACAGAGCAGAGCTGCTCCAGCATTTGGAACGTCTTTGTGGTCTCCTCTGGACTTGCTCCATCATCTCTGTGTCCTTCCTGTGTTTGAGGGCTCCAGAACTGGACACAACCCTCCCTTGACCTGCTTATGCTATGGGCATAATGTTTCTCTTCTTCCAGTCACCAGTGACTTAACCTGACTGCCAGGACTTTGCAAATATCATGGAGTTACTTGGCAACTACATCAGCCAATTCCCTCAGGTGTCTGGGATGTATCTTGTCAGGTCCCATAGACTTACATATAGTCAGGCTCCTCTGGTGCTATCCACTTTGTTCACAGGGCTCCCCACCCTGTGAATCCCAAAGATTGTAGGACAGACAATAACCACAAAACTGAATTCTCGCCATCAAACCAATCCTCAGGTTGCATGGCTCACAAGAGTTCTGATGTTTGGTCAGCTATTTCCTTCATCTTTGCTCAAGCTTCTTCAATTGATGTGATGGCATTATATATGGTGATACAACATTCTGTGTCGGTTTAAATTTAACATTCCACAGACTCCTTGTTCTTTAATCAGTATCATATCCAACGCTAAGCAGTTCTGATGTGTCATTTTTGAGACTTGCTGTACCTGTAAATTTAGTTCTCCAAAAGCATATCTAATCCAATTACTCAAAAGGTGTACTTGCCAAGTTATGTTCTCTAACACAAATTGATGTCTTTTTAGAGTTATATAAGGGGTAAATATATTTTCCAACATCAGAGATATTAATTGACCTTTTGTATAATAATCTGGTGTTGCAACTCCATATTCTGCCTAACTGGGATGCTCTTTAGGAGCACTTGCTTCTCAACGCAATCATTGGGAAGTGTCTGCAAAACTGAAAATATGAGATGGACACAGGGATGGAAGTACCACTCCACACCTCAGTCCAGCATGCTGTTTTAGAGAGAGGTATGAATAAAACTTGCCATCAGAACACCCCCATGTTAAGCCAAGGGGTGTAGGGTAAATACTTGAGTCACAGGTCCAAGTACCAGTATAATCTATAAAGACCAATTTAGGGTCTGACTCTATGTGAGTACCCTTTACAGGATAATGTGTTCCAGGGACTCCACATATACAAGCTTTGTTGCTATCATATTGGGTGGTATCACACTGAGTATCTTTATTTCTCCATCCCCTAGCAGGATGCCCCCAACAGGTACACGTATCTTGAATTAAAGTCCGTAGGGACTGAATGAACCAGGTTTCAGGAGGGTCACCTGGGCCATCATTACAGGTTATTACCTTACTATAATTAAACAAGGGACTCTTGACAGGATCACTAGGTGGATTAAACTTAAAGGGTTTCAGTGTTGCCTTACGTGACCAGGCCCACATTAGGTTTGATAAATCTCGGGCAGTGGTGGCAACAATCTTTGGAAGTTCCACACACCAATTTACACTCACATTTGTAACATAATTTGCTTCATAATAGTCAGATTTACTAAGCGGATCAAATTTTGGATCCCAGGGATAGTACTCACAGGACCATCTCCCTGTATTATTCAGGAATGTGTTCTTTCCCACCACATTCCATGTGTTTCCAGAAGCAAATAGTGATTTAGGTCCCAGTACTTGATATGGGATGGTCATGTCAAATGCTGGAATATCAGTTTTACATGTTTGGACAAATAGGGTGGCATTGAGGAGAGATTTCCTTATAGGCCTCCATACCTCATGCAGTCTTTCAACCCTTGAAATTTTAGTCCACCTTATCCTGGCATTATAAAGATCATAGATACATACTTTTGGCAGATGGACAGGGCGTGTTGCCCTGGTCATATTAAACACAAAGGACAGGTTAATAGTGTCACAGTTTAACACTGGCCTGGCAATTAAACCGAGTGACAGATGCTCTCTATTAATCTCTCTCTCCTCCCTGATAAAGAAAGGAGAGAGAATAAGGGAGAGAGACTTATGGGTTGGAAACTAAACTACACAACTTTAATGAAACTGTAATGATAAATAGGAAAAATTACTAAATATATACAAACATGCAGGAAAATGGAAACCACATCCCTCCCTCCTTTCCCCCAATAACTCTCACGTCACCACTGAGGCTGCAGGGCAGCCCTGGGAAAGTCCAGGCTGGACTCCTGGAGTCGGCAGCAGTCGGGAGCTGGAGGCAGGAACACACAGATATGGGCTGGCATGGATCAGGACCACAGGCAGATGAACAGATGGAATCCTCCCAGGATGCCAAAGGAAACAGGGACAGGCGAAAAAGGGGAAGCAGGAAGGGCAGGAAGGCATTTGACCTTTGTGATCCCTTAAATTTATACTGAGTATGACGTGTATGGGATGGAATACTGTGTTTGGTCAATTCTGGCATCTATCTTGTCCGTTCCTCCCCAAAGGAGGGTTTCAGGTGGGACCTCTTTATTCCTTCTGGAGGGCAAAAGGTTCCTGAGAGCTGAGCAGTGTCCTTGGCTCTGCATACCAGTCTCTAGCAGTAACTATCAACATCGAGTGTTATCAGTCCTAGAAGCAGGCACTGTCTGAGAAATTTGCTGTTAATTTCAGCAAGTGCAGCTACTTACAAGAGACTTAGCTGAAAGCAAAAGTACAAGACAGAAAATCACCTTCATCCTGGTCCAAACCAGGACAAATAGGAATAGCAAAAAATGGTAAACCATCTTCAGCAGATCTAGGCAGAGCAATACATAGTCCTTGATCTGTTTGATTCCACACTTGTGTAAAACCCTGAATCAAGTCCAATGCTAGATTATTTGCAGCGTTTTCATCTCCTCCCTTGACACTAAGGGAGAAGAGACAGGTCATCCAAAACAATGAGAACGGTGATAATATATACATATTATGAAAATTACAATAATGAGAGCCAAACAGATGACTGAAAAAATCAAAAGCAGCATAAGCCTTCTGTTTGTGGTGGCACTCTCCAGTACTCTGTAGATTGCTTTCCTAGAGGAGAGGAGATGAGACGAGACCTGGCTCCACCAGAACCAGTGTTAAAAAGAAGGTACTATTCACCTGGTGTTAATTTTATGTTCTCTGCCATGGACGTCGGTGGCTACCCATGCATACACATTTATAGGAGTCTTTAGTACCAGTGGGACCTGCCCAACTGTTAGGTCTACCAGCACTGGTTGTCCTGGATAGTGCAAAGGGTTCCTGGGATCATCAGATCCATCATTTTGGGGGACAATAGTTGGTGCTTTAGAACAAAATGCTCTAAATTGTGGACACCCATTTACTCCCCATTGATCATTCATCTTAGTTATTGCATCCCAGAGTTGGTCTGACCACCTTGAATCTTGGGGTCTTAAGAATCATTTAAGAAGACTGTTCTTTCCACTATCCCATTTGCTTGTGGGCAATAGGGAGTATGGGATACCCACTGAATTCCTTCAGTCTTTGCCCATTGTTGGACTATCCTAGCAGAAAAGTGAGTAGCATTATCAGATTGAATTGATTTTAGCTTGGGTAGAAAGCTAAACCAGATTTTGAGTCCTCTTACTGTACTTTTCCCTGTTGCTCGTGTTACACCTTCTGCTTGTACTAATCCCGATACTACCTCTACTCCTACCAATACATATTCTTTCCCTTCTGATTTCCGAAAGGGACCAATATAGTCCGCTTTCCACGTATCCCAAAGTACTTTTCCTTCACGTAAGTGAAGTGGGGGATCTTGTAGAGGGTGTTTTTCAAATCTAGTGTGGCATAGACCACATGCAGAGATAACCACTTCACATGTCCTGTGAGTGACAGGCCATCCTCTGCTTTCAGCTTCTCCTAACAAATCTTTCACTCCAGAATGGCCACGCTTAACATGTCACCCCTCTAAGAGATAACCCCATTTCTCCTCTTCCTTTTTATTCTTCCTCAGCTAAAAGAGCTAAACGGGTAAGATAGTCTACTTGTATGTGGGCTGGATGATCTCCCCCCTGGTGGGCAGCTACCCATCCAACCACTATGGGTTTTCATGTAGCCACATCTAGTATCTCTTCCCATTTATCTCTCTGCCACACAGGCACTCTACTTCCCACTGCTAGGGCTAGGGCATGATGTGCCAAGGTAGGGGAATGCCAATATCCTTGGGGCAAATGAGTAAAGGTGTATTGAATACCTTGCCAAATGAATCCAAATTTATCCTGATCACTCTCCTGTATAGGTACCATGAAAAACATATCCTTTACTTCAATGGTAGCTAGAATGTGATGAGACTGCTCCTGTATGGTGGAAATTAGTTTGGTTATATTAGGTACAGCTGCAGTCAGGGGACTGGTGCCTGCGTTTAGGCATTGATAATCAATTGTTGGTCACCACTTGCCATTTGGTTTGCCAACTGGCCATACAGGAGAGTTATAAGGAGAATGAGTTTGAATAATTATTCCTTGTTCCTGCAGCTCTTTTATTACTGGGGTGATTCCTTCTCTTGCACTCAGTGGTAGAAGATAAGGTTTCACATTTACAACCTTGCATGGTGGCTTCTGGAGCTTATAGAAGGTGACAAGAATCTAAACAGCCCCCCTGTAATCCTGAAGGACACAGTCAGTGACCTACTGAGATGCTTGGATCCCCACAAGTCTATGGGACCGGATGGGATCCATCCAAGTGTGATGAGGGAGCTGGCAGAAGAGCTCACCAGGCCTCTCTCTATCATCTACCAACAGTCCTGGCTCACTGGGGACATCCCAGATGATTGGAAGTTGGCAACTGTCACGCCAATCCACAAAAAGGGTCGGAAGGAGGACCCAGGAAACTACAGGCCCGTCAGCCTGACCTCAGTGCCTGTCAGGGTCATGGAACAGATCATCCTCAGTGCAATCACACAGCACATGCAGGATGGGCAAGAGATTAGACCCAGCCAGCACGGGTTTAGAAAGGGCAGATCATGCCTAACCAACCTGATCTCCTTTTATGATCAGGTGACACGACTGGTGGATGAGGGGAAGGCTGTGGATGTGGTCTACCTGGACTTCAGCAAAGCGTTTGACACCGTCTCCCACAGCATACTCCTGAAAAAGCTGGCAGCCCGCAGCTTCGACAGGAGCACCCTGTGCTGGGTTAGGAACTGGCTGGAGGGCCGGGCCCAGAGAGTGGTGCTGAATGGGGCTGCATCCAGTTGGCAGCCAGTCACTAGTGGTGTCCCCCAGGGATCAGTATTGGGCCCAGTTCTGTTTAATATCTTCATTGATGATTTAGATGAGGGGATTGAGTCCATCATCAGCAAATTCGCAGACGACACGAAGCTGGGGGGAAGTGTCCATCAACTGGAAGGCAGGAGGGCTCTGCAGAGGGACCTGGACAGACTGGAGAGTTGGGCTGATTCCAACGGGATGAGGTTCAACAAGGCCAAGTGCCGGGTCCTGCACTTTGGCCACAACAACCCCATGCAGCGCTACAGGCTGGGGACAGAGCAGCTGGAGAGCAGCCAGGCAGAAAGGGACCTGGGAGTCTGGATTGACAAGAAGCTGAACATGAGCCAACAGTGTGCCCAGGTGGCCAAGAAGGCCAATGGCATCCTGGCCTGTATCCGGAACAGCGTCGCCAGCAGGTCCAAGGAAGTGATTCTGTCCCTGTACTCAGCGCTGGTGAGGCCACACCTCGAGTCCTGTGTCCAGTTCTGGGCCCCTCAGTTTAGGAAGGATATTGAGGTCTTGGAGCAGGTCCAAAGGAAGGCAACCAGGCTGGTGAAAGGACTCGAGGACAGACCCTATGAGGAGAGGCTGAGGGAGCTGGGGCTGTTCAGCCTAAATCAGACCTCATTGCTGCCTACAACTACCTGAAAGGAGGTTGTAGCCAGGTGGGGGTTGGTCTCTTTTGCCAAACGACTTTCAACAAGACAAGAGGGCATGGTCTTAAGGTGTGCCAGGGGAAGGTTAGGTTAGGTATTAGAAAGAATTTCTTTACGGAGAGGGTGATCAAGCATTGGAATGGGCTGCCCAGGGAAGTAGTGGAGATCTCCATCCCTGGAGATATTTAAAAAGAGACTGGACATGGCACTCAGTGCCATAGTCTAGCAACCACAACGGTGGTTCAAGGGTTGGACTCGATGATCTCTGAGGTCCCTTCCAACCCAGCCAATTCTATGATTCTATGATTCTATGATTCTATGATTCTAAGTATAGGGGCAGTCTGCAAGAGCCTTACCAGGGTTACATCAGATCCAAACTTCCATTCCCTTCCTGCTGCGTCTGTCCATGCTTTCCCTTTTAATAAATCTAAACCCAAAATGTTTGTTGGGAACACCCCCATCGTAGCCACTATGATATTGGGTGTGGTATCTCTGGGCAACCAGCATTTTGCTCGGGCTGTAGCCTGGGATTTGGAATACCCAAACGCATCCTTGACCCATATCTGCCTCTTGTCAGGGCTTACCCCACTTCGTTCAGCAGTGCTGGCATTTAAAGCAGACATTTGTGCTCCTGTATTTACCAAAAATGTGACCAGTGTCTTGAAAGGATCAAGAGGAAAAGTTAGATCCCCCTCCTCATTTTCAGTGAGCCTCTGAAAGTTCACCCACTGGCCATCCCCCAGCTCACTTACTGGGGATGGTTCAGGGAGTTTCCCGACTTCAAAGGGCTAGCAGGTTCCTCCCTGGGGGCAGTCGGAATAACCGACCCCTGAAATACAGAGTCTGCACTTTCTTCCCTCGGAGGATTCTTATCTGCTAGCTTCAGCACATTTTCACTGTTCTGTGGGCCCTTATCTTTTTGCCTCCACAGCTTTACAAGACTTTGCAAATTAGAGAGCGGTATTCCATGCATTAAATGTCGAGGAATACCCTTTCTTAATCCACCCTCCCATATTTTTCTCTGATCAACTTTGTCTCTCTCTTCAAGGCTCCCACCTTGGGACTGGACAGACTTCTTATTTAGTTCAGTCTGACGGACAAAAGCCTGACCTTTTGTCTCCTTTCCAGTGAACCCCACACGTCGACCATAATTAATCAGTTCTTGTGCAGTCTCTCCCCAAGGAAGACGGGGTCCTGTCTGAGGACCTCCCAGACTGGCAGCTCTGTCTTGAGTTTGTATTGTATAAAGCTTCAGTGAATCAGTTAGCCCTTTAATTAAAGAAGTCATTCTATCTGGATTGTCAGATATTAACATAGGAGAGGGCTGACAAGGCTCAAGGCATCTGTTACGCATCAGCTGGAGACAAGCTGCCTTTTGTATGCTTTCAGTGAGTTGATTTAACCCTGGAGTAGGAATGGCAATGGGGTCTCCCCTCTCAATGGGATCTAACCCTCCAGCCCAATATGCTACTCTTTGGGTTAGGGACCAAGGTTCCCGTTCATCATCTACAGTTAGGAACACACCAGGACCCCAGTATCCCTGTGCTTCCTCCTCTGTGAGCTTTATTCGGTCTCCTTCAGTTAGGGAAACCCTCCACACGTACTCAATTTGAGTATCTTTGGTTTGCCTGCTGTACTTGCAGTTTTGCAAGTTCAGTTGCACTATAGGGTATCTGTCTAGTGGTAACTGCAGGTTCTCCATCTTCACCATCATATGAAAGTTTTTATGAGTGGCCAGAGTTTTTGTGAAGGATTGAATTTGGTTTTTGCTTCCTTCATTTCCTCCCAGGGATAATAGGAAGAAACTTCTCTTTGGATAAGGTCACTTTCTTTTGACAAACTAGAGAAACCGGGCTCAATCTCCAGGTAATACTCCCCAGACTGATGACACAGCTCTAATCTTAATTGTCTTTCCCTCACAAAAGCATCCTGCAAACTGTTTTGCAAATGCCTCCTGAGTCGTTTTTCATTAATTAACTTTCTCGGTTTTTCATCAGTTAACTGTTTTTTCATCAGTTAACCTTCTCGGCTTGTCACAGCTTTGCTTGTTCTACTTCTAATTTTGCCTGAAGTTTTGCAGCGAGTTCCTGAAGGCACTCCTTATCGTCTCTCTTTCTTTGTTCAACAATATGTTTGTCTTTCTGAGCTGCAGTTAATGCGCCTCCCAAGACACCATAGACCACTGCTTTTCCCTTACTGGGTTTAGACTTATTTTCTTTTGCTAAGTCTCTTATACGTTCTGCTACAATTACTGGGGATTGCCAGTGTTCTCCACCCCAACTATGTATGCCCTTTTGGTGCTGGACAAGCTTTATAATCTTTCAACAGATCTAACAGTGAGGAGCAGTCAAAATCAGGCACAACTCGAACTGCCATGACCTTCTGCCAGAGAAATAGATTCTCCTTTATACAGTTATCCCCTTTTAACAGTCCTCCTTACCGCTTCTCACAGAGATCCCACTTCTGACACCAATAAAACGTCACACCCCACAAGGTGGGTGCGGCACTGTCACATCTCACAAAGTGAGCATGGCTCCCCAAGATGTGGGGACCAAGCAAAATATCACGTCCCACGGAGTGGACACGTCTCTACATCCCATAGCGTGGGCATGGGTAGGGTTCCCCCAGAGTGGGGGTCAACCCAGGGGATTCGGACTGGAACTCCTTGCTTTCTAAACTCCTTCAGAGAGGAGGAGCCTAGGTGCAGCTGGGCCCAATCCTTCTCCTCCTCTAAGTAATCTCTTTTAACAACCCATTTGGCAAGATTAAGTTTGAGAATTCTCTGTGCAGTACTCAGGAGTAAGGTTATTACCCAGGAGGTTTGTATAAAAATACAACTTTCCTTAAAAGTGAGTAAGATTATAAAGCATGTGAGATTACAACTAGCAGAATTATAAATGATGGTACTTTCAAAGCAATGGATTACAGTTTAGCAAAACTTAAGGAAGTTGTTAAGACAACAGGTTACAACTAACAAAACTTAACAAAGCAAAGGGGAGTGAAACTTAAAGTTGGAAACTATGTTACCCTCATGTGCTGAGATAAGGTTAGAAACAGAGACACACAGAGAAAGAGAGATAAAGAAGAGAGAGAAAAGTTATCACCACCCTTGGAGCCAGCGATGATCTTGGTAGGAAGTTGTGGTCCTTGGATGGCAGGCGCGACTCCAGCATTTCGAATGTGCCTCTTTTATGCCGCCTTACCCCACCTTTTCGGGGGGGGAGGATGGACTTTGGCATATCTTGCAAAGCCAGGTGTTCACTTGGACCCCTCCAGATGGGATGACACAGCAATAACCCTTATTTCTGTGCATGAGCCCTCTCCAGTGGCTTTACCTGGGGCATATATAAGATGTCACTCTGCCTCCGCAAGGTACAGCTTGCCTGCCCCTGTCCTGCCTATCGTCTGCCTATAGGCAGACGGTGTCCTGCCTATCAGTGTGGCCATCAGACAGAGTTCCCCTTGCAAGGCCAGTGTTCAGCTTATCAGGATAGCTACTAAAGGAGGGGCTGCTCTTGGGAGAATAGGGCCCTGTTTATCAGGGTGGTTACCCAAATGAGGGTCTCTCTGTGAGAGAACACAGTCCAGATGGCTTCTGAATGAGGGCTCCACCTGAGCACAGTGTCCAGTTTGTCAGGGTGGCTGTTTTGAGACAAATATTCTTTTCGGGATTCTACAGGTGGTCATGAACCTAATGTTCTCTCACAGTGTGAGGGATGTTTCTCTCCCAGTCCCTGCCTTGCACTCCATCCACTCAAGAGGCGTGAGGAGAGAGGTTGGCAGTGAAAATCAAGGCAAAGAAGTTGTTGAGAACCTCAGCCTTCTCTTCATCTGTTGCTACCAGTTTGCCAGTCTTGCTCATCAAAGGGGGGATGCTTTCTTTGACCTTGGTTTTGTGGCTGACATACCTGTAGAAGCCCTTGCTGTTATTCTTTGCTCAGCTGTGCCTTGTCATTTCTGACCCCATCCCTACACAACTGGGCAGCATCCCTATATTCTTCCCAGGATATCAGTCCCTGCTTGAACTGCCTGTGCATTTCCTTCTTGCCCTTAGTTTGGCCAGTAGGTCTGGGCTCAGCCATGCCTGTCTCTTGCCTTCCTTGCCTGACTTCTTACATGTGGGGATTGAGAGCTCTTGTGCTCTATGGAAAACATTCTTAAAGATCTGCCAGCTCTGTTCTACTTGTATCTGAGGGCAGTATCCCAGGGGTCCTATTGACTAACTCCTTGAAGAGCTGTAATTTGCTTTCCTAAAATTCAGGGTCCTGACTTTACTCTTTGCCTGATCCATATCCCTCAGGACCGTGAATTCCACCAGGGCATGATCACTGCAGCCCAGGCTGCCTCCAGTCTTGACATCACCAATTAGCTCACGTGCATTGGTGGCCATCAATTCCAGAATCGCATTGCCTCTAGTAAGGGTGTCTATTACCTGGCTAAAGAAGTTATCCTCAATGCGCTCCAGGAGTCTCCTGGATTGCCTACAGCTCACCATGCTACTTGCTACTTTTCCAGCAGATGTTGGGGTGGTTGAAGTTCCCCAGCAGGATGAGAGCCTGTGAGAACAATGCCTCCTGTAGCTGGAGTAAGAAGGCTTCATCAGTAGGATCCCCTTGATTGGGTGGCCTGTATTAGATACCAGTCACAAGGTTCTCTTTGTCGCCTTGGTCTTCTTACCCATAAGACTTCAACCTGCTTGTGGGTATTCTTCAGAGACAGCTCTTCACACTCTATCCTTTTCTTGATGTAGAGGGCAATGCCTCCGCTCCTCCTTCCACCCCTGTCCTTTCTGAACAGCCTGGAGCCATCGATAGCCACATTCCAGTCATGGGATTCATCCCACCAAGTTTCAGTAATGGCAACCAGGTTGTAGCGCTCCAGTAGCATGGTGGCTTCCAAATCCTCCTGTTTGTTGCCCATGCATATGTGTAGAAGCACTTCACAGCTGGGCTTTGGTCATGTCATCTTAGAGGAACACCCCTTAATTCCTTTAAGGTATTTCACTGGTGCTTCCCTGTTGGCTTCTATTACCTCAGGAGCCCCTGGCTCATCTTCGTAAGTCTTCAAGTGTGCTCCAGTGTAGCCAGCATATCTCAGAGCAACAGGCTGAGGGTCCTCACTAGTACCCTGTCCCTCTACTCTTGGTGTGTCATCCCACATTCCTACAGGACCATTCTCAGGTGCTTCTGTGATTTCCAGCCTTTCAATATCACTTGTGTCTATGCTGCAGCATGGCACTCCATCCCCTACCTCCACTGAGACAACAGACTGAAGGATCTTGCTAGCTTGCTGTCCTACAAACATCGACGCGTCACCCCCAGCCTTGTCTCTAGTGAGCCTGGTCTTATCCCCTTCCCCCTTCAACTCTAAAGCTCTTTCAATGAGCCCTGCTAACTCTTGTGCAAGAATCCTATTCCCCCTTTGAGGCAGGTGTGGAATACTGTGGAAGAGTTCAGAGAAGTTCATGTAGCTCATAAACATTGTTCAGCTTCACTGAGTGCTTGCAGCTCTTCACTAACAGAACAATTAAACAACATGAAATGCTACTGTGTTTTGGATGCAGCGAGCTAATGGGATACTTCTTATTGACTTTATTCTATAGCCTTTTATGCCAGCATACTGCCTTCCTTTTCACTCTTTGTTGTTGTTGGTTTTTTTTAATATACCGTTAAGGTTTTTAGCTGCATAAGACAAAGTCTTTCCTGTGGTGGTGGAGCACAGCAGTTTTTTGTTTCATGCTGTTTTCCAAACATAAGCTTGCTAAAGGGCACCTATGTTGGAAGTGTCCTGGTAGCTCTGAGCTACTTTTCAATGTCTATAAGACTTAAAGAAATACAACTATATGGCAGATTTTGACATAAATGTTCCATTATTATATAGTGGACAAGTCCATTATTTGAATATGAGAATCTCTGTTGCAGTATTTTCACTGTTGTCTGTGGCTGGATGTTGTTATAGCCTTTTTGAAGCCAGAGTTTTTCAAGCTCACTGGTATTGTTTGCAGGATAGCAGCTGACTGATAGTTAGCTAATTTACCCCTAAGAAGCCCACTCCATTATAAAGTGATTTATTAAACATTTAGAACAGATGAAATTTATTATATAGCACTAATGGATTGGTACTTCAAAGGAGCGTAAGGAAATAAAAAGTGATGTTTCTTACAAAGCTTTCTTTCCACTTATGAGTATGATGCTGCAATGCAGGTAGACATTTGTTTTCCTTCCTCAATCTATATAGAAGGGGACTTGCAAGGAAGAGTTTGCCAGGTAAAAGAAAATGAGAAAACGTCAAGAAACTTCTTCATCCCCGACCATATGTGAATGTGTCCAGAAAAATTTGCTACTGGTGCCATGGCCATGTTAACTTCTGAAAGGATTAATCTCTTTTCCTTCTTGTATACACCTTGCACCAGATCCCTGAAGCCTTGGTATACATCTGACTGCACATTTGTCAGTGCTGGCCTTTTCTTACAATGTCAAAGATTGCACATTTGGAAAGCAGAATTTTCAAATCTTACATCTTGTTCCCAAATTTAATTTTCAGCAAATACACAGTTTAACAGATGTTAAATGTTGTGTACCCATGGGAAAATAATGTAGATAAGCTTTACCTAAGTGAAAAAAAACTTACTAGGATACACAATCATCTCTTTGTCCATGGGCAAATATTTTGGACTGTTTTGCAAACCCTGATGTCATAGGGCAAACAAAATATCTTCTTTGGGCGTCATCCTAATCGTAGAATCATTAAAGTTGGAAAAGACCTCCAAGATCATCAAGTCCAACCATCAACCCAACACCACCAGCCAACTAAACCATGTCCACACATTTTTTTAACGAATGATGACTCCACCACCTCCCTGGGTAGCCTGTTCCAATGCCTGACCACTCTTTCAGTAAATAAATTGTTCCTAATATCCAATCTGAACCTCCCATGGTGCAACTCAAGTCCATTTCCTCTTATTCTATCCCCAGTTACATGGGAGAAGGGAGCAATGCCCACCTCACTACAACCACCTTTCAGGTAGTGGCAGAGAGCAATAGGGTCTCCCCTTAGCCTCTTCTTCTTTAGACTAAACACCCCCAGTTCATTCAGCTGCTCCTCATAAGACTTGTGCTCCAGACCCTTCACCATCTCTGATGCCCTTCTCTGGACATGCTTCAACCCCTCAATGTCCTTCTTGTAGTGAGGGGCCCAGAACTGACCCCAAGATTTGAGGTGTAGCCTCACGTGCTGAGCACAAGGGGACAATCCCTGCCCTACTCCTGCTGGCCACACTATTGCTGATGCAAGCCAGGATGCTGTTCACTTTTTTGGCCACCTGGGCATACCGCTGGCTCATATTCAGCTGCAACACCCCCAGCTTGGATTGTTGCATGGAGTTGTTGTGGCAGAAGTGCAGGTACTGGAATTGCCCTTGTTGGACCTCATAAAATTGGCCTTGGCCCAAAGATCCAGCCTTTCCAGGTCCCTCTGTAGAGCCTTCCTACCCTCAGGCAGATCAACACTCCTTCCCTACTTAGTTTCATCTGCAGACTTACTGAGGGTGCACTCAATCCTCTTGTCCAGATCATTGATAAAAATTGTGAAGAGAACTGACCCCAACACTGAGCCCTGGGGAACACCACTGGTGACCAGCTGCCAGCTGGATTTAACTCTATTCACCACAATTCTTTGGGCCTGGACAGCCAGCCAGTGTTTGACCCAGTGAAGCATACACTGGTCTAGGCCATATGGAGCCAGTTTTGTAGGAGAATGCCATGAGAAACAGTTCCCAAAGCTTTACTGAAGTCCAAGTAAACCACATCCACAGCCTTGCCCTCATCCACTAAACAGGTCACCTCGTCACAGAAGGAGATCAGGCTTGTCAAGCAGGACCTGCCTTTCATGAACCCATGCTGACTGGGCCTGATCCCCTGGTTGTCCTGCACATGCTGCACGATGGCACTCCAGATGATCTGCTCCATAACCTTCCCTGGCATCGAGGTCAGGCTGACAGGGCTGTAGTTCCCTGAATCCTCCTTCTGTCCCTTCTTGTACATGGGGGACACATTTGCCAATCTCCAGCCAACTGGGACCTCCCCAGTTACCCAGGACTGCTGGTAAATGATGGAAAGTGGCTTGGTGAGCTCTCCTCTGCCATCTTCTTCAGTACTCTTGTATGGATCCTATTTGGCCCCATAGACTGGTGGGTGTCCAGGTGCTGTAGCAGGTTGTAAACTGTTTTCTCCTTGATTGTGGGATGGTTAACATTTGTACAAAAAATGTATCATCGTAGGCATGTTATTAGGCATGAAATTTGTATGGCCAGGGGCTGTAAATCTTATTTGCTATGATCCTGATTCACAGCCAGCTACTCTTACAATATTTACTCTGCTAATTATGGTTTCTCAGTTGGAATCACCTTTTTGTTGTCTGAACTTTAAGCAATGGTAATATGTGAAAGCTCTTTTGGGGCTCCTATTTATACATCCTGAGATTCATTTTGGGGTTATTTAAGAGCTGGTTTGCTTTGCCCCTCTGCCAGACATTACCCCATCTAGCAAAGGGTGCAGAATCGTGGTATGTCATAGTATGACATATTAAGGCAGGTTGGTATCCATACCAGTTTGTGTGAATCAATGACCAAGACCTGTGTTATTCTTCTGCTGCCTGTGCTATAGCAGTTGTGATTTTCAGGAGCACTGTGATGTGAATCACTGAAGCAGTGATCTCATAAAGTTCTGAGTACAGCATCAGCCCATGAATCTAAGATTTTGAGCACTTCTATTCCATGTTTCACAGTGTTCCCAGCCAGTTCTGTTAAAGAAATATCTGTGACCCATTTTGGAACTTTCTGGCAGTCAGTGATATTCGCCAAGAAATGGTCAGCTAAACTGTACTGTTTCTGTAGGAAGTCTACCTGGACTACTAATTCATTTTAAGTTCAGATGACAAATCTTTTTTGTCTTGTGAGGTGGAAACTCCTTTGGGTACATGGCAGCACACAGGTTTCCTTCCCTTGCTACCCCTGATCAGATGTTGCACCAATGGTTTTCACTTTGTGAAAACTGAATGTACAATATGGACTATACCCCTTTATTTGCTTGCATCTTTTCCAAATACTTAAAGCAGACATTAGAAGGTTTTCCTGGCAATTCTTTTAAGTTATTTTTTTTCTCTCTGCGTCCTCTTGATCTACCTGGGAGTATAATCAGTTCTGCGTGTTTGTACACCTTTGAAATTGAGGATTGCTATTGCATCCTCCTCCTCCTCTCATCTTTGAAGAGGTGTCCAATCAGACTAGATATACACAATATATTTACCTAATCTCAAATTTCCTGCTTGACAAATGGCTTTTCCCCTGTGTAATATAACTGAGTGATTTCCAAGAAATAGGTAGTGTTATCTGCTTCAGGACTGCCTGTATTTCCACAGGTTAATGCTGCAGAGGGGCAGTAGAAGTAATCTTTTTTTTTTTTTAGGGGGGAAATAAAAGTATGTTAACTTTTTTATTGAATTTTTAAATTGAATTAAAAATTATTTTCTGTAAAAAAGTAATAATTTTGTCTGTTTTGTGTTTTCTGTGCAAATATTAAATATGTCACAACACAGCTTCACTAATTATGGTGAAGGATTTTCTTTGCAGAAAAGACAAAACTTGCCATATTTGTGAGTATTTATAGAGGATGTGTTAGACTAATGAGCTGAACAGCATTGAGGAACTGTAATAAAAAAGCCAATGCTGCTGTATATGGAGCTTAAGAAAAACTGTTTTTTTTCCAAGTATTTGTAAGTGTTAGAGCAAACGCATGAAGCACTGTAACCAGAAACTGATGAGGTTTTTGTTTTTTTTTCACTGTCTTCCTCTATTTTTAAAATAAAAATAAAATAATTTAATTTTCCTCGGTGTGTATGAAAGGCTGATCAGCTGTCTTTGCCACAGTATCACTGAGTATGATTTTTTGTCAATAGACTGTCTTGTTCCTTTATTTCAAAGAGGTTTAGGCACAGTCTAACTCTTAGCATTGCTGTAAAATAACAGCTGGAAAGCCTAATTACATCAAGCGTTCTTCATGCAATAGTCAGGCTTTGTTCACATTTGTGTGATACCACCATCACTAGAGCTATTGAGACTGGATAAATCCAGTGGTCATCCTGTATCGAGTGATGAACTGAAATTGGATAACTTGATCTAATAAGATTTTCCACTCTCACTGTTTCAGTCTTTTTGTTAGCTTGGGAAATCCCTTTTCCATCTGATTTCTGAGTTGTGTAAGGTGTTAAACGTTGGCTGTATTTGTATTTTCCCCATCTATAGGTCATTTGGATCCAGGCTTCCTCGCAAGCAATAAAGCCTCTTCTGGTAATACTCAAATCAATAAAGAAATTAATATCGCCTCTTCTGATAGCGAAGTAGAGATTGTTGGAGTTCAGGAACATGCCGGGTATGAATTTCTTTTTCTTGCTTTCATTTTATTAAAATATCTGTGTTGCCAAAATTAATAGAGAAAAAAACTGCTCACTTCCACATCAGTAGTTATCAGTCCATGAATGATGCCCAAAAGGGAGCAAACATTGCACTTGTTTTTTTCTATTCTGCTGTTCATGGTAATGTCAGAATGTTTTTTTCTTTAGAACATTTACCAACTTGATAAGTATTCATATTAAGCTTGTGATTCAATAGCATACATTACCAGGCTAAACATATGTAGTATAAAAATACCAAATATTTAGATGCCAATTTTATATACATCAGGAATTCATATTTTAAGGGTGTAGTGTAAATATGCAAATACAAAAAAATATTTATGTGAGTTCTTCTTTTTCCTCTCAAAATATTTTCTTACTTTAAGCATTTAATCAACTTCCAGTTTATTTAATTAACCAGTGGTTGTAAAAATACTTTCAGCTTTTTAATGGCTAATGTCATGAGATAGCCCATTTAGATTAAATATTGAATCCTTATGAATCTTAGTTTTATTTCAAGATACAAGAGAGTTCAAACCCCCCAAAATGATGGTAAGAAAGCCAGAGGTTTCCTCTGTCACGGTTTAACACTGGCCCGGCAATTAAACTGAGTAACAGATGCTCTCTATTAATCCCTCTCTCCTCCCTGATAAAGAAAGGAAAGAGAATAAGGGAGAGAGACTTATGGGTTGGAAACTAAACTACACAACTTTAATGAAACAGTAATGATAAATAGGAAAAAATTACCAAATAGATACAAATATACAGGAAAATTGATACCACATTCCTCCCCCCTTTCCCCCAGTAGCTCTCACATCACCACCGAGGCTGCAGGGGAGCCCTGGGAAAGTCCAGGCTGGACTCCTGGAGTCGGCAGCAGTCGGGAGCTGGAGGCAGGAACACACAGATATGGGCTGGCATGGATCAGGACCACAGGCAGATGAACAAATGGAATCCTTCCAGGATGCCGAAGGAAACAGGGACAGGCGAAAAAGGGGAAGCAGGAAGGGCAGGAAGGCATTTGACCTTTGTGATCCCTTAAATTTATACTGAGTATGACGTGTATGGGATGGAATACTGTGTTTGGTCAATTCTGGCATCTATCTTGTCCGTTCCTCCCCAAAGGAGGGTTTCAGGTGGGACCTCTTTATTCCTTCTGGAGGGCAAAAGGTTCCTGAGAGCTGAGCAGTGTCCTTGGCTCTGCATACCAGTCTCTAGCAGTAACTATCAACATCGAGTGTTATCAGTCCTAGAAGCAGGCACTGTCTGAGAAATTTGCTGTTAATTTCAGCAAGTGCAGCTACTTACAAGAGACTTAGCTGAAAGCAAAAGTACAAGACAGAAAATCACCTTCATCCTGGTCCAAACCAGGACAAATAGGAATAGCAAAAAATGGTAAACCATCTTCAGCAGATCTAGGCAGAGCAATACATAGTCCTTGATCTGTTTGATTCCACACTTGTGTAAAACCCTGAATCAAGTCCAATGCTAGATTATTTGCAGCGTTTTCATCTCCTCCCTTGACACTAAGGGAGAAGAGACAGGTCATCCAAAACAATGAGAACGGTGATAATATAAGCCTTCTGTTTGTGGTGGCACTCTCCAGTACTCTGTAGATTGCTTTCCTAGAGGAGAGGAGATGAGACGAGACCTGGCTCCACCAGAACCAGTGTTAAAAAGAAGGTACTATTCACCTGGTGTTAATTTTATGTTCTCTGCCATGGACGTCGGTGGCTACCCATGCATACACATTTATAGGAGTCTTTAGTACCAGTGGGACCTGCCCAACTGTTAGGTCTACCAGCACTGGTTGTCCTGGATAGTGCAAAGGGTTCCTGGGATCATCAGATCCATCATTTTGGGGGACAATAGTTGGTGCTTTAGAACAAAATGCTCTAAATTGTGGACACCCATTTACTCCCCATTGATCATTCATCTTAGTTATTGCATCCCAGAGTTGGTCTGACCACCTTGAATCTTGGGGTCTTAAGAATCATTTAAGAAGACTGTTCTTTCCACTATCCCATTTGCTTGTGGGCAATAGGGAGTATGGGATACCCACTGAATTCCTTCAGTCTTTGCCCATTGTTGGACTATCCTAGCAGAAAAGTGAGTAGCATTATCAGATTGAATTGATTTTAGCTTGGGTAGAAAGCTAAACCAGATTTTGAGTCCTCTTACTGTACTTTTCCCTGTTGCTCGTGTTACACCTTCTGCTTGTACTAATCCCGATACTACCTCTACTCCTACCAATACATATTCTTTCCCTTCTGATTTCCGAAAGGGACCAATATAGTCCGCTTTCCACGTATCCCAAAGTACTTTTCCTTCACGTAAGTGAAGTGGGGGATCTTGTAGAGGGTGTTTTTCAAATCTAGTGTGGCATAGACCACATGCAGAGATAACCACTTCACATGTCCTGTGAGTGACAGGCCATCCTCTGCTTTCAGCTTCTCCTAACAAATCTTTCACTCCAGAATGGCCACGCTTAACATGTCACCCCTCTAAGAGATAACCCCATTTCTCCTCTTCCTTTTTATTCTTCCTCAGCTAAAAGAGCTAAACGGGTAAGATAGTCTACTTGTATGTGGGCTGGATGATCTCCCCCCTGGTGGGCAGCTACCCATCCAACCACTATGGGTTTTCATGTAGCCACATCTAGTATCTCTTCCCATTTATCTCTCTGCCACACAGGCACTCTACTTCCCACTGCTAGGGCTAGGGCATGATGTGCCAAGGTAGGGGAATGCCAATATCCTTGGGGCAAATGAGTAAAGGTGTATTGAATACCTTGCCAAATGAATCCAAATTTATCCTGATCACTCTCCTGTATAGGTACCATGAAAAACATATCCTTTACTTCAATGGTAGCTAGAATGTGATGAGACTGCTCCTGTATGGTGGAAATTAGTTTGGTTATATTAGGTACAGCTGCAGTCAGGGGACTGGTGCCTGCGTTTAGGCATTGATAATCAATTGTTGGTCACCACTTGCCATTTGGTTTGCCAACTGGCCATACAGGAGAGTTATAAGGAGAATGAGTTTGAATAATTATTCCTTGTTCCTGCAGCTCTTTTATTACTGGGGTGATTCCTTCTCTTGCACTCAGTGGTAGAAGATAAGGTTTCACATTTACAACCTTGCATGGTGGCTTCTGGAGCTTATAGAAGGTGACAAGAATCTAAACAGCCCCCCTGTAATCCTGAAGGACACAGTCAGTGACCTACTGAGATGCTTGGATCCCCACAAGTCTATGGGACCGGATGGTCCGGACACTCTCAAGCTCAGATAGAAAGCTGTTCTTCACTTCAGCTGTAATTTTTGATAGGCTTTTTTTTCATATTACTCTTCATATTTAGTTTATGAACTTTCTTTGCCTTAAGGTATTATGCAGCAATTTAACAAGACTAGCATTTTCTTATAGTGTGGAGGGTTAATTCAAATAATTACTCTGCTGCCTGATGGATGCTTGGATGTGGAAAAGGGGTATAAAGGACAAGAAACTGAGCTGTTCTTCATTGTCTCTTCACATCTTTCTTGAGGAAAGAAGATGTACAGGACCCAATTTCCCAGTGGGCACAATTCATTGCTGTTGAATGTGAAAAAAAGAAATTTTAATGTGCTGAAGGAAGTGAGATTTAGTCTTTGCTTTTATAATAGTGAAAGTCCTTGCATGGCTAACTCTTGGAAGTAGCCCACCTGGCTGTTTTTTTCAGTAGACCCAGGGCTTGGAGGATATTTGTCCTAATAATCATTGTGGACTTGTCCTTCACTGCTAGTTCATGTAAATCTCTCTAGTGCTCTGTACACACAACCCTTCTGCTTGAGATCCCCTGTTCAAAAGCTTTCCATGCTGCTTGCCTCAATAATGTTTACCATGTACAAGAATTAGAATATTAAATAAATGCAGAGTTGCTATTTAAAATCAGTTATAGTACTTATGGGCTGAAATACATAAAAAGACAGCAAAGAGACATAAAGCATACTTTTGTGCTTTTCTTCGTTCAGGTAACCATCTGCCATCTCCCAAAGACTAGTTCTTACTAGCTCTGTTGAATACTCACACATTTCAGTTATTCAAATCCTATTTAGAATTTTATTTCTCTTGCAGGTCTAGTCTTGCAGTTATGAAGCATTGATGGGATTCTGACAGGGTTGTTGTTAGGAAAAGGTTTAGGTTTTTGATTGGTATTTTTGCATGTTTAGTATGGTATTTGGATTCAATTCTTTTGCTTACATTGTTTTTTATTGTGCTCCATATTTCATGTCATCATTGGACTGTCTTGAGCTGTGACACCCTGGAGTTGGTCCATCATTTGTAGTTTTTCAGATTGCTAGTGAATCTGTGGTGTTTCTCATCATTGGAATATCACTTAACATCAACTTAGAACACTAGATCATGTTTTTCAGTTTAATTTTTGCCCAATAGATTTATTTTATTTTTATCATGCGTGTGTGTGTGTAAAACAGTTTCCTATGTTTTTTTCCTAGGTTATTGGTTGTGGGGGTTTCGCCTCTACTTTTTTGCTTGCCTTTACTTGGTATCTTCCCTTAGCTACACAACTGGAAAGCATGTTCCCCAAGCTAATGTTTGATTAAATGTTTTGCTATTGGCTGCTTGTGTCACTTGCTTGAGGATAAGCACTTTTATTTTTGCGAGATATCATTTCTATGAGATAATTTATAGCTTACTTTTTGTCATCTTAAGGGAGAAAAGTTAGTATTAGCTTTTCCTAAGCATTGAGTACAGTTCTGTATCAGAAGGATGGACCACATTCCCTGAGAACGAACATCATCTTTAGATTGCTTTGGCTAAAAGCTTTTCTTATCAGTTATGATTAAAAATATTTATTCTTGATAGTTAAAAAAAATCCCCTACGTTTGTTAGAGTCCCAGTATCTTATTTCTAATTCTTTCCACATGGATTCACAGAATCATTGAATTGTTTTGGTTGGAAAAGATCTTTAGGATCAAGTACAACCATTTCCCCAGCACTGCCAAGGCCACCACTAACCCATGTCCCTCAGCACCACATCTACACAGCTGTGAAACCCCTCCAAGGTTGGGGACTCCACCCCTACCCTGAACAGCCTGAAGCATGCCCTGAAAGCAGGGAAGAAATTGTTTCAAATATCCAATCTAAACCTCCCCTGGGCAACTTATGGCATTTCTTCTTGTTCTGTCACTTGTTATCTGGGAGGAGAAACTGACCCCTCACCTCACTCTAACCTTTCAGGGAGTGGTAGAGAGCAAGATCTCCCTTCAGCCTCCTTTTATCCAGGGTAAACAATGTATTTTTAAGACCAAAGAAGTAATTAAAAAGTCATTCTGAACCTCACATCACAAACTAAGCAGCATATCTGAGAAGGAAAGGAGACATTTATATTCAGAGAAGTTAGAGTTTGGAGAAAGAGATTTTTTATTCTATTTCATGAAACACTAACCAGAGCCAAGAGGGATGATCATAAAATAAGTAGTTCTGGATAAAACAAATTACACTAACTTAAAGTGAAACAAATACAATTTAATTGTCAGGGCTATTTGACCAGTGCAGAAAACCTTGGTTCCTAAAATACAGTGCATGTCCCCTCACAAAGACATGGGAAAAGGTTACCCCAGCAGCCAAACATCTCATGTATACAGCCAGGAGCAGCTACAGCCACTACCAGTGTTTACAAGAGCAAAACATTTTTTGGAGCACTAGGTATAAAGTTTTACTAGCACTTGTTTACAGCTGGAAATGGAGTGATCATCTTACAGATTCGAGTAAATTTTTGTCATCGCTTCATGATATAATCAAAAGAGAAAAAAGGAAGACCCGAGGAACTCCAGGCCAGTCATTCTCACCTCTGTTCCCGGCAAGATCATGGAGCAGATCCTCCTGAAGGTTCTGCTAAGGAAAATGGAAAATAAGGAGGTGGTTGGTGACAACCAACATGGTTTCACCAAGGGCAATTCACACCTGACAAATTTGGTTGCCTTTTACAATGGGGTCACAACATCAGTGGACAAGGGGAGAGCAACTGACATAATCTACCTGGACTTGTGCAAAGTATTTGACACTGTTCTGCACAACATCCTGGTCTCCAAATTGGAAGGATATGGATTTGATGGATGGACCACTCATTGGATAAGAAACTGGCTGGATGGTCCCACTCAAAGAGTAGTGGTTAATGGCTCAATGTCCAAGTGAAAACCAGTGATGAGTGGAGTTCCTCGAGGACTAGTACTGGGACTGGTGCTGTTTAACATCTTTGTCAAATACATGGACAGTGGGATTGAGTGCACCCTCAGCAAGTTTGCTGACGATACCAAGCTGTGTGGTGTGATTGACATGCTGGAGGGAAGGGAGGCCATCGACAGGGACCTTGACAGGCTGGAGAGGTGGGCCCATGCCAATCTCATGAAATTCAAGAAGGCCACGTGCAAGGTTATTATTATTATTATTATTATTATTATTATTATTAATTAGCTCATACTTCAGTTGTCATGTATCTATTATGAAAGGTAAAATACTGTGCAAATAAGTTGATATGTACCTCACTTCAGCAAGGCACTTGAGTGTGTGCTTATCTTTAAATATATGATTTAGTCTCATTGACTATAACTGCTGAAAACCTAAATGTTTTGCTTAAGTGGGGCTGCACCTCACTTAATCAGTGATTATTTGCCATCATGTTTGTAATTTTTAGTAAAGAAGAACAAAGAAAAATCAAGTGTAATTACAAGATGTCTCTTGTAGTTATTGTAATGAAAGTCTTGTTATGTCCTTATTTTAACATGGCTTTGATTTCATATAGAAAGATTGCTTTTCTTTGTCTCATCATGCCTCACTTAAAATTTAAAAATCCAGTAGGAAAATCTGCTTTTGAATAGTTCATGGTGCTACACATGATAGGGCAGACCTCTCCAAGATCCTTGGTATTCATGCACTTATGTATATGTGCATAAAACCACACACATTTTACACCCATTGGCAGAATTCAGTTCTTAAAAATAATTAAAAACTGGGTTTTTAAGAAGTCGCAGACTCAACAAATGGAAAAATCCATGGAGACATTGTGGAGAGAGACATGATAACAAGATGCCTAAGTGATAAACCACTACAGCTAAGAATCTTGTGCCTGAATTAAATAGTAGCTTTAATCCTTTGTGTTTTTTGCCTTGCTGCAGGTGTGTGCATCCCAGGGGAGGTGTGATTCAGAGTGTGTCTTCCTGGAAGTATGACTCAGGCTCACAGTACATTAACACTCAGCAAACCCAATCGTGGACAGCTGTGACCCCTCAGCAGAATTGGTCTTCACCCCCAGAAGTAGTAGACCTCACTTTGGATGAGGATTCCAGACGAAAATATCTATTGTGATGCAATGTCATTGTGTTTGTTTGCCCAGCCCTTTTTTCCCCTTAGTGGCACAGAAGTTCATTATTAAAGCTTAAGCTTCAGAAGCCCTGTTCCAGGCATTATGAAATTCAAACATTAAATTTTTCATTTCCATAAGAATGTAGTATAATTTCAGTATAGTTTAAAATTATTTTGCCTTCTCAAAGACCATTCCTCCCAGAATTAAAATCCAATAGCTCCAAATTTAAAACACATATAGTTATTAAGTTGTGTGTTAACTGAAGAATATACTATGTGCAAACTTATGCCCTCCCACCCTTTTCCACCTCTAACTTCAGAACATTTCTAATTTATCAGTATATTGAGTTTATTAGCAGAAGTGGTTTGCCATGTGAGCATCATCAATTTTGAGAAATGCTGTGTCCTCACTGATATCAGTGGAACTGGGGGTATTCAACACTTCTGAAAATTGGGCCAAGAATATTTATACCCAAAGCAATTTGGAATGAGGAGGCACTGTCTTTAATAAAAATGAAAAATGGCCCAAAACATATGTACTGAACAGCTTTTAACTAAACAATTTTTATTTTCAATATAATTTGTAGTTTACACTCTTTTCAGGGCTGAGTCTTCTGTCTACTTGACTACTGTGTTTCACATAGCTCATTATTGCAAAAGCACAAGAAAATGAAAAGTAATAAATTGTTCAGCATCCCTCTCCTTTTTAAATGTAGCTGAACTTCTTTACCTACATCCAAGTCTTGCCTGGAGTAGGAGTGAAACAAACCATTTTGCTTGTAGTTCTCATTTCTACTGTTGCTTATTTGCTTTGTTGACCATCTCAAAAAAACCCCAAAAACCTTGCAAAGCCCCAGTCTGGCAAAGCACTTTAACAGATGCATAGCATTCAGCATTTGCTGAAACTTGTGGGGCCATTCAGGTATTTAAAACTCTGTCCTAAAAGATGTTGCAGGATTAGGGCCTAAGGTAGTAATGTTTTTCTTGTGTCTTAAAAGCTAGATCTGCACCATTTTCCTGGCTTTAGGTCATGTCTCTTATCCTAGTTTTGAATTTATTTTTAGGATACGATCCAGGAAACACTTTCTACCAGAATATTAGTGAAACTACTTAATTTAGCAGGCTGTAGTTTCTGTAGTGTATATGGAAAATCCTGCCCCTCATCTGTCATTTTTAGCCTTTCTCAAGGCAAAACCCAAAGATTAGACTTTAACAAGATGATACTCACTTTAAATATCTATTGTGCAAGTAAAATGTTCATTTGAATTAAAAATGTTTCTAGTGGAAATTTTGTACAGCTCTATCATCAGATTTTTTGTCATTTAAGGCTGAACAGGGCAGGGGGTAGTCAGTACATGGGAAGTTGTTTTCCTTTTGTGTTGCCTGCTTTCTAAATTTATTTGGATTCAAATAATTTTTTCTGTGGGGAAAAAAATTACCTATGTTGTCACATAACTTGAAGGAAAAGAAACTCAGCAATGGTGGTATAGTTAATAACAAAGAGTTTTTTCTTTAATTAGCAGGACAGTATGTTTGCACTTTAAAGAGCAACTATGTAAGGGACTCATATTCCAATTTCAAGCTTTGTAAAACATTGAACATAAATGTATTGCATGACCATAAAAAAGTATGTGTTGCTTCTAGGGACCAATTTCTGGGGGTGGGGGGGAGGGAGTGGCACATGGATGGAGCCTGTTTGCATTGCAGTAGGGAAAAGCCCTGTGCTATTGGGGCACTATATCAGTAGTGTCTGTTGACCTTTTCTCCTCAGTTTAATCATGCAACTCAGCCATCATTTTAGTGGGCTAGCACACATGCTGTAAAGTTAACTTTGGAAGGACTACAAATGTGTTTCTGCAGCTTTCTTCAAAACTGATCTTTAAAAGACTGTGAAACCGTAAAAAGCAGCCACACTAAATCAAAATTGTTCTAAAGGTGCAAACTCACTCACTTGTTTTTCAGTTTGTATATGATTGATCTCCATGTATAGATAAAAATGACCACATCCTAACCAAACTTCCTACAATTGTGCACTATGTTTGTTTAAACCATGTATTATAGTCTGATGTTTGATGGAGGTTCTCTATTATTTAAAGCACTATGTATTTTCTCTTACTCTTCACAAATTTGAAAAGATAGTGATCTGAAAACTGCAATCCCCAGATAGCTAGCAAATGTTTTTTGTTTGTTTTGTCAGGTTTGTTTTTTGGGTTTTTTTTGGTTTTAAAGAGAGCAAAAGATGCCTGGACAGTTTTACTCTTCTCACCAGGAAAGAGAAATGTTATCCGATGTATGGCTAAGAACCAATGCACTTGGGGCCTGGTCCAGAATCTATCAGAGTTGATGCAGGGGTTTCCATTGACTTCAGTGTGCATTGGCTCAAGCCCTTCATGGTTTTAGCAGTTCCTGAATTGATGGAGTATGAACTTGGAATCTGATTCTTCTCAACACTCATTATTTAGTTTTCATTTTCCATCTAATATTTAATGGTCTTTGGAGAAAAAAAAATAATAAACCAGAGCATTATGTATATATAAATATTTATATTTTTTGGTGTACAATGAGAACTGTTTTTTTGAAACAAGCCTGTGTCATAAAGGTTAAACTATTTTAAGAAAAAATAAAATAGAGTGTATTATTTAAATAATATCAACTTGTTTGGGATTTTTGCCCCCCACTACTTTAATTTAATACACTGCTGTTTGTCACATCTCGAAAATAAAGTCTTAAGTTCTGGGGCTGGGTTACAGCTGCCCGATTTCAACACTGTTTCCCCTGCTGTAACACATTTCATTTTTAACGTCCACAATGCAAACGCTATTTCCTGAGTGCAAGATTTGCTTTTATCTCCTAGACCAGGGCAGGACCACTGCTTCTCCCTGTAGCGCTGGTGGGGGATGTGCAGGTAGCAGTAACAAGTGGCCACTGCCTATTAGACTCTGCAGAATCCCTTCTAAGGATGCATTTTCTGCACAGCCTCCCTCTTCCCACACATCAGTTTATCGCTCCTGCATCTTAGGGAGAGTGGAGACCTTTCATTCCCAAAGGATGACAGAGCACCTTTAACAGTCATGGCCCTAGGCATGACATTCAGGAGGCATTTAGGAAATAGTAATTTGATCTTTTAGTTGGCACCATGCTGGCCCAGAGCTTCCTCCTGGCTTCAAAGAGACATCTTCCTCTGCTCCAAACTGAGGAGGGACCACACTTTTCCCTGCCAAACAGCAGGGATGGTGAGCTCATTCTCCAATTTTTATCCTGCCCCATGCTGGGAAACCCCTGCCTGTATCATGTTTGCCTGCCTGGCTGCACCGAGGGGCAAGTGGGGCTAGTGGAAAAGAGTTGCAGGAAAAAACCCTAACCAAGCACTGTATAAACAGCCATCTCTCTTCTGTGATGGGTCCAGGCTGCCCAGCTGTATCTCATCACTAACTCTTGCTGCTCCCCATCCCCACTGTTCAGCATCACTTCAGCCCTGATGGAAATATGCTGATAAATGCTGGTTAAAGCCAGTTGTAAGTGGTTTTGAGTTTTTTTTGTTGAATGATGAGTTTGGGCTCTGGAAGGAATCCCAGCTCAGCCTTTTTTCAGGTACCTTAAGGACTGCGTGTGGTTTCTGTTAAAAACGCTGACTCGATGTTTCAGCAGTAAAACTTTTTATTGAGAGAGTGAGAGCTATATAAGTAAAGCAGCGTGCTGGGCGGCCGGGGAGACACAGCTCCAGCAATCGGCTCACACCTTCGATAATGAGAAACCGGTTCCTTTATACTTTTCGTAAACCCCTTCCCCTCAGTCTCTTAGTTTATCATTGGTTCTCGTTTCGCAGGCCCTCCCAGCACTGGTTCTTGTTTCACGGATTTTTGTTCTGTTGCTCAGGGAAACAGTTTCATGTTTCAGGGAAACGGTTTCATGTTTCGCGCGCTTCGTTCTGTTGCTGAGGGAAATGGTCACATGACATCCCTGTTTCTCGGCCCCCGCGGTCGGCCCCTCCTCCTGTTTTTCTGACATCCTTACAAGTACGCTTAAACATACACTTTAAAATAACAGGATATAACAGGCTATTTCAACAAACAGCCTGAACAAACATTATTAGATCGTAAGATACACTCAACAAAACAATAAACTTCAATTTTAAGCCCTTATTTTTCACAGTTTCTCCCCTGTGTTATGCAGGAGAGAAGATGCTCCACTCTGTGTTAGGGACCACAGGTGTGTGTATGAGCCTGTGTTCCAGATAGACCAGCTCATGTCATGCAGCATTTCATGAGAGGCTTCATTAGAGTGAGAGGATGTTGAATGGGGATTGTACAAGCAGGCAAGGTCAATCTGCAGTCTCCAAGATCCATGTTTATGTGTTTTTCAGAATGAGCTGAGTGTTTTTGTGTCTGCACAGAGGTCCACTGGTGGGGTGCAGTAAGGGCTGTTGGGTGGCAGTGACCATTAAATGGTGATGAGGGAGCCCATCTCAGCATCTATCAATACCACCCCCCTTTAAATGCAATATTTTCTAGAAGTAAAGCCAGATAAGTCATGTGTACCTAGAATCCACTCAGCACCTGTCCCTGTTTAGTGGTCAGGGCGAGCCAAAACCCAGGGAACATAATTGCTCTTTTACTGCCTCCCACTCTTCCAGTGGAAGACAAAAGGGGAAGCATGCCTGCATGCATTGCAGACAGCTCAACAGCATAGGACAGATTTGGTTTTCCTTTTGAAGGTGGCTGCTCTGCCTGGGCTGCAGCTGTCTGCTTGAGATACCCATCCCCAGCTCAATCTCTGGGTCTGATCTTGTATCTCTTACCAGTCACCTGATCCCTTCAAAAATATTTCTACTATGAGGAAATGAGGTGGAAATAAATTATTCTGCTTTCTGGGTTTTTCTTTTCATAAAGCCCATAGCATTCTCTGTCCCTCTGCAGAGTTTGCCCAGGAGCTTTGCATCTCTGAGATGGATCAGTGTTTAATGATCACATGGATCCTTTGAGCCTTTCTGGGTGAAATGTTGGTGGATTAGATATTTTCTAAAAGTGATGTTAAACAAATGCATTTATAAAACACTGAAACTATTTTTTAAAAGGCGTGTTAAGCTAACATAATCATAAAGCATCCAAAAATATTTTCTAAAAGTAATGTTAAACAAATGCAATTAAAAACCATCAAAACAGTTTTCAAGAGTGATGCTCAGGACTGTGACCTGAAACAAGCTCTTCATAATAGATTTCAGTGACTTTCCTTTATTTTATCATGAATTTTTCATTTCTTACATTTCATTAAGTTTCTTTTATCTCATCATGAGATAACCAAAACCAGTTGCAGAGCAAGGTGGACACCTCTGATGGCCAAGCACAATGAAGGTGTGAGACAAATCAGATGGCACATCTTACAAACTGTGATTGATACACTTTAACTCCCATATATAGAGTTTCCTTGCAAAAATCAGAGTACCATGAACAGAGCCACCTGTTCCCCAAGGTTCTGCTCATGGTGCTGAACAAGCACTACCTGCCAATCCATGTACAGTTGTCTTGGTGGCGAGTCAGCAATGCAGAAGTGTCTGGCAGAGAGTTGTCTGGTGGAGCCTTGGTTGCAGCAGACAGTTGGTGGTGGACAGTTGGCAGCAGGCAGTTGTCCTTGACCCAGTGAGGACTGCATTACCTCTGCAGCAAGGAAACTGAGTTTTCGCCTCCCTCTTCATCTGGAAGAGACTAGTGTTCGTAACAAAGGCCACTGAAGCTGATGAACCTGCTAGGTACCTTTGGGATAGGCCATAAAAAAGAATCCAAGATCTGGATGGCCCCTCTTCCTGCAAAATCAATGTATCCCGATGGAGAAGGATAATTCTGCTCTATGATAAGGACCAAAACTCAAGGTCATTGATCTGGGAGAAGGTCTTTGCCTTGCCAATCACTGGGGCAGGTGGTGGGGAACATGGCTCATGGAGGATGCAATTAGAAGCTCTGGAGCTTGATAGGCACAGTTTCCAACCTCACTGTCTTTGCTGCAGAGAATATCCTCAAAGTGCTTCAGAGATGTCCTCAAAGTTTAGCTACTGAAAATGTCAACCCTGCTCTTGTTCTGGGGAGAAAAACAAAAGCTACAGTAAGGCATCTGGACTGGCTTTTAATCATAGATTGCTCTCTGCTGTAGCAAACATTACTGTGTCCCAAATGGGACAAGATAGCAGACAAGATGTATATGTCTAAAACAGAGTTTATTGTAAATAACAAAAGATCTCAAAAGCTAGACTAAAAGGTATAAATTGGATTATATGACTGTTAGGATATTAGGGTAGCAGAACAAGGTGTTAGGATAACAAACAAGAAGATATCTTAAGAACAAAATATGCAAATAATCAAATATCTAGATAACTGTTAAAAAAAACTAATTGAATGCTAGCAAATTACTTATCAGTCTGTCTTATACTAGTTTCAGAACAATGACTAAAATAACACCTATAGGCAATATGATAAAACAATGACTGAAGTTTTGTAAGGATCCTAAAGTCTTACAAGTTAAGAATTCACATATAGGGCTTTGATACTTCTAACCCTTCAATGGCTATGGCCAGGTGTCCCTTTTCCTCCTTGTCAGGAGCAATCACTCAAGCAGACATTCCCACTCTAGGGAGAAGGTCCAGCATACCTTCTAGGGAAAGTGGACAGGATTCTCACTGATCAAGATATGGGACTAGCCTTTTACACAATATCGTGATTGTCTGCTGTCATTTAACTATTCAGCCATACCTCCAACATCTTCTATTGGAGAACAAAAGGAAAACAAAGGTAAAGCTGAGGACTAGCCTTTTCCCTCATTATACAAATTCTCTCATTTATCTGTCCATTCTTGTTTGGTCTTTGTTCGGCCTAGCTGGAACCAGTCTGGACTCTGTGTTTTTCAGCACAGGAGAGCAGCTGGCACCACAGATACAAACTTGGCCTTCTGTTAGTACTTCCAAGATTATTACCAGTTCATAGTCTTCTATGCCCTTTGCTTTCTGTGGAAATTCTCCAACTTCAGGCTAAGGGCAGTGAAGCTGATACATAGAGTGTGAATCTGAGAGACAAAGAGCAATTGAATCATAAAAGGAAACTGAGGTTGGCCCTCTGAGGCAGAGCATCCTGCTACATACTGTCCAGGAAAAGAAGATTAAATCCATGAATCAAATTTTCTTCAAACATTTTATGGACAATGCTTGTTGGTTCCAATGCAAATGTGATCTAGGATCAAACTGCAGCTTGAGAAAGAGAAGGAAGACGTGCTAGCAGAGTAGTCATTAATAGACATTGATAACGTGAGATCCTCTGTTATGTTGAATAGGGGTGAGCGCCTGTGAGCCAGATTCTGGTGTTGGTCATGATGAGTTACCTGGAGTAAGGCTGCTCAGCTGGTGACAATTGATTTACCTTGTGTATGCAAAATCAACATGTGGTCTTGGAAATGAGTCTCCACCAAGGCCCCTTGCAGCTAGATATGATGAACAGAAGGCAAACTTGAAAATCAATAATTTACACATAAAATGTTCTGTTGTTCACTGTTGTTTCCTAGGGCTTTCTGTCATCCACCAGTATCATGCTTGGCAAGGACTGGCTCTTTGTTTTGCAAGCTGGTTTGATTATTGCCAGTTGTATGATTTGCTGACTGCTAATAAGCATAGATTTGCTGAAGTATTCCCCAAATTTTTTGCTTTGCTGTCAAAATCCTCATCATCAATTGGATTAGTTGTAGGGACTGAAAAATTACAACACAAGAGAGTGAATTATATTAAGACAAATTGATGGGCTTTATTTAATCATATGGTCTTGGTCACATCTTGATTGTATTTTTCCTATGGAGGGAAATGCATCATTGCACCAGTAGGTACCAGAAAAAATACCAAAGGTGTCTTCCCCATCATAGTCAGGGCCATTGAAGGCAGGCACCCCTGGAAGGGATTTCCATTTAAGGGAAAATTAAGGGGTCTCCATGACAGAGTCATTGAACACTGGCCCTCAGGAATGTCACCTCCCAGGTGGTCGATTGCCACATCCTCAGGAAGAGGTGGTGGGGGTGGTGTCTCCACCTGATTATCCTTATCTCCTTCGAAATGCCACTCCCACTGCACACACCTTTATTCACTGTAAAATTGTCTTTTGAGGCAAAGAAATTGATTCCAGTCAGTGGAATCTCACAAGGATATAGGCCCAGTGTAAGGGAGCTGGCATTCCTGGAGCTCAAAGACCCTGTACTGTAGAAGATTTAGCATTGAACATGAAGGAACTAGTTGTGGTAGTCTGGTCTATCTATCAATCCTGCATTTTAGTTGTTAGGAGTCCTTTATCTATTTCTATGGATGGCAGCTGGAGCATGTTAGCTTAAGAAATGGGTTTGATGCCCTATTCATCTTGTGGTAGACGTGTTGCCGTTACCTAATTTGCACAAAATATTTTTTTGTACATTCCTTATTTTGGTGCCTGTTTAATACATTACACAGGAGGAATAGAGGTCAGGCTTTCCCACCCTTGGAGGGGTAAAGAGACAAAAAAGCAAAATCCCGCTTAGTCAGAAGGGTTGTACTGCAAATGTCCAGTGACAGGAAAAGGGACATCGGTGACAAACTGGAACACAGGAGGTTCAACCAAAACATAAGGAGGAACTTTACTGTAGAATTAACAGAGCACTGGAACAGGCTGCCCAGAGGTGGAGTCTCTGTCTCTGGAGACATTAAAAACCTGCCTGGATTCCATCCTGTGCAACCTGCTCTAGGTGAACCTGTGCTGTCAGGGGGGCTGGACTAGATGATCAGAGGGACCTGGACAGACTAGAGAGCTGGGCCGATTCCAACGGGATGAGGTTCAACAAGGCCAAGTGCCGGGTCCTGCACTTTGGCCACAACAACCCCATGCAGCGCTACAGGCTGGGGACAGAGTGGCTGGAGAGCAGCCAGGCAGAAAGGGACCTGGGAGTCTGCATCAACAAGAAACTGAACATGAGCCAACAGTGTGCCCAGGCGGCCAAGAAGGCCAATGGCATCCTGGCCTGTATCCGGAACAGCGTCACCAGCAGGTCCAGGGAGGTGATTCTTCCCCTGTACTCAGCGCTGGTTAGGCCACACCTCGAGTACTGTGTCCAGTTCTGGGCCCCTCAGTTTAAGAAGGATGTAGAGGTCTTGGAACAGGTCCAAAGGAGGGCAACCAGGCTGGTGAAGGGACTCGAGCACAGGCCCTATGAGGAGAGGCTGAGAGAGCTGGGGCTGTTCAGCCTGAAGAAGAGGAGGCTCAGGGGAGACCTCATTGCTGCCTACAACTACCTGAAAGGAGGCTGTAGCGAGGTGGGAACTGGACTCTTTTCACAGACGACCTTCAACAAGACAAGAGGACACAGTCTTAAGTTGTGCCAGGGGAGGTTTAGGTTAGATATTAGAAAGAATTTCTTCACGGAGAGGGTGATTAGGCTATGGAATGGACTGCCCGGAGAGGTGGTAGATTCTCCGTCCCTGGAGACATTTAAAAAAAGACTGGATGTGGCACTCAGTGCCATGGTCTAGCAACTGCTCCGGTGGGTCAAGGGTTGGACTAGATGATCTCCGAGGTCCCTTCCAACCCGGCTAATTCTATGATTCTATGATTCTATGATCTCCAGAAGTCCCTTCCAACCCATAACATTCTGTGATCCTGTGATCCATTTTTTTGGAGCCAAGCAATTCTCTTGAAGTAGAAACAATCATAAATTACTGTCTGATAGACTGCAGGATTCCCATCAACTGCAATTGAAAAACAACCTCAGAGGCAGCACAGAGATTTTTTTTCCATCTGGAGAGGGGAGGGAGAGAGGGAAGCCCCACAGGGTGCAAGGATGCAGGAGCCCCTTTCTTTCTGTGCCCATGCAGGTAGGGGGGAGTGGAGGGGGACACATGGTGGCATATAAGGAAGAAATTTTTTTCAAAGCGTGTGGTGAAACAGTGCCCCAGGTTGCCCAGAGAGGTGGTAGAAGCCCCATCCCTGGAAACATTCCAAGTCAGGTTGACTTGGGGCTCTGAGCAACCTGATCTAATTGAAGCTGTCCCTGCTCACTGCAGGGGGGTTGGACTAGATGGCCTTTAAAGGTCCCTTCCAACCTAAACTATTCTATAATTCTGTGATTCTATGATATATTTGGCACCCAGTACAAGCAATGGCTTCTTGGGAGGTGTGGACATCCCAGCCCTGATGTCTCTAGGTCAATGAGTGGTCCATTAATACCTATGGGGCTTAATCCAACAGCATATTGAAGCAGCATTAAAAATAATACTAATGTTACTAATGATATGGACAAGCAAAGTAAGTCTTTGCTGGTAAAATACACTATAAGCTGGTCTGGTCTTTCCAGGAATGAGCTGTGGATGAAGCAGGGGGAGGAACAGAGCAATTGGGATCCTGACCAGGCAGGGAGGGAGTAAGGTGCACATTTGAACGGTGTTTTCTAAAGCCTATGTGAAAATATTAATATTTGCCTTATGAACAAACACAGTGCAAAACAAAAAAAAATTTTGGTGAAGAAAAGCACCAAACTCCTGTGGGCTAGTGTGAGTGGTTGGTCCGTGTGAATTTACAATGTCCTGCGTTGCATCAGTGTGTCAGGTTTCTTTACATTTAAATTATTTGTATGCATAGGTTTTGATAATAGGGTGAGCTAAAAAACAAAATGAAATAAACAACAAAAAAATCTCTAGGAACAAAACACTGATAATTTACAGAGTTTTCTAAGTTTAAATGCCTTATATTTAACAATCATAATTTATGATTAACTTGTAGATATTGTGGGGTCTTAATTACTTTTTAAATTGTCTGTTACATTTTTAATTTTAGTTTATTCATTTAGAAATTAATACTATTTATTATTTCTATTACCTCATTTTTGTATTGTTCCTGGTAATGGAATGCTTTGTATGCATCGGTACTTAAAAAAAAAAACAACTTAGGATGTAGGGGTACTTATTTTCTTGTGAAAACAAAACAAAATAAAAACCAAACAGATAAATAACCAACCAAACAAACAAAAAAAAAAACCCAAGAAAAAAAAAACAGGGTTTGTCATTACAAACTGTGTTACTGTCTGTCACTGTATTACTGTCATATTCTGTCACCTTGGACACATTCCATAAAAATGCAAACCTTTGATTCTATATTCTGTGACATAGTGGAAAATTGCAATGTAGTGACTGTTTATAGCATACATATATAAATATTACTTGCACGCATAATCAAATACTGGCGGTCCTTTCACTTTCTTCCTTGTGTATTGAAGGCAATTAATGGCACTCTGCAAAAGCAAAACCTTTCATTTGATTCCTGCTACCAACCTGTTCCTAATGCCACTGGGGATGCTACTGCTCTTGCTGCATATGTTATCCTGAAAGAACACTGTGTGGGCCCCTGCTACAAGGATGTGCTTGGGGCAATGCATACATTTAGTGCAAGACTGCAATTTGCTTCAAAAGGCAAGGAAGGAAGCCCAGGTGTGGTCGCTCTGTTCAATTTTTGGTACCTATCGGTGCTCAGTCTGTCTCTTTTCACCCTCTGTACAAGCACCCATTTGGGTGCTGCAGGAAGAATGAATGAGGCAATCAATTGAGCCTGAGCTTGGAGGCAACAAAACCAAGGGATTCATTGCAATTTATAAGGGCTGAACTCTGATCTATCTGAGGGGGACTGGGATGAATGGGGGAGCAATTTGGGATCCCTTTGTAATGCCTGGTCATAAGCATTTGCTATAACCCAGCCGTAAAAGACACATGGAGCAGAATCCGTCTTGAAAACCTTCCAGTTGGTTTCATATTCCCTGTTGAGGGGGAAACTTTTTAATCCACTGTAGAGCTGGGACCTGCACCATAGCTCTTCTGTCCCCAAGGAGGGGATGAGCCCTGGGCTCACATACCACTCCTGCAGCAGTGGCCAAGCACCCACAGCCATGGCCATGCCACTCACAACACTGCACTTTCCCAAAAGGCTCCTGAACATCAAGTGTTCAAACCTTGCAGGAGAGCTAGAGCGCCCTTGATAATATTTTAAGCTTAAAGCCATAACCACTCTTGGTTGGAGCAGGTGCTCAGCCATGTAGGGAGAGAAGTGGGGGCTTGATGCATGGCCTCAGCCAGTAGATGTGCTGCTCCAAAATGCTTTGGATGAAATACTCTTTTTGGTTAGAAAGTCACAAAATGACTGTACCTTAACATTTTTCTCTCTGTACCTTCAGGGTGCTGCTCTCCATTGTTGATTTTGCCTTACCCTAGGTTTAAAACCTGTCTGTATTTTTTCCTTACTGCTCTGTAATATTCCTCTGCTGTAGCCTGTAGCTACATTTTTGAGCCATGTGGGAACAGGGGGGCAGTTGTTTCCCCCCGCAAAGACATTGCAAAAGGGAGAAGTTGTAGCAAGACGAACCTCTTTTAGGGAACAGCGCTTCAAGGTCCAATCAGGTGTTCCAGCAGAGACTCACAAGCAATGCTCCAAGCCTACAGCTCTCAGAGTTGACTAGCCCAGATCAGTACTGTTGCTCTGAAAGTGACTGATCTCTCTGCTGGCTAGCTCAGGACTGAGCTGAGCTTGTGTCTTAGGCCTCACCTTTTATTGGCCCCCCGGTCCTGCTCATGTGCAGTGGGGGCCCGCCCTAATTAGGCACAGGTGGGCTCAACACAAGCTCATGCCCACTCCCTGGCAATTAGGGGCACCTGGTTGCCTTGTTACACTACAATAAGTGAAACAAGTAGTGAGTGAACAATAAACCTCCCATTCAATGACCTGGGCTGGTGAAAGTATCACCCACATTTTTGTACTCCTACTGCTATTCTGTTGTGCTGTTCAATGTTTTGCTACATAGACTATTTTATAGAAGAAAGCTAGAAAAATATCTATTATTGATATTAAAGCAATAGCACATTGAAGAAATTAAAAGATATTAGAAATTGTGTAAATGATTAGATTAATTTTTGGTGGATTTTTTTGTACTTTATTCATAACTAATAAAACTTAATTGCTATCTATAAGCCTGTGCTGCATAGAACTCATCTGGCAGAGTGATTTCTTGTTCTTTATTTACTTCTCATTTATTTGGGTCAGAGTAAATTCTTCTTTCACTTCTTATGCCTTTGGACCTTGATGTGCAAAAGAGATACTGCTGGGGTATAAAATACTGTGACCAACTGGTCTGCAGAGGCTGTTGGTGCATGAGCTCCACTGCAGAAGCAAAGTGAGGCTCTCCACACCAAGTACACCACCATGTGTGTATCATCCTGTGGTATCATTCCGTGATTAGGTACCAAAATCACTTTCTAGAACCAGACTGGAAATTGCCTGTTAAAGAGAGATTTATCCTCTAAACACATCCCATGGTGCCTGTAGGATTTCGCTAACAAGTCCTGCAGAGATACTAACAGGTCCTCCATCCTCATGGTGGAGAAGCACCTCCCCCCCGTAGGTCTCCTGTTTACTAACTAAGGAAAGAAAAACTTTTTGGAAGAAAAAGCAATCCTCCAAATGAATACAGCTATATTTGAGGGTATTTTAAATCCTTTTGTTACACATTAGAGAATCCAACAGGTCATATATCCAGCTCTGCATCCTGCACAGCTCACTTCATAGGTCCTCTTGTACTTATAGAATGGGTAGTGTTGCAAGGGACCTTAAAGATCATCTAGTTCCAACCTCCCTCCATGGGCAGGGACACCTCCCACTAGACTAGGTTTCTCAAGGCCCCATCCATCTTGAACACTTCCAGAGAGGGTTCAGCCACAACTTCCTTGAGCACCTCACCACCCTCACAGGAAAGAATTTCTTCCTAATGTCTAGCCTAAATCTCCCCTCTTCAAGTTTTAAACCATTGGCTGTAGAGTAACAAGGCCACCAGGTGCCTCTAATTGCCAAGGAGTAGGTGTGAGCTTGTATCAAGTCCACCTGTGCCTGGTTAGGGCAGGCCCCCTACTGAGCATGAGCAGGACCAGGGGGCCAATAAAAGGTGGGGCTCACAGCCACAGAGCAGCTCACTCTTGGGGCATTGTATTACCTTTGTTGCACCACTAGTGCTCATCACCCTCAAGGTGAGGCTCTGAGGAGTCTTGAACCTGGGGTCTTGGCATTGCAGTACTGTGGCTTAGCCAGCTGCGCCATCAGAGCCTCACCCTGAGGGTGATGAGCACTAGTGGTGCAATGTAGGTAATCCAGTGCCCCAAGAGTGAGCTGCCCTGTGGTTGTGAGCCCCACCTTTTATTGGCCCCCTGGTCCTGCTCATGCTCAGTAGGGGGCCTGCCCTAACCAGGCACAGGTGGGCTTGATACAAGCTCACACCCACTCCTTGGCAATTAGAGGCACCTGGTGGCCTTGTTACTCTACATTTGGCCCTTGCCCTCTAGCAAGATCATGGTCTCTGTTTATTATATCTTGCTTTTAAAACAATACACCTTATCGTGATGCCATGTTTACTCTGCACTATAAAGGGTCTCACACACAATAACAGTTCCTCCCTGTCTTGGCAGGGTCCATCAGAGCTGATGGAGGTGTAGGGCAAGGTGAAGAGAGCCAGGGAGAGGCTGCTGATCCCACTGTTGTGTGCCCCCTCCTCCCAGAGGCCATGAGAGTGATGGCGGCTTTGGTGTGGGGAGGCAGCGAAAGAAACGGCAGTCATCCCGGCCTGGGCACCCGCCCCCCTGCCACAGGGGCCACGGTCATGGCTCCTGTTTTACCGATTGTCATCACTCTGTTCCCCTTTCCAGTACTGCACAGGGAAAACTAAGGCATTCATAACGTGTGGCAAATCAGTTCTGTTTTTCCCTTGATTGTCTCTGTCAGTAATTAAATCAGTTATTGTAATTTTCAATCAAAAAGACGCAGGCATGCCTAATTCATGTGAAACCTTTACTGTTTGCATCAGGGCTGAAAATGCAGAACTTTTTTCGGAGCCTCCCCTGTGGAGGAATTCCTGAAGGAACGTGGACACTTGGCACTTATGGCCAAACCATGCTTTGAGGCTTATGAAGCAGACTGAGGCCTTTGGTTCTGAGAGCAGTTAACAACTTGTCCTTGAAGAAGCGGTTTTGCTGATATGAGAGCAGTACGCTAAAAACAGGATAATGATGTAGCCAGCTGTAGTTCTGTGAGAACAGGATTTGTGGCCAAGATATAGCCACCTGCAAGATTTCATGATGTAAACAAGGGCTCTATATAAAGCGGTGTGAAAATGAATAAAGCGAGCTGTATGTTAATCATACTGGTGTGCTGCAGTCTCCATAGCGCTCTTCCCGACACTCCCCCACCCTCCGCACCATTTCTCCCACAGCTCTGCCTGTGGGTTGCTTCCAAAATGTCTTTTGCAGTCACAGTGGCACTGGCAGCTCTTGAAGGGGTGATGAGGGGGTATAGTTCCGGCTCCTTTTCAAGATCTATTAACCCTGGATCAAAAGGGTGCTCATCCCTTGAAGAAACAGAGTCCTCCATTGAAACGCTTTGATGTGAAGTTTCAGTCAGTTAACAATGCATCAGTCATAGCAACTATATCAATAAGAACAGTCTGTATTACTGTGTCATGAGAAAGCAGTTTGGCCACAGTGGCTGCACCCTCCATGGTAGGGACAAGTGGCTTTGCCATAGATCCCATGTCTTCCGTGGCAAATGGCACTGAGATCTTCTTTGGTCTTTTCCTCATCGCCAGCATTCTGAGACTGCCCGGCTTCTCAAGCAACAGGACATGAATCAGATAGCATTGGCGAGTGAGTCAGGGGGGTATATAATAAACTCGTAGCAGTCATTAGCATTCTTCAGGTTATCACATGATCAAGTAAAAAGTCTTGACCAGCGTCCTGCGCCCTTGTCAATGCATCACCCACTTTTTCCTATTCTAACACTTCATAAGTGCCTGATTCTGGATACCATGGGCAGTTACGCTGTACCCATAATAACAAAAAAGTCAATTCCTGGGGATTTATTTTAAACCTCTGTTCTCTGGCTATATGCAGCAAAACTTCATGATGAAGCTTCTGGGATCGGGTCACTGTTTCACCCATCTTTAAGTCTTCCCCCAGACGCAATCCTCTTTTACCTTCCCTTGAGGATGGATGGGTCTTTGCTCACCTTCCCGTTTGGCTCTCTGGGGGGTACCCTCCCAGAGATTTTCAGAATTCTCTTCTGAGTCCTTCAATTTCTTCTTGAATTCCTCACATGGAGCTCTGGAGGCACCTGGCACCAGGACATAACATTGTCCAGATGTCAAATTCCTCAGGATATTTACAGCTAGTTGTTTCCTTCAGGGTCAGGCAGTATCAGGCATTTCACACTGTTCCTCTATCCCACGTAGTGTCCGTTCCTCTGCTGCTCTTCTACAGCCAACTGGGCTGATCAGGGGTCTGGAGAATAGGCCTTATGAGGAGAGGCTGAGGGAACTGGGGCTGTTCAGCTTAGAGAAGAGGAGGCTGAGGGGAGACCTCATTGCTCTCTAAAACTACCTCAAAGGAGGTAGTAGTGAGACAGATGCTGGGCTCTTCTCCCGTGACCAGTAACAGGACAAGAATAAATGGGTTAAAGCTCCACCAGGGGAGGTTCAGGTTGAATATTAGGAAAAATGTCTTCACAGAAAAATCATGAAGCATTGGAACAGGCTGCCCAGGGAGGTGGTGGGGGCACCATCCCTGGAGGTGTTCAAAAGACAGGTAGATGAAGAGCTACAGTGGGTGGTTTAGTGGTTAGGGGTTGTGGGATGTACAGTTGGACTCAATGATCTCAGAGGTCTTTTCCAACCTTGATGATTCTATGATTCTGTGATTCCAGGGAGGGAGATCTCTATTATTTCATCATCACTGTGCCCAAGATGGCCTCCAACCATCACATCAGCCACAAGTCCTTCTGTGTTTGCAAGCAGCAGGTTCATTGCAGCGTCTTCACTAGTTGGTTCCCTCACCAGCTGTGTCAGGAAGGACTCTTCCACTCACTCCAGGAACATTCAGGACTGTCCCATCTCTGCTGTGCTGGATTTCCAGCACACATCTAGGAAGGTAAAGTCACCTCATGAGAACAGTTCTAAGCTATCACAATAATAATTCATCTGCATCTTCATCCTTGTTGGTTGCTCAAGAGCAGACTCCCACCATGGTATCTGCTTTGTTGCCCTTCCCCCTGATCCTTTCCCATTCACATTTCACCCAGTCCTCACCATGGTTCAGCTCTGGGCAATCAAAACTCTCCCTAACACACAGGGCCACCCCACCGCCTCTCCTGCCTGGCCTATTGCTGCACAACAAGGGGCACAAACTGCTGAAGGAGAAGGTGAATGGAGACAGTTTGCAGAGGTGGAAGCCATCCAGCTGGCTGTAGACACTGGGAAACGAAAAAAGGGGACTGTAGAGTAACAAGGCAACCAGGTGCCTCTAATTGCCAAGGAGTGGGTGTGAGCTGGTATCAAGTCCACCTGTGCCTGGTTAGGGCAGGCCCCCTACTGAGCATGAGCAGGATCGGGGGGCCAATAAAAGGTGAGGCTCACACCCACAGGGCAGCTCACTCTTGGGCTAGGCAACAGAGAGGCCAGTAGCTCTTTGAGACACAGGACTGATCTAGGCTAATTCCACTCTGTGAGCTATAGACTTAGAGCACTGCTCGCAAGTCTCTATTACGACATCTGGTTAGACCTTGGAGCACTGATCCCTAAGAAAGGTTCGTCTTGCTACAGGGGACAATGCTCCATCTCTGTAATGACCCCAGGATTGGTGACAAATGCCCTGTGGGGATGGGTACAGCAACGGGAGCAGAGCAACTGGCAGCATCTGGGCTGTTTCACCTTGGCAAGATGCTGTGTCCCATCCATGGAACCTCTTAATGAAAGTCCATCATGTACCTGAGAGTTGGGTCCTGGAAGAGTATCCAAAGAACAAGCAGGTGGGTCAGGTTGCTAAGGTCAGTGTGGCTCAGGTGGGTCTGGACTGGTGACATAAAGGTGAACTACTTTTAGCTTGCTATGTCCATGTCACGGTTTAACACTGGCCCGGCAATTAAATGGAGTAATAGATGCTCTCTATTAATCTCTCTCTCCTCCCTGATAAAGAAAGGAGAGAGAATAAGGGAGAGAGAGACTTATGGGTTGGAAACTAAACTACACAACTTTAATGAAACAGTAATGATAAATGGGAAAAATTACTAAATATATACAAATATACAGGAAAATGGAAACCACATTCCTCCCCCGTTTTCCCCCAATAACTCTCACGTCACCACCGAGGCTGCAGGGAAGTCCTGGCAAAGTCCAGGCTGGACTCCTGGAGTCGGCAGCAGTTGGGAGCTGGAGGCAGGAACACACAGATATGGGCTGGCATGGGTCAGGACCACAGGCAGATGAACGAACGGAATCCTTCCAGCATGCCGGGTGAAGGAAGGGCAGGCAGCCAGAAGCTGGAAGCATGAAGCATAGCTTGGCCCTCGTGATGCCTCAAATTTATACTGAGTATGACGTATATGGGATGGAATACTCTGTTTGGTCAATTCTGGCATCTATCTTGTCCATTCCTCCCCAAAGGAGGGCTGCAGGTGAGACCTCTTTATCCTCCTGGACGGTAAAATGTTTTCCTCAGAGCTGAGCAGTGTCCTTGGCTCTGCATACCAGTCTCTAGCAGTAACTATAAACATCAAGTGTTATCAGTCCTAGAAGCACACGCTGTCTGAGAAACTTGCTGTTAATTTCAGCAAGTGCAATTACTTACAAGAGACTTAGCTAAAAGCAAAATGACAAGACAGAAAATAATCTTTATCCTGGCCCAAACCGGGACAGTCCATCAAATCCATCAAGGAATAGATGAAACACACAGATGGGGTCATGAGAGAGGGGTGGACGTGAACAGGGATGTTATTGAACAGATGATCCATGAATGTGAAATATCTGCTGCAGTCAATCACACCAACTTGGTCTCCATGTACTATTAATAGAGAGTTGTTTAACCCTGAACAAGAAATTAGCCACACACCCAGGGCCATATTGGTTCCGACTAATGGGACCACACAGGTTTTGGCATCCCACGGACAGTAGAAATTTTTAAAACTTCAACTTTTGTAATTAGCGATAGGGAGAATGAGAAGATCAGTAATTATACCACTTTCATAAAGACGAAAAAGGGAAAAGTGTAATGAGATGACATTCAAAGTACAGAGACGAGTACACACCAGTTTCTCCTAAAAAAACCCAGTGAGAACTGTAATTATTAACAGTCTGCAGAAGGTGTCACCAAAACTGTGCAGGTGACAGCCACACTGGCTGCACGTCCTGACTCATTCTCACCATCAGTGCCACACAGCACAGCCCTATGATGCCCTTGAGCAGGCTCCAGAGCTGAAGCCTGGAAGAGGAGAAGAGTCACATCCCGATAATCCAAACACGGGAACTAAAGTATGCCAGGGAGTAATAGACAGAGGGAAGTATGGCAGATTGATTTTTCTGAACTCCCAAGGAAAGGGGGGTATAAGTACCTCTTGGTTCTGAGAGATACATTTTCTGGGTGGCCTGAAGCGTTCCCATGCAGAACAAACAAAGAAAGAGAAGTAACTAAAGTCTTGTTTAATGAAATCATACTGAGGTTTGGAGTGTCTAGGAGCATCTCCTCAGATAGAGGCTCGCACTTTTGTGCTAAAATTGTACAAGCAATAAGTAAGGCACTGCAAATCAAATGGCAATTGCACACGTCTTATAGACCTCAAGCTAGTGGATAAGTAGAAAAGATGAATCACCTTATTAAACAACAAGATTGCTAAAATATGCCAGGAAACCAACCTGCAGTGGTACCAAGCCTTACCTATTGCTCTAAATTAGGCTGAGAGTGAAGCCTTGTTCAAAAGAAAAATTGAGTCCGTTTGAAATCTTATATGGGAGACCTTACGCAATGCAGATTGTAAATAGTGAGGCTGTAGATCAGATAGGTAATCAATGTGTGTATGATTATGTTATAGCTGTGGGGAAGTACTTTGATAAGAATGCCATAGTGGTGATGGATCACCAGCCTAAACAACCTGATTGTAAATTGCATCCCTTTAATGCTGGTGACTGAGTGTATGTTCAGAACCTTTTAGGAAAACCTCTGCAAGAGAAGTGGGAAGGACCCTTCCAAGTATTACTGACCACCTTCACTGCAATCTGAATTAAGGAACGGCCCACCTGGATCCACTATTCCCGAGTCAAGGAGGCCCCTGGGCTTTGCAGTGAACAATCCTGAGGAACCCCAACACTATGAACTGGCGACCCTCAGCGTGGATGCTCGGACTTTGGATAAGTATAACCTTATCACAAAACCCTACCCAGAAATGGCCGTGGTCGGGGATACGAATAATTAAAGCAAGACCATGGGTTGATACACCACTCAAGATATTAGACCTGGTGCCTGGCCTAGACATCTACGTTCTACGTAACAACCAGCCATATAGGCAAAAGGACTGGGGTCAAGGCCAAGGCCTATTAGACTCTTTAATAGGAGAAGGAGGAGATGAAATCCAGATAGGGTGCAAAAGCATTTATGCGGAAGGGCAGGAAAATGAACAGATCAGATTAACCGTAACTCCTTTGAAAAACGTATCACTTACATACAACCTGGGACCCGGAATGTGGGTCAAAAGTAAAAGATCAGCTTTTTGCACCTGGAAAGAGGACAAAGAAAAGAAAAGATACAAAGCTGAAAAAGCTGAGTGCGAAGTAAAAATAATATTAGAACATCCGATTGCAGTCACATGCTTATGGGTTAGCAAGTACTGAGTTGCTTCTGGCCAGTTTCTAATTAAACTCACTGAAAGAACTACTACTGAAGCACCCACTGAAGCGCTTAGCGGAAAGCACTGAAGCGACTGCAGAAACTCCTCTTCCAAGCTGCAAAAAGGCATATAATTTGACTCATGTGGGGCCCCAGGTGGTGAGACAGTCAAATGAATTAAAATTGCTTTTAAATCCTACATATTCACTGAAAAAGATTCAAGTGAATATCCAAACAAATATTACACGATTACAAAAAGACTGCCAGCCCTATATACAACAAAGCCTCAAGGGCTGGAAGGCATGGCTATCGGCCAGATCACGCCCTAAGCGTAGGCGGCGAGATGTAGCCGGGTGGTTTGGCACTGGACTAGGAGTATTAAATACAATAGACCAAGAAGTACTAATAAACAAATTAAGTGCCGTCACTTCCCATTTGGGAGAGATCAAAGTGCCTTTAAGTTCATCCATGCTCACCCTAGCAGAAACACAATCACTAGCAACTAAATTATTAACTCTGGTAGCTAACCACACCACTGAAGGCTTCCTAAAATTTGCAGATTACACAGGTAACGTGAGTAAAGAGACTGCACTTGCCATTCGGTGCACTCAAACACAGCAATGGGTACAATCAGTAGCTGCAGGGATTCTGAGGGAAGGAACATCCGGGATACTACCCTAGGAGATAAAAGAAATTATAGCAAGAAACAGCTCTACAACTGAATTTGAGATAAGTCACCAGGCATGGTGGCAACTTGTAAATTTTACCTATAACTCACAGAGTGAGCAAATCGAAGCCTACGTGCTCACTATCAGTGCCGCCAAAGGAAAAGTCATTTTCCCTGTCCTGACTTTGGGAACTGTGCACCAAAATGTTATAATACGACCCATAGGCCACAATGTTTGGGCAAGTTTTGATTACTCCAGGAATAAGTGGCAATCAGTCAGTACAGAGGCCTGCATTCCTAAAGAACAACTAGGATATGTTTGTGAAAATGCAGTTATAGAAAATGAAGATTTGTGCTTAGATACTGAGGATAGTGTATGTACCTTTGAAATGTCTCCTCATAATAATAACCAATCACAAGTTTACTATGTAGGGAATGGCTGTGCATGTATTAGAACATTATGTATTAGTATTTTTGTTGATCATTGTCACGAAATAGCAAACGGTACTAATCTTTGTGTGTGTAACTTTACTAGAATTGTAGGATGTGATTTTGATTATTCTGCCCCAATAACCACTATGCAATTGATTGAAGCTCAATATACTTTATATCATGATATACTAAATATACAGACAGGCAGTGAGAACTGTAATTATTAACAGTCTGCAGAAGGTGTCACCAAAACTATGGAGGTGACAGCCACAGTGGCTGCAGGTCCTGACTCATTCTCACCATCAGTGCCACACAGCACAGGCCAATGATGCCCTTGAGCAGGCTCCAGAGCTGGAGCCTGGAAGAGGAGAGGAGCTGGTGTGACATCTCACAGCTCTAAGAACAGCTCTGAGACCAAATCAACAAACATGGTGACCAGAGGCAGTAAAACCTGTAAAAGAAATAATTATAACAATTTGTTTTATCAAGCTCTGATCAGATCTGTCGCTATCTCAGCCCTTTGTGCCCCACGTTGGGCCCGAAAAAAGGCAGTGGGGTGGAGGAATGGATTGAGACAAGAAAAGTTTAATGATTGATTAATGATTAAATACTCCTCTTTGCTCATTCCCATTCCTCTCACCTATGCTTCTGCTCTCAGCTTCATGGAGTCAAAGCTCACAAACATTTCAGTTCTCTGTTTGTCTCCTTAGCTAACTCTGTCATTCTGTTTGTGTCCATCTTTTTGTGTCTCCCAACCCAAAGTATTTCTCATAAGATTAACCCTTGTAGAAAGGCAACCTCATTAGGGGTATCTCGTACTTAGCATATGGTTGAGGAGTGTGTTTGATTGGCCATGAAACTTTATCATGCTTTGTTTTGCTTTGTTTGCAAAGAGGAAAACTCCTGCTGTGCCCGTGTACAGCAGTTCGCTAAGGAAAAGAGGGGGGGCTGGTGCAAAGGAGCTGTACCATCCAGCTGCAGAGACCAGGGGAGAAGTCTGATGTGAGTGAAACAGAGAAAGACCCTGACAGGGTTAACTCCTGGTGGGATAAATTCCTGTAACTTTCCACTAAAGCAGTGTGAACATCTTCTGTCTTGTAAGTACAGATCTTGCTTTTAAAAACAAGACACTGCCAAGGCCAACTAGGCAGCGAAGGGATTAACTTCTGTAAAAGTGTAGGTCTTGTTCTCAAAACAAGGCACTGCCAAGGCTAGCTAGGCACCGGGGGAGTGCGAACACCTGCACGGAGACAGGATGAGTATGCCAGAACCAGCAGATGAGGGAAAAATTATTGCAAGGGTCCGATTTCGCTCTGTAACAAGAGGATGAAGTCATCAAAAATAGGAGAGATAAAGAGTTCAAGTTTTGAGAAAGATTTCTTACTTCATCCAAAGGCCCCCCCTGACATCTCCCAGGAGAGGACTTCGCCCAGACTCTGCCTGACTCTGCCTGACTCCGCCTGACTCCGCCTGACTCCACCTAGACTCCGCCTGTCATGAATATTATAATTATACCTTGCAAACTTATGAATATGTATGTAACCTCCCCTGTAACTGTATAAATACCCTAACCCTTTCCCTCAGGGGGTGGAACTCTTTGTCCAGCGTGAGCTGGGAGTTCCCTGGATCTGAAAATAAATACCTTTGCTGTTTAAAGGCTCAAAACTCTGTCTCTAAACAGTTTTGCTGTCCTTTTTGGGCTTCACGAGGACAAGTGATGCAAGTCCCAGGGGGCCAAGGAGAGCAATGGTGGGGGTGGGGAGGTGAGGAGCAAAGGTGCCCATCCAGTGTCAGACCTCAAGGAACTGCTTCTCCTTCTGGTGCAGACCTCCTGAGGAGACCCTCTGGGCCATTATCACTTGGAGAATGCTGCTAGAACCTCTCCTCTGAAGTACAAAGTTATGAAATATTCCCTTTCCAATAAGAGTGCAAAGGTGCTCTTTGAAATCTTCCTCCTGAACTCCACCAGGAAAAAATTAACAACTACATTGAGCTATACAGGTCTTGAAGACATGAATGAAAATAGAAAAACGTAAAGAGCTCCTTTGGGCTTTTGAGGCTCAATGGTGCGGACTGAGAAGAGTGTGTCCCTCGGAGTCTGGGATGGATGGTTCTGATCCCATCCCTCTAATCAGTCTTGCTATGGTCTGGGGATTTAGGAATCCCCCAGGACATTCCTTTAATCACTGTTTGTCGGATTTTGTTAGGCCTGTTTTGTTTCTTTCCTAGAGAAAGAATTGCTCCTCTAAGTGATCATCTGACACTCAGTCCTTTCACTCTGTACCAGTCAGTCGTGTCAGAGGATCTGTCGAGCATTTTCTGGGACTGCATGATTTCAGTCCCTCTCCACAGAAGGGCCAGGTCTGGCACTAAGGTTGGATCCAGCAGCACCTTAGCTCCTCTCTGAGAAGGAGTTGAGAAAGCAAGGGGGTATGAGCTGTGTCTCCCTGGGTGCCCTCCCCGGGTCATGACAAGTGCCTACCAAGACCTTTCCCATGAGGCTGCTCCCAGCCAGGCACCCCAGCCTGTGCCTTGGACCGAGTGAGTCCCCTGCAGGGGCAGACACTGGCACTTGTCCTTCTAAGATTTCTCTCCAGATGAGCTCTGCTGCTCCTTGATGCCTTTCATGGAGCAGAGAGGCCTGGGAGACCTCCTGAGGAAAGACTCCATCCCAGAAGGCATTGAGTCCCTCAGAATCATTGGTGTCTCCTCTTCCTCAGGTCCCTGTCCTCCATCAGCAGGAGCCCTGCACTTCCCTTCTTCAGCCTTGGTCTCCAACACAGCCATGGAAGATGTTGCTTTTGCTCTCAACTGCTCTTGCAGCCAGCAGCTCCAGGTGAGCTTTGCCTGTGCCAAAGTCATTCCTGCAGAGCAGAGGGAAGGCAGATAAACCCCGTCTTCAGCTGTCTTGGATGTCACCCCCCGGCAGTTTCTCTGTAGCCCCTGTCCTGTGACAGCCCAGCCCTGCTGCCCCACACATGGTCCCAGGGCCCCAGTGTGCAGGCACAGCCCAGGACAGGGTGCACTCCTTCTGGAGACAGCTCTATGTGATGGATGGCCTCAGCAGTCCCTGGTGCTGTGTCACCCCATGGCTGTCCTCTTGGGCAGCATCTCCAGCTCTTGGAGAAACCATGTCAGCTGTGGGGCTTCAGCGACAGCTCTGCCCCAGGTTCTGCTGGGCTCTGGGACAGGAGAGAGGCTGGGCAGGGCTGGGAGTTCCCTCCACGCAACACTGAGCCCAGCAGGAGGATGGAGATGCTCTGGCAGAAAGACTCAGCCTATACCTGGGGGGAGCGGCCAGGGATGAGAATGGCGCAGGGGAGATGGCCAATGGCTGCAGGGTAACCAAGGCCCTGGGACACCTTCCTGCTCTCTCTGTGCCACCAAGGGCACAGAGCAGCCTCCTCTCCCCTGCACCTCCATTTCTGGGCTCCCTTCAGCAGCCCTGGCTCTGCACCACAGCCCCTGCTGGGAGTGTCCCCCTCCATGGCCATGAAGGGCCAGTTGCACACCCATGGCTTTTTCTCCTAGGGTTTCTTTTGGCAGCCCAGAACAGCTCCCTCCAGGCTCTCCCACCTCCCCTCACCTCTCTCCCAGCACATCCCAGTTGCTGCTGGCCCCACACCAGTGCCCACACCAGGCTGCTCTGGGCAGTCCCACCACAGCCCCAGCCCCTCTGAAGGGCACAGCAGCTCCTGGGGGGCAGGGAAAGCTCAGAGCCCCAGATGGGTGACCATGCATTGCAAAAGGATCAGGAGGCACCCTTTGTCCTCTAATCTCCACTCCAGGAGATCTGCACAGCTCTGCAGCCCCTCAGAGCCATTCCCTCTCCGCAGGCCATCACAGTCTCACAGTCTTACTGACGGTCTCAGAGACACACAAACTGGGTGAAGATGTAAGGAGAAGGGATGCATAATGACATTTATTTAAAGAGAAAAACATCACAAGTGGAAAAAAATGAAAATATATATATAAGGAAAGACAGACCTTTCTTGACATAAGACAAGAGCCACTTGGAAGGCAGTCTATGGCTACTGAAAAGCATCGATAATCAATGCCCTAAGAGAACCCTTTGAGCTCCTGGTTCCTCATGTTGTAGATGAGGGGGTTCACTGCTGGAGGAACCACTGCGTACAGAACTGCCATCAACAGGTCAAGCGATGGGGAGGAGATGGAGGGGGGCTTCAGGTAGGCAAACATGGCAGTGCTGATAAACAGAGAGACCACAGCCAGGTGAGGGAGGCACATGGAAAAGGCTTTGTGCCTTCCCTGCTCAGAGGGGATCCTCAGCACAGCCCTGAAGATCTCCACATATGACACCACTATGAAAACAAAACAGCCTAAAACTAAGCAGGTACTGACTACAAGAAGCCCAAGTTCCCTGAGGTCGGAGTGTGAGCAGGAGAGCTTGAGGGTCTGGGGGATTTCAGAGAAGAACTGGTCCAGGGCATTGCCCTGGCAGAGGGGCAGTGAAAATGTATTTGTTGCGAGACGAACCTTTCTGTAGGGATCGATGCCTCAAGGTCTAACTAGGTGTAGCAGTTTAGACTTGTGAGTTGTGCTCTAAGTCTATCACTCACGTAGTGGAACTAGCAAGATCAGACCATGGCTCAAAGAGCTACCAGCCCCTCTCATGAATAGCCCAAGAGTGAGCTAGTCTGTGGGTGTGAGCCTCACCTTTTATTGGCCCCCTGGTCTTGCACATGCTCAATAGGGGGCCTGCCCTAACTGGGCACAGGTGGATTTGATACTGGCTCACACCCACTTCTCAGTAATCAGAGGTATTTGATTGCTTTGTTCAACTACATCTATTGGCCGTGCATAGCAGAGCAGTGAGAAACCCAGTGCCCCAGGCAGCTGCTGCCATGTGGACACAAGCTCTGCTGCCCAGGAGGGTCCCTTGTAGAAGATGTCCCTGTTGTCCCAGAGGGAATTGGCCATGGCTTTGAACAGAGTGGTGGAGATGGATGCCACGTCAAGGAGGGAGAGGTTAAGGAGGAAGAAGTACATGGGGGTGTGGAGGTGGTGGTCACAGGCGATGGTGGTGATGATGAGACCATTGCCCAGGAGGGCAGCCAGGTAGATGCCCAGGAAGAGCCGGAAGTGCAAGAGCTGCAGCTCCCGCCTGTCTGCAAATGCTAGGAGGAGAAACTGGCTGATGGAGCTGCTGCTGGACATGGGCTTCTTTTCACCATGGAGAAAGAAGGAAGGATCAAGAAGGAAAATGAACAAAGTTAGGGGAAACTTGTCTGTAAAAACAAAAACAATTTCTATATCTTCTTTTCCTGGTACAGACACACACACTTTTCTACCAGACCTTCCTTCATCTCTATGGTTGGATCTCTTAGGGGCAAGTACCAGTGGTAAACTTTGTCATGTCTAATCAGTGCTAAACAAAAGGGGTCATTAGCATCTGCATTCTCAGTGCTGAGGAACCAGGGTGGCAGAAGGCAGTTTCAAAGAAGTTTCGTTTTTTATTCCAGCTCCCCCCATCTCTCCTGTGTAATGTTCTTGGATGACTCAAACCCTCAGCATTTCTGCTGTGCTCGGGGAGAACAGAGCAAGGCAAGGATTGCCTGTGGCTGCATGCAGAGAAGGGGGAGCTGGTCTGATGAAGGGTCAGCTCCTCCCCAGCCTCACAGAGGGCATTGCCTGGAGCTCCAGAGGGCAGAGGGAAGATGGACACCTCCTTGCCATGGACACACCTGCTGCCAGGAGCTGCCCCAGTCAGGAGCTGGTTCCTTGGCCCTGTCTCCCTTCCTGCCCCTGCTCACAGAGCCCAGCCCAGCCCCTGGGTGCCCAGATCTTCCCTGCAGCCTCTCGGGTGGTGCAGGGGCTAAAGAACAGGGCACACACCCCCTGAGAACAATGGTAAGGGGAGGCTGAGCTGGGGGGTGGTGGGTGGAGGCACTTCCCAAGGTTCCCAGGCCTGTTCTAGGTGATGCTTGAGGAGTCTCAGCCCCTGCTCTCCCCTGCACAGCTGAGTTTCCATCCCACCAAGCTGAGCCAGAGATAAGTAGAAGCAGAGCCTGAGGAGATCACAGACTGGAGAAGCACAGCTCTGCCCTGAAGGGACTCCTGAAAAGTCCCCTCAGAAATATTCTGGGCATCAGCTGGAGCTGTGAGAAGCCCTGAGCAATTCATCCCTCTCTCAACAGCACAAGGACCCTGCCCTGTCCTCCCTGTCTCCTGGCAGCCACAGCTTCTGCCAGTACCAGGGAGCTCCCCAGGACAGGTTGAGAGCTGCTCCTGGCAGGCAGCAGAGTCCCTGCCCCAGCACACAGCCCCTGGGCTGCAGGACCCTGCTCTGAAGGACAGCCCTGGGCACCCCTGCATGCACACACCCCCTCAGCCCCTGCAGCCATCCCCAGCAGAAGGCAGCCCCATGCCCTCTCCCTCTGACACTGCTCCAGGACAGCCCTGCTCTTCAAAATATTTTCCTCCTGTCAATCAAAATCCTCCAGAAGGATCCCATCAGCTGTGGCACAGGCTGCCACCTGGAGAAGACCCCCTCCAGGAAGCCCATCAGCCAGAGACTCACCATGGCAGAGGCTGTGAAGATTGCTCCCCCAGGCAGCTCTCAGCTCTCCTCCCAGCCTAGGCTGCCTTTCTCCTCTCTCTTCTCCCTCCTCTCCCCTGCCCTGCTGCCTGCAGGCAGTGCCCTCAGCCCTGCTGTGCTCTGCAGAGGAGCTGCTCCTGCCCAGAGCTGTCTCTCTGCAGCACTCTCTGCTTGCCAGCAGCTCCCTCCATCCCAGGAGCCTGGCCCACCCAGCAGCATAGGACCAGCGCCAGACACTGTCACTTGCTCAACTCTCTCGGGGCTCCCTCCAGCTCTCCCTGGGGCCCCCCAAGAACCTTCTGGAAAACAGCCTGTTGCCATCACTGCTCCTTCTCTCACCTCTTCACAGACACTTCTTCCCAGCACTCATCTTGCTCTTCTCAGGGACGCAGCTAAGCCTGAGGAGCACCTTTCCTTCTCCTTCCATGAGAAAAGACACCTGGACAAGTGACTGGCAGGAATCTCCTGTACCTGTGATGAGGGAAGGGATTCCTTTGGGGAATTCCTTTGGAGAATTCCTTGCAGTTGACAGCAGATGTCCACATGGAGAACAACTGACTCTGCTCTGCTCACTGTGCTCAAGGGTTTCAGCTGAACAGCTGGAGTCATGGCCATCAGGACAGATCACTCTCTCTCTTCTCCATCAGCTCTATCTCCTATCTCTCCAGTCACTGTGCTGGAAGCTGTTTTATACCCATCCCCATAGTGCCCAACCTCAGTCAGGGCAGCTGCTCAATTGAGTGGCCAAGCACAGCCCTGTGGTGCTACAGGAAATGTCAGGGCACTCCAGCACAACTGCCTGCTGTTGGCACAACAGCACATGATTGTCACATCCCATGGCCTGACCCAGACAACAGCCAAAAGAGATTCCGTCTCCCAGGCTAGAGTTTCCTTTTGAGGGAAAAGTTACCCTTGGAGGGTAAAAAAAGAGTGACAGCCTCATGAGACCATCCAAATACCTCTTGATCAGATTAAGATGAAGGTTATTTTAAAGGTTATTTTCAAGCAATTTTTAGGGAACACAAATCGCTCAGAATTATGTATGAATATATGTATAATAGAAGCACAAAAGTAGATACTTCAATGTTCAGGCTGTGCAGTCACAAAGGCTGATTGCTTGGATCACAAAAACCATATACTCAAATGACATCTCATCAATCCATTCCCCTCACCTCATGAGTCTAAATATGACAAGGCATGATGATATCATAAGGCAATATCATAAGGCATGATGATATCATGATGGCTACAAGCTTAGCATCTTCACTCCAGCTTCTTCAAATCAGGCAGTGGTGATATGTATGACGTAAAGAGTCCTTGTTCTTTAAGGAATGTCCCCTCCAAAGCTAAGGGTTCTGTAGCAACATCATTGGGACTTGATGTACTTGTGAATTTAGTTCTCCAAAAGCATTTTTAATTCAATTGTTCAAAAGGTGCATGTGACAAACTGATATCTTTTAGGATAGGGCACTCCAAATTGCCCTATCAGAGAATTATTGGTGGCATTACATGCAGTAACATTATTCACTATGTACAGTGATCACAAACTACACAACTGTAGAGCATAATAGAACCAAATAAAATGGAAAATTTAAACAATAGCAACAAATTATAAATAAAAAAATCCCAATTTTGAGAATATTTTTCTTTATCTTCCAATTGAAACAGTGTCCACCCTTAAATAAAATATGTTTAATTACTATATTAGATTCTGGGTGACAGAATCCCTTTTAAAATGTGTTCCAATGTTTTAGGATGCATCCTAAAGAGTACAAGAGGTATACCATTTCTTTTCCCTTAATTTCCTCAATATCTCAATCAAAGCATTGCACCTGGTGTCCCTTATTGCCTGACAAGGGAGAGGAGCTGAGGGAGTCCCTGATCAAACAGGTGGATGCACGCTGGAGTCCACTCCAGTCCCTCCTCCCTGTCACATGCATCAAGAAAAACTGAGCAAGTCAGAGCAGTGCTGTCCCATTCAGATCACCTAAACATTTGTACCAAAACTGGGTTTCATCACCCAGGGTGCATTAAGCTAATCAAACACACAGAGATGAGATATTGGTTTTTTTCCAACATTGCACAGGGTTGGGTGCTTGGTTGTAATTCCACAAATCCAGCACTTTGACATCTGTAACACCAGATGTGAGGTGACAGTGAACGTCATCATTACAGATAACTCTGTGTCCTGGTTTGGGCCAGGATGTTTATAGTTACAGCTAGAGACTGGTATACAAAGCCAAGGACACTTCTCACCTCTGAGGAACATTTTACCCTCCAAGAGGAATAAAGAAGTCCCACCTTCAGCCCTCCTTTGGGGAGGAACAGACAAGATAGATGCCAGAATTTGAAAATGCTGTCATGGCCCCTTGTCAGGCATGGGTCTCAGCTGTAAAGAGAACAGCTCAGAAACTGAATTCACCATTTTTAATTAGATAGGAGGAGGATGCCGCATTTGAACCATTAAGAGGAGACGCCCTCCTATGAGACGGAATCGAGAGAAACAGAATTTACTAAGAGGAATCCTATGGGCTCTCCTGAGTGAGTATGGAGAGGACATGAAAAAGTGGGATCAGAAGCCTACTGCTGTCCTACAGGACCGAGTATTAAAGTTGCTGAGTAAGGGGAAGGCAAAAGAAGGACCTTCTAAAATGAAGGCTGCTTAAGTCTCCAGTGTGGAGTTACCCAATTCAAATATGCTGGTGACTCAAGATCCCTGTACCTCAGGTGGGAGTAATGGGGATGCAAACTCCAGAAATGTATGTACTGACAATGTTGTATGTGCTCAAGCTTAGAGGTGCCCTGCCTCCAGCCAGGTGGAGGAGAGGGAAACCAAATTTATTGGATTGTGTGGATTCGATGGCCTGGCACATTAGAGCCACAAAAGTATAAAGCCTTGGTGGACATTGGTGCACAGTGCACACTAATGCCATTGAATCAGAAAGGCACAGACTCCGTCACTATTTCTGGAGTGACGGGGGGATCTAAAGAACTGAGTTTTGTAAAGGCTGATGTGAGCCTCACTGGAATAAAGTGGCATAAACACCCAATAGTGACTGGTCCAGATGCTCCGTGCATCCTTGGCATAGACTACCTCAAAGGAGGTGACTTCGAGGACCCAAAAGGGTACCGCTGGTCCTTTGGTACTGCAGCTATTAAGACTGAGAATGCAGAATGGCTGCATGCTTTGTTTGGCCTTTCAGATAAATCCTTTGTAGTGGGATTGCTGAGAACTACAAACCAGCGGCTTCCAACTGCTACTTCAGTAGTGCATCGAAGACATTATTGCACCAACAGAGATGCTGTGATCCCCATTCACAAGCTGATCCGGCAGCTATAGAGCCAAGGAGTGATCACCCTTCAATAGTCCTATATGGCCAGTGCAAAAGCCTAATGGAGAATGGAGGCTGACAGTGGACGATCGTACCCTAAAAAAAATTACATGAGAGATACAGTTTCTGGGGGTTAAGTGGCAAGATGGACGTCGCCACATCCCAATGGACGTGATAACTGCTATGGCCCCAACACCTACCAAAAAGGAAACTCAGTCCTTCTTAGGAACTGTTGGTTTCTGGAAGATGCATATTCCTGGTTACAATTGGACTGTGAAACCTCTCTATGAAGTTACCAGAAGAAGAAAGACTTTAAATGGGGCTCAGAACAACAAGCTGCTTTTGAAAGTATTAAACAGGAGATTGTGCAGGCAGTGGCCCTCGGATCAATTCGAACAGGGCCAGACATTAAAAATGGGCTTTACACTGGAGATGGAGGTGATGGTCCTACATGGAGCCTCTGGCAGAAAGCTCCAAGAGAGACTCGAGGTCGACCTCTAGGATTTTGGGGTCGAAACTACAAAGGCTCCGGAGCCAAGTACACAGCCACTGAAAAAGACATACTGGCCGCATACAAAGGAGTTAGAGCTCAGAAGTTTCTTAGTTAGAGCTCAGAAGTTAGAGCTCAGAAGTTAGAGCTCACTTCAGAAGTGATTGGTACTGAAGCACAGCTCCTCCTGGTGCCATGATTACCTTAACTGGGTTTTATGTACACAGGTAGAGAGTCTTCCCATCATGCTACCGATGCTACCTGGAGTAAATGGATTGCTTTACTCTTACAGAGAGCAAGGATAGGAAGACTCGACGCCCAGGAATTGTAGAAGTGGTAACAGGACTGGCCAGAAGGCACACACTTTGGAATGCCACGAGAAAAAGTGGTAAAATGGGCTGAAGAAGCCCCACCATATGACCAGTTACCAGAGAATGAGAAACAAAATGCTCTTTTCACTGATGGATCCTGTCGTCTGGTAGGAGGCCATTGGGGGTGGAAAGCTGCCATATGGAATCCTACACAAGTAGTTGCAAAAAACAGATGAAGGAGATGGTCAATCAAGTCAATTTGCAGAGGTGAAAGCCATCCAATTGGCTTTGGACATTGCTGAACAAGAAAAGTGGGACGAGACTTTATCTCTATACTGACTCATGGATGGTAGCAAACGCCTTATGGGGTTGGTTTAAAGCAGTGGAAGCAAAACAACTGGCAACGTAGAGATAAACCTATCTGGGCTGCTGAACTCTGGAAAGACATTGCTGCTCGGTTAGAGGAACTTGATGTAAAAGTGTGTCACGTAGATGCCCATGTACGCTTCATATCGAGCTAGCTGAGGAACATCAAAACAACCAACGAGCAGATGAGGCTGCTCAAGTGTTCCAAATAGATCTGGACTGGGACCATAAAGGTGAACTTTTTTTAGCTAGATGGGCCCACAATTGCTTCAGGTCATCAAGCAGGGATGGAACATACTGATGGGCTCGTGACCAACGGGTGGATTTATCTTTTGGACGCTATTGCGCAGGTTATCCACGACTGTGACATATGTGCTGCAATTAAGCAAGCTAAAAGGTTGAAACCACTGCGCTATGAAGGCAGATGGTCAAAATGTAGGTATGGGAGAGCCTGGCAAGTCGACTACATCACACTGCCCTCAAACCCGCCAGGGTAAGTGCTATGTGCTGACAATGGTGGAGGCAAGTACAGGATGGCTGGAAACATATCCGGTGCCTCATGCCACAGATCGGAACACTATTCTGGGCCTAGAGAAACAAGTCTTGTGGAGACATGGTACACCAGAAAGAATTGAGTCAGATAATGGAACTCATTTCAAAAATAGTCTCATAACTGGGCCAAAGAACATGGTATTGAGTGGATATACCATATCCCCTATCATGCACCAGCCTCAGGTAAAATTGAAAGGTACAATGGACTGTTAAAAATTACCTTAAGGCAATGGGTGGTGGAACTTTCAAAAACTGGGACAAGCACTTGGCAAAAGCTACCTGGGTTAGTTAATACCAGGGTTCCCATCAACCGAGCTGGTCCTGCTCAGTCAGATCTTCTACACACAGTAGATGGGGACAAGTGCCTGTGGTGCATGAAAAGAATCTGCTAGGGAAAACAGTTTGGGTTTATCCTGCCCTCGGGCAAAGGCAAACCCATTCGTGGGGTTGCTTTTGCTCAAGGGCCTGGACACACTTGGTGGGTGATGATGAAAAATGGAGAAGTACAATGTGTACCACATGGGAATCTAACACTAGGTGAGAATTCCTAATTTTTGCTTGTCTAGCTCAATCAGTAATGCATGGAATCTTTGGGAGTCATGAACTTGTATCACACATTAACTACTGTTATGTGAATTGTTGCATAAACTAACAGTATTCTATGAGTGTTTTTCAGGATGATTTTGTGATGATGAAACCAGAACTAGGTTCATCGACTGGCATCCAATGACTTCCTTGAAGTTACCATCTGCAACCTGCAACTTGTGGACCATGGACATGAACTGTGAAGATTGCTCCTTTTTTTGAGAATCTGCTACAATAGATGAACATCTGCAATCATAGACTGAATTACTTAGTGAATGTTAGCACAGAGAGATAGTAGTAATTTGTGTATAGTTATGTTTAGGGATAAGAGATAGCAATGATTGGAGCATGACGCAAATGGTATGGAATAAGGGGTGGAATGTCCTGGTTTGAGCCAGGATAAAGGTGATTTTCTGTCTTGTACTTTTGCTTTTAGCTAAGTCTCTTGTAAGTAGTTGCACTTGCCGAAATTAACAGCAAGTTTCTCAGACAGTGTGTGCTTCTAGGACTGATAACAATTGATGTTTATAGTTACTGCTAGAGACTGGCATGCAGAGCCAAGGACACTGCTCAGCTCTGAGGAAAACTTTACCCTCCAGAAGGAATAAAGAGGTCCCACCTGCAGCCCTCCTTTGGGGAGGAATGGACATGATAGATGCCAGAATTGACCAAACAGAGTATTTCATCCCATACACGTCATACTCAGTATAAATTTGAGGCATCACAAGGGCCAAGCCATGATTTCCTGCTTCCAGCTTCCGGCTGCCTGTCCTTCCTGCCTTTCCTGCTTCCCTTCCTTCACCCGGCATCCTGGAAGGATTTCGTCCGTTCATCTGCCTGTTGTCCTGATCCGTGCCAGCCCATATCTGTGTGTTCCTGCCTCCAGTTCCCGACTGCTGCCGACTCCAGGAGTCCAGCCTGGACTTTCCCAGGGCTGTCCTGCAGCCTCAGTGGTGACGTGAGTTATTGGGGGAAAAGGGGGGAGGAATGCGGTATCCATTTTCCTGTATATTTGTATATATTCAGTAATTTTTTCCTATTTATCATTACTGTTTCATTAAAGTTGTGTAGTTTAGCTTCCAACCTATAAGTCTCTCTCCATTATTCTCTCTCCTTTCTTTATCAGGGAGGAGAGAGAGATTAATAGAGAGCGTTTGTTACTCGGTTTAATTGCCGGGCCAGTGTTAAACCGTGAGAGTAGGAATAACACCAACCACCAGTGCAGATTAGGGGACATTCTGCTGGAAAACAGCTCCATGGATTAAAATCTGGAGTCCCAGTAGACACTAAATTCTCCATGGGTCAACAATGGCCCCTTGTGGCCAAGAGGACAAATGGTGTCACGGGGTGCATCCAGAAATGTGTCTCCAGCAGATGTCAGGAGGTTTTCCTACCCCTCTACTCTGCCCTGGTGAGACCACAACTTAAATTCTGGATCCAGTTGTTCAAGGGGCAGGAATCTACTGGAGAGTGGGCAGGGCAAAAAAAGGCATAGGGTGCACCTGGCCTTTAGCAAGCCCTTTGCCATGCTCTAACCTTGTCCTGTTGCAGCCAGACTGGTGATGTCTGGATTGAAGAGGTGGGTGATGTGGTGGGTGGGAAGATCACGAGATGATGAGGGTCACAGTGCCATCAGTGATTCAAAGTCCTCCTGTCAAGCAGTGATGGTGCCTCACTGTCCAGAACTTGTGCCAACACTGTTGCCCGTCTTCATAATCCCCCTGTTGGGTGGGACAAAAGGCACTTTCAGCCTCTTTGTGGATGAAGCCATGCTGGGGAAGCCCTTGAGCAACCTCATCTGGTTCATCCTGCCTTGAGCAGGAAACATAAACCCCATGTTCAAAAAGGAAAAAAAGATCCAGGGAACTCCAGGCTGGTCATTTACCCCTCTGTACCCCGTACAGAGTAAGGTCATGGAGCAGATCCTCCTGGAGGCACTGCTGGAGCAGAAGAAAAATGAAGAGGTGATTAGGTAAAATCAACACAGCTTCCTCAGGGGGAAACTGTGCCTGACAAACCTTGTGGCCCTTCTATGGGACTATCACAGCATCAATAGACAAGGAAGAGACACCAAGGTCATCTACCTGGACCTGGCCTTTGACACTGTTCCACACAAGATCCTGGTCTCCAACCTGGTAAAAGATGGGTTTGATGGATTGATGGATGGACCATGATTAGATAAAGAACTGCCTTGATGGCTGCACCCAAAGTGTGGCCACAAGGATGATCAGAGGGCTGGAGCACCTCTCCTATGAAGACAGATGGAGAGACTTGGGGTTATTCCAGTCTGAAGAGGAGAAGGCTCTGAGCAGACCTCAGCCTTCCAGTACCTGAAGAGGGTTACAAGAAAGCTGGTGAGGGACTTTAGGATGTCAGGTAGTGATAGGACAGGGGGGAATGGATTCAGATTAGAGGAGAGTAGATTTAGATCAGATATTATGAAAAAGTTCTTCCCCATGAGGGTAGTGAGACAGTGGCACAGGGTGCCCAGAGAGGTGGTGGAAGCCCCATCCATCCCTGGAAGTTTTTAAGGTCAGGCTGGATGGGGCACTGAGCAACCTGATCTAGTGGGAGGTGTCCCTGCCCATGGCAGGGGGGTTGGATAGATAAAACTGGGCTTACTAGAGAGGAGCCTGGAAGTGGCACGTCAGTACCCACTGGTCAGCTTGGGGAGGGGGGCTTTAAACTGAAGGACCTGCAGGGAGGGATCCAAGATGGCAATGATCACCCCACCATCACCACTACAACTGATCTGGGATGAAACCAGGCCAGCCAGAGGAGTGTAAAATGTTCCTTGGCTGTCTCCTTAAATAGGAACCAAAAGATCAGCCTCCTGAAGTGTATGGATACAAACACAAGCAGCCTGGGAAATCAAGAGGAGGAACTGGAGCTCCATGCCAAGTCAGGTAGTTATGATATCATAGGAACAACAACTGAAACATGGTGGGAAGGGTCACAGGACTGGAGGATCATGACAGAAGGCTATGGGCTGTTCTGTAAAGACACAGAAAAGAGAAAAGCCTCAGAATCAGCTCCTCAAACACCAGAGCTTTTGCCAGCTGAGCTACTCGAGCATTTCAAGCACACCCAATCCAAACACAGCTCTCCCAGCAGCCACAGTGCCTCTGCCATCAACATCTTCAAGCAGGGGAAAGGAACCGCTCTGAGAGCTGCAGGGCAGAGGAGAGGGACAGCTGAGAACAGACCCCGAGGGGAGAGCAGTGCTGGAGCAGAGACACCTTCCCCTCTGGGGAAAGGAGAGAGGAGAAGGGAGAGAGACTGAGGGGCTGGAAACTCAACTGCACAGCTGGCATGGAACAGCCTGCTGGAAAGGAAAAGAAGGAAATCTAGACACAGAGAGACAAAAGCCATCTCACCTTCCTGCCCCTTGCCCCAGCCATGCTCACATTGCTCAAATGTGACTTTTTTTAAATTTAATGTATTTCAGTTAAAAACTAATCACCCTGGTGTGGGTTCTCCATGGGCTGCAGATCCACATCTGCCCCTCCGTGCTCCTCCATGGGCTGCAGGGGACAGCTGCCCTCTCCCCACAGCCTGCAGGGGAACTTCTGTTTGGCCCTTCCTTCAGTCACTGACCTTGGGGTCTTGTGGAGGGCTGGCAGCAGGCTTCCACCTCCTTCTCCAGGGACATCTTGGGCATTTTCTGCCACAGACATTCCATGGTCACCCAGGCAGCTGCTGACTCCTGAGGGAGGTGCTCTCCCAGATATGGGCACCCCAGGTCTCAACCCTTATATACCCCCAGGGTCACCACAGAGACCCCATGACAATGGTGTCCAGGCACCAGACTGCATCACAAAGCCCTGGTGGTGGCTGTGGAGACTCCCAGGCCTGGAACTGGCTGGGACTGTGTCACAGAACCATGGAATCATGGAATGGGTTGAGTTGGAAGGGTTAAAGATCATCTAGTTCCAATCCAACCCATTCCATGATTCCATGATCCCACTCAACTGAAGCCAACCCTGCCCTTGTCCCCATGGAACTCCCTTCTTAATCCCATCCACAGCAGTAGCCTCAGTCAGCAGTCGTGTCTCTTGGAGCTGCTCCAGGATGAGCTTCCTGTGCTCCTCCTGCTGCATGACCCTCCAGATCATTCAGAATCACAGAATACCTCAGGCTGGAAGAGACCCCTGAGCATCTCCTTGTCTGAGTGCCCTGCTCAAGGCAGGATGAACCAGATGAGGTTGCTCAAGGGCTTCCCCAGCGTGGCTTCATCCACAAAGGGGCTGAAAGTGCCTTTTGTCCCACCCAACAGGGGGATTATAAAGACAGCAAACAGGGTTGGCAGAAGTTCTGGACATTGAGGCACCGTCACTGCTTGCCAAAAGGACTTTGAATCCCTGATGCCCTTGTCTGTGGAGGTGAGCAGTGGCTGCGGAGGCAGAAGTGGGGATGCTCTCTGTATCAAGGGCAACTCTGCATTGTAGAGAAACAAGATAAATCAGGTGCCTCGAGTTGCCAAAGAGTGGGTGTGAGTCCACCTGTGCCTGGTTAGGGCAGGCCCCCTATTACCAGGGGGCCAATAAAGGTGGGACACACACCCACAGAGAGGAAGCTGACTCTTGTGCAAGGCAATGGAGAGGTCAGCAGCTCATTGAGCCTCAGGAGCAAGAAAGGCTCTTCCTGCAACACTGCATCTCCCAAGAAAAGTGCTCATCCTCACCAGTGTTGTCTTACTCCTCACCAATATATGAGAGAAGTTAACAACACCCACCAGGAGATTCAGAAATGAAATTCTATTGCTATTTAAATCTGGTGGAGTCAGCTTGAAATAAGATGGAGTGCTGGATACTGCAGTAGACTCATCCTGGAATGAAACAGAGTGCTATCATTTCCCAAATTAAAACTAAAAGTGTAATTACCAACCAAATTTTTTATCTCTGTATGAAGCACCACAGTACCATGTACCACACTGTATATCAGTATTGAAGACCATATCACAACTATGGTTCTTAAGCAGCTCTTACCAAGAATGAACCCCAGAGCAACACTAATCCCAGACAAAAAGCCACAGATCACATACCCTGAATACCAAAGGTACAGCATGGTTGGTTTAATTTCCAACCCTGTGAAATTTCCAAAGGCAAGGGTCTGATTCCTTCTCAGAGGAACCATCTGGGTGTCCTCGCATTGGATCTCTCCCCTGAGAGATCCAACCACAGAACGGAAGACAGATCTGACAGAAAAGTGTCTGTGCAAGGAAAAGATATAAAAAATATCTTTAATATTCCAGAAATTCTGTTCTGTTCATTTTCCTTCTTCATCAGTCCTCCATGGTGAAGAGCAGACAATTTCCAACAGCAGTTCCATCAGCCACCTGCATCTTCCTTTTCCCCACCTGCCATCACTGCCTCCTGCTTCCTGCTCCCCCCACACCCTGCAGGGGACGCTTTCTCATGGCTGTCCTTCAGGGGGACCCAGGCACATGGCAAGAAACTTTGGAAACTTTGGACTTGGACTCTGCCTTGGACTTTCTTGTTGAGAAAGAAGCTTCTGCAGCTTCCTCTCCTTGCCTCTTGAGCAATTGTCATGGGCTCAGCATCAACCCCCCAGAGGGCTCCTGACAGCTGTGAGCTGGGCTCCTGGGATGGAGGGAGCTGCTGGCAAGTGGGCAGTGCTGCAGAGAGACAGCTCTGGGCAGGAGCAGCTCTTCTGCAGAGCGCAGCAGGGCTGAGGGCACTGCCAGGGTATCTGGGGGAGATGAGCAAGGCAGAGAGAGCTTTAAGGGGGTGAAGATGGAGGGGATGAGTGCCAGTTGAGTGGAGGATAACCTTCCCAGCTTCTGACATGGTGAGTGTCTGGTGCAGGGCAGTGAAGCTGGTGCAGTTCCTGGAGTCATCTCCTAAAGCTGAAGAGCCAGAGCTGCTGAGAGCTGTAAGGGGGGAAGGGGCTAGAGGTGGAAGGGGAATTGTGAAGAGGAGTGAGGGTGTGTGTGCAGGCAGGGGTGCCCAGGGCTGTCCTTCAGAGCAGGGTCCTGCAGCCCAGGGGCTGTGTGCTGGGGCAGGGACTCTGCTGCCTGCTTGCCAGGGGCAGCTCTCAGCCTGCCCAGGGAGCTCCCTGGTGCTGGCAGAAGCTGTGGCTGGCAGGAGACAGGGAGCACAGGGCAGGGTCCTTGTGCTGTTGAGAGAGGGATGAATTGCTCAGGGCTGCTCACAGCTCCAGGTGAGGCCCAGAAGATTTCTGAGGGGACTTTTTAGGAGCCTCTTCATGGCATAGTTTTCTTGCTCCAGTCTGGGCTCTCCTTAGGCTCTGCTTCGACTTGTCTCTCCAGGGCATGGAAAGCTCTTTCTGCACTCTGCAGAAGGCTCACAGACCCCAGTTCTCCCCAGCCCTTGTCTGAGCTGCTCCTGAGCCCTTGCACAGCCAGAGATGCCCCTGGACAGGTCCTGCTGCTGCCAGGAGGGGTCTGCAGGGCAGAGCTGAGCACTCAGGGGGTGGGATGGGGGCTGTGAGCACTGACAGGGAGGAGAGCTGGGGACAAAGAGCTGCAGGCAGCAGAGATGGGCAGGGATGGAGAGGGAGCTGCTGCCTGGAAGATGATGGCAGGGGGGATTCCTGCACCTTCCAGCCATCCCCTGCAGAGCTGCTGACCTCCCTAGAGCTAAACCCTGCTCTCTGTCACACAGCACAGTCCCCCAGCCCTTCAGATCATGGGCACTGAATTCTGAGCACCCTTCCAGTAGCCACCCCCCCACCAGAGAGGAGAAATGCTGGAGTCTCTGCCTGTGTCTCCCTGTCCCAACTCTCTTGGCAGGAGAACTTTGGCAGGTTCCCCTCTTGCCCCTGCTGCTGCTGCCCTTGTTCTTCCCCTTCTTTTTGCTGGGCTGGGGAGTGAGGATTCGGGTGCAGATCAGACACTGATGCTGCAGGTCCTGTCCTGCTGACGTGTCCATGGAGGAAAAGGATCCAAACCACCTGAATTTTGGGGACTGCAGGGGGTCAGACCACCCTCCTGTGCGGATACCCCAACTTTAGGGTCTTTGCCTCTTTGTGCAGCTGAGAGCACGACTGATGGACAGAGCGGCTGTCCTCATTCTGCACTAAGGGACAGTCCCTTTGCCTCTCAGCACCCTCAAGGTTTCACTTACAGAGCAACAGAAACACCAGGGGCTTCTACATTAAAATTTTCGTCGTGTGTTTGAGAAACTGGACCAGAGCAAACCATGCTGAATCCCATCAGTTCTGCTCTGCAGGCTGGTGGTGCATTGGGGTGACAATGATGTACAGATCTTGAATGTCAAGAGTGGATTTAATCTGAAATCCCCTTCTGCTCCTTTTTACCAATTGTTGTAGAACAGCACAGACCCCTTCTGCTCCTTCATGGACATTCAACCAGGATAAGCTCGGGTGTTTGAAAGGTACATTCAAAAGGTGTTTATGAAATGGGAGAAGCTCTTTGTGTGTCTCTAGGAGACATTTTAAAATGTTTCTTGAATTCACACTGTCCTGACATCTGCCTTTTTTTTTTTTTTTTTCACTAAAGGTCTGTATCCTATCTAGTGGCATGAGATGTCTAACAGCAGCTCCATCAGCCAGTTCCTCCTCCTGGCATTTGCAGACAGGCGGGAGCTGCAGCTCTTGCACTTCTGGCTCTTCCTGGGCATCTACCTGGCTGCCCTCCTGGGCAACGGCCTTATCATCACCACCATCGCCTGTGACCACCACCTCCACACCCCCATGTACTTCTTCCTCCTCAACCTCTCCCTCCTTGACCTGGGATCCATCTCCACCACTCTGCCCAAAGCCATGGCCAATTCCCTCTGGGACAACACGGACATCTCCTACAAGGGATGTGCTGCACAGATCTTTTTCTTTTTCATCACAGCTGAGTACTGTCTCCTGACCCTCATGTCCTACGACTGCTACGTAGCCAGCTGCAAACCCCTGCACTACGGGACCCTCCTGGGCAGCAGAGTTTGTGTCCACATGGCAGCAGCTGCCTGGGGCACTGGTTTTCTCACTACTCTTCTGCAAACAGCCAATACATTTTCCCTGCCCGTCTGCCAGGGCAATGCCCTGGACCAGTTCTTCTGTGAAATCTCCCAGATCCTCAAGCTCTCCTGCTCACACTCCCATCTCAGGGAACTTGGGCTTATTGTGTTCAGTGCATGTTTAACATTTGTGTGTTTTATTTTCATAGTGGTGTCATATGTGGAGATCTTCAGGGCAGTGCTGAGGATCTCCTCTGAGCAGGGAAGGCACAAAGCCTTTTTCACGTGCCTCCCTCACCTGGCTGTGGTCTCCCTGTTCATCACTACAGCCATCTTTGCCTACCTGAAGCCCTCCTCCATTTCCTCTCCATCCCTGGACCTGGTGGTGTAATTTCTGTACTTGTTGGTTCCTCCAGCAGTGAACCCCCTCATCTACAGCATGAGGAACCAGGAGCTCACAGGTTCTCTGAAAAAATGGTTAGGGTTTTTCAGCAACCATAAGCTTCCTCTTGTCCCTTTCAGATCACTCATTGTATGTGTCAGGACATTCCAATTCTGAATTTCTTGACAGTCTTCTCCTTTTTCTTCAGCTATTATCTTCATTTTTTCAAAGTGTTATCATTATTCATCCTTCCTCCCTTACTATTCACCCATTTTTTTGACCGAGAAACATTGTGTAAATTGAGAGCCTCCACTTGATTTAAGTTAAATAAATAAACCATCACCAAATATTTTTTTCCATGTTCAGTGTGTTAATAGGAAGAGAAAGCCCCTCCTTGGCTGCAGCAGCCCTGGGAAGGCTGCTCTGTGCCTGGAGCAGTCAGAGCTCTTGAGGAGCACAAGGGCCAGGGCTGTTGTGCTGGGCTGGGCAGAGGGGAGGGCCCCAAGGGGCTGCAGAGCTCTGTGGATCTCCTGGAGAGGAGAGCAGGGGACACAGGGTGCCTCCTGCTCGTTGTGCCATGCATGGTCACCCATCTGGGACTCTGAGCTCTCTCTGCCCCCCAGGAGCTGCTGTGCCCTTCAGAGGGGCTGGGGCTATGGTGGGACTGCCCAGAGCAGCCTGGTGTGGGCACTGGTGTGGGGCCAGCAGCAACTGGGCTGTGCTGGGAGAGAGGGGAGGGGAGGTGGGAGAGCCTGGAGGGAGCTGTTCTGGGCTGGCAAGTGAAACCCTGGCAGAGAAAGCCATGGATGTGTAACTGGCCCTGCAAAAGCACTCAAAGACAAAAGCAACATCTCCCATGGCTGTGTTGGAGACCAAGGCTGAAGAAGGGAAGTGCAGGGCTCCTGCTGATGGAGGACAGGGACTTGAGGAAGAGGAGACACCAATGATTCTGAGGGACTCAATGCCTTCTGGGACAGTCTTTCCTCAGGAGCTCTCCCAGGCCTCTCTGCTCCATGAAAGGTGTCAAGGAGCAGCAGAGCTCATCTGGAGAGAAAGCTCAGAAAGACAAGTGCCAGTGTCTGCCCCTGCAGGGGACTCACCTGAGCCATGGCACAGGCTGGGGTGCCTGGCTGGGAGCAGCCCTGTGGGACAGGTCTTGGTGGGCACTTGTCATGACCCGGGGAGGGCACCCAGGGAGACACAGCTCACACACCCTTGCTTTCTCAACTCCTTCTCAGAGAGGAGCCAAGGTGCTGCTGGATCCAACCTTTGTGTCAGACCTGGCCCTGCTGGGGAGAGGGACTGAAATCATGCAGTCCCAGAAAATGCTCAACAGATCCTCTGACACGACTGACTGGTACAGAGTGAAAGGACTGAGGGTCAGATGATCACTTAGAGGAGCAATTCTTTCTCTAGGAAAGAAACAAAACAGGCCTAAGAAAATCAGACAAACAAACTGTGATAAGAATAATGTCCTGGGGGATTCCTAAATCCCCAGACCATAGCAAGACTGATTAGAGGGATGGGATCAGAAGCATCCATCCCAGACTCTGGGGCACACACTCTTCTCAGCCCACATCACCCTTAAGTCTGTCCATGAGTTTTTACCCATCCCAGCAAAACTCCAGACTCTTTGTGTTTGTGAAGCCTGCAGGACCACAGCTCACAAGCACTCTCCTGCTGATGAGGAGGAACCAGAGGCAGGAGGTGCAAAGCAGCCTCCATCTCTCAAGGTGGTACATGGGCTAATACAAGGAAACAGGTTTGGCTGCAACCTGTGACTGCCTCCGAAAACCTTGGCAGCTGAGGATAGAGGCTGACCACATACTTTTTATCCCCCCACAGAATGTTTTATGTGTCGTGTAGGTCCCCTACCAGGCTCCTCATTCGTTTCCACAAAGGTGGCATGTCCAGTCCTTTTGGAGTGACCATGAGAAATACATGGTCATGTATTTTATGACAGAGAGGATGCTCCATGAGAAATGAGTGACCATAAGAAATATATGAGAAATACAAGTCTGGTCTGTCACATCCTTTCACACCCAAACAGTTCTATGACTTTATGATGGAACTTCTCTTGGTAGTCCAAAACCTCCACAAAGGTCACCTTGGAAGGTTCAGACTGGAGGGAAAGAACAAGAAGTCTCACCCCCAGGGTATCCTCGTGATAGAGGTTTACCCAGAGGGGTTCTGGATCAGCCCAAGATTTTGTTTTCACAGCAAAGCCAGTGAGAGCAGAGAGACACCAGAGAAGGTCTGGAAATGCGGGGGTGAGGATCAGGTGGGAAATCAGGAAGGGTGACAACAGCCTGAAGGGAAGGAGCTGCAGTCATGGACAGTGTACGACAGCCTGCAGGAGAGGTGGCCAAGAGCTCTGTCAAGGAGTGAGGTCATTGTCCCCTTGGCCATAGCAGTGTCCTGGGCCACCAAGGCTGGGGAGAGGAAACTTTCTCTTGAGGCTCTCAGGAGCTGCCTTCCCAGGGCCTGGGGTCAGGGCTTGGCCTTTCTGCTGCATCCAACAAACCAAAGGCTTTTCTCAGCATTACAGCCCCAGGCACAGGGCCTTTGCCTCCTGCAATCATGGCCTCAAGGGATCTGCTCTAACGAGGCCATGGGGAGGCTCTGGCAGGTTCAGGGAGGCCCATCAGTGTGTGAAGGTATTTTGGCTTTTTCTCCTGACTTTGACTTTATCAGAGATTTTTTTCATTCTTCTCTCAATATCTGAAGTTCATTTAATGATCCTCCAAAGCCCAGAGGAGCTCTTTATCTTTTGTTTTTTCATTTATGTCTTCAAGACCTTTAGAGTTCCCTGGAGTTTTTAATTTTTTACCTGTGGATATCAGGAGGAAGATTTAAATATGAACCTTTGCACTTTTCTTTTAAAGGGAATATTTCATTTCTTTGCACTTCAGGGAAGAGGTTCTAGCAGCATTCTCCAAGTGATAATGACCCAGAGGGTCTCCTCAGGAGGTCTGCACCAGAAGGAGAAGCAGTTCCTTGAGGTGTGACACTGGATGGACACCCTTGCTCCTCACCTCCCCAACCCCACCACTGCTCTCCTTGGCCCCTGTCATCCTGGCCCAAACCAGGACAGCCCCTGGGACTTGCATCACTTCTCCTCCCATCCGACTTCTCCCCTGATCTCTGCAGCTGGATGGTTCAGCTCCTTTGCACCAGCTGCCCCCTCTTTTCCTTAGAGAACTGCTCCACACGGGCACAGCAGGAGTTTTCCTCTTTGCAAACAAAGCAAAGCAAAGCATGATAAAGTTTCATGGCCAATCAAACACACTCCTCAACCATATGCTAAGTACGAGCTGCCCCTCATGCGGTCACCTTTCTACAAGGGATAATCTTATGAGAAATCCTTTGGTCAGGAGACACAAAAAGATGGACACAAACACAATTGACAGAGTTGGCTAAGGAGGCAACCAGAGTGCTGAAATGTTTGTGAGCTTTGACTCCCTGAAGCTGAGAGCATCAGCATAGGTGAGAGGAATGGGAATGAGCAAAGAGGATTATTTAATCATTAATCAATCAATAAACTTTTTTTGTCTCAATCCATTCCTCCACCCCACTGCTGGGGGAAAGCTGAATGAGTAGCTGCGGAGTGCTCAGTGTCTGGCTGGGGCTCAGCCACAACAGTCTTTATTTGGGCCCAACATGGGGCACAAAGGGCTGAGATAAAGAAAGATCTGATCAGAGCACATTGAAATATTTGGTTATAATTTTTCCCCATATGGGATTCACAGTCACTGGTCACCATGTTGGATGGTTTGGTCTCAGAGCTGTTCTTAGAGCTGTGAGATGTCACACCTTCTTCACTCCTTGTTAAGCTGAATGTCAGCTCTACAATCTGCTTAAGGGTATCACTGGGCTGTGCTTTGTGGCACTGATGGGGACACTGACCTGGTACCTGCAGCCACCATGGACATGACCTCCAAAGTTCAGGTGACACCTTCTACGGACTGTTATTTCCATTTTTCACTTTTTTTCTTAGGAGAAACTGGTGCAAGATCCATCTCTGTACCTTCTGGAAATTAGTTATAATTTCACTTTTCCCTTTTTCTCCTTTAATGAGGGGGCATAATTATTTATCTTCTCATTCTCCATATTGCTAATTACAGTAGTTTAAGTATTGAAAATTTCTACTGTCCTTGGGATGTCAAAACTTGTGTGGTCCCATTAGTAGGAACCAAAACCACCCTGGGTGTGGTTGATGTCTTGTTCAGGGTTAAACAACATTATGAATACTCCCTAAAGATCAAGTTGTGTGCTTGACTGCAGCAGATGTTTCACATTCATGGATCAGCTGGGCAATAACATCCATGCTCAGTCCACCTCATGACCCCATCCATGTGTTTCATCTATTCCTGGATGGATTTGATGGGCCCACCAAGCTATAAAATAATTCACCTTTATCTTGCCAGTCCAGACCCACCTGAGCCACACTGACCTTAGCAGCCTGACCCACCTGCTTGTTCTTTGGATATTCTTCTGTGTCCCATCTCTCAGTACATGATCGACTTTTACAAATAGGTTCTATGGATGGGACAGAGCACCTTGCCAGGACGAAGCAGCCCAGATGCTGCCAGTTGCTCTGCTCCCATTGCTGTACCCATCTCCACGGGGCATTTGTCACTATCCAGGGGTCATTACAGAGATTTAGCACTGTCCCCTTTTCTCCTTCCCCAGTGTCTACAGCCAGCTGGATGGCTTCCAGCTCTACAAACTGGCTCCATTCACCTTCTCCTTCAGCAGTTTGTGCCCCTTGTTGTGCAGCAATAGTCCAGGCAGGAGAGGCGGTGGGGTGGCCCTGTGTGTCAGGGAGAGTTTTGATTGCCCAGGGCTGAACCATGGTGAGGATTGGGTGGAGTGAGAATGGGAAAGGATCAGGTGGAAAGGCAACAAGGCAGATACCATGGTGGGAGTTTGCTTTGGAGCACCCAACCAGGATCAAGAGGCAGATAAAATATTATTATGATAGCTGAGACCTTGTTGTCATGGGGGACTTCACCTTCCCAGACGTCTGCTGGAAATACAGCCCAGCAGCGAGGGAACAGTCCTGGAGGTTCCTGGAGTTTGTGGAAGAGACCTTCCTGACACAGCTGGTGAGGGAACCAACCAGAGAAGACACTGCGATGGACCTGCTGTTTGCAAACAGAGATGGACTTGTGGTTGATGCAATGGCTGGACGCCATTTTGGGCACAGTGATGATGAATTAATAGAGATCTCCATCCCTGGAATCACAAGAATCAAAGAACCATCATCAAGGCAGGAAAAGACCTCTAAGATCATAGAGTCCAACTGTCCACCATACAACATGTAACCATCCAGTGTAGTGCTTCATTTACCTGTCTTTTTAACACCTCCAGGGATGGTGCCCCCATATACAAAAGTATAAAACCTTGGTGGACACTGGTGTACACTGCACCCTAATGCCATCGAATCAGAAAGGGACAGAATCCATCACTATTTCTGGAGTGATGGGGGGATCTAAAGAAGTCAGTATTGTGAATGCTGATGTGAGCCTCACTGGAATAAAGTGGCATAATCACCCAGTAGTGACTGGTCCAGATGCTCCGTGCATCCTTGGCATAGACTGCCTCAAGGGAGGTGATTTCAAGGACCCAAAAGAGTACCGATGGTCCTTTGGTATTTCACCTGTAAAGACTGAGAATGCAGGATGGCTGCATGCTTTGTTTGGCCTTTCAGATTATTCTTCTTTAGTGGGGCTACTGAAAGCTGAAAATCAGCAGGTGCCAATTGCATCGAAGACAATATCACACCAAGAGAGATGCTGTGATCCCCATTCACAAGCTGATCCGGCAACAAGAGAGCCAAGGAGTGATCAGCAGGACTCACTCACCCTTCAACAGTCCTGTATGGCCAGTGAAAAAGCCTAATGGAGAGTGGAGGCTGACAGTGGACTATCGTGCCCTAAATGAGGTTACACTGCCACTAAGTGCTGCTGTGCTGGACATGCTAGAACTTCAGTATGAGCTGGAGTCAAAGGCAGCCAGGTGGTATGCATATTCTGGGTTACAATTAGACTGTGAAACCTCTCTACGAGGTTACCTGGAAAAAGAAAGACTTTAAATGGGGCTCAGAACAACAAGCTGCTTTTGGAAGTATTAAACTTGTGCAGGCAATGGCCCTTGGACCAATTCGAACAGGGCCAGATATTAAAAATGGGCTTTACACCGAAGATGGAGGTGATGGTCCTACATGGAGCCTCTGGCAGAAAGCTCCAAGAGAGACTCGAGGTCGACCTCTAGGATTTTGGGTTTGAAACTACAAAGGCTCTGAGCCCAACTACACAGCCACTGAAAAAGAGATACTGGCTGCATACAAAGGAGTTAGAGCTGCTTCAGAAGTGATTGGTACTGAAGCACAGCTCCTCCTGGCGCCATGATTATCTGTACTGGGTTTTATGTACACAGGTAGAGAATCTTCCCATCATGCTACCGATGCTACCTGGAGTAAATGGATTGCTTTACTCTTACAGAGAGCTAGGATAGGAAGACTCGACCGCCCAGGAATTGTAGAAGTAGTAACAGACTGGCCAGAAGGCACACACGTTGGAATGCCACCAGAAAAAGTGGTAAAATGGGCTGAAGAAGCCCCACCATATGACCAACTACCAGAGAATGAGAAACAAAATGCTCTTTTCACTGATGGATCCTGTCGCCTGGTAGGAGGCCATTGGGGGTGGAAAGCTGCCGTATGGAATCCTACACAAGTAGTTGCAAAAACAGATGAAGGAGATGGTCAATCAAGTCAATTTGCAGAGGTGAAAGCCATCCAATTGGCTGTGGACATTGCTGAACAAGAAAAGTGGACGAGACTTTATCTCTATACTGACTCATGGATGGTAGCAAACGCCTTATGGGGTTGGTTAAAGCAGTGGAAGCAAAACAACTGGCAACGTAGAGATAAACCTATCTGGGCTGCTGAACTCTGGAAAGACATTGCTGCTTGGTTAGAGAAACTTGATGTAAAAGTGCATCATGGAGATGCCCACGTACCTTCATATCGAGCTACTGAGGAACATGGAAACAACCAATGAGCAGATGAGGCTGCTCAAGTGTTCCAAATAGATCTGGACTGGGACCATAAAGGTGAACTGGTTTTAGCTAGATGGGCCCATGACACTTCAGGTCATCAAGGCAGGGATGGAACATACTGATGGGCTTTTGACTGAGGGGTGGATTTATCTTTTGACACTATTGTGCAGTTATCCACGATTGTGACATATGTGCTGCAATTAAGCAGGCTAAAAGGTTGAAGGGAGATGGTCAGAATATAGGTATGGGGAGGCCTGGCACATCGACTACATCACACTGCCTCAAACCCGCCAGGGTAAGCCCGGTGTGCTGACAATGGTGGAAGCAAGTAGAGGATGGCTGGAAACATATCCTGTGCCTCATGGAACAGCCCAGAACACCATCCTGGGCCTAGAGAAACAAGTCTTGTGGTGACATCATGCACCTGAAAGAACTGAGTCAGATAATGGAACTGATTTCAATAATAGTCTTATAAGTAACTGGACCAAAGAACTTGGTATTGAGTGGATATACCATATCCCCTATCATGCACCAGCCTCAGGGAAAATTGAAAGGTACAAAGGACTGTTAAAATCTACCTTAAAGGCAATGGGTGGTGGAACCTTTTAAAATTGGAACAAGCACTTGGCAAAAGCCACCTGGTTAGTTAACACCAGGGGTTCCATCAATTGAGCTGGTCCTGCTCAGTCAGATCTTCTACACACAGTAGATCGGGACAAAGTGCCTGTGGTGCATGAAAAGATTCTGCAGGGGAAAACTGGATTTTTCCAGCCTCAGGCAAAGGCAAACCCATTGGTGGTGTAGCATTCGCTCAAGGGCCTGGACACACTTGGTGATTGATGATGGAAGATGGAGAAGTACAATGTGTACCTCAAGGGAATCTAACAGTGGGTGAGAATACATAATTTTTGTTTGGCTAGCTCAATCAGTAGAGCATGGAATTTTCGGGGTTGTGAATTCATTCCCCACATTAATTGCTGTTATATGAATTGTTGCATAAGCTAACAGTGTTCTGTGAGTGTTTCTTAGGCTAATGTTGTGGTGATCAAACCAGAACTGGGTTCATTCACTGGTATCCAGTAACTTCCTCAAAGTTAACATCTGCAACCTGCAACTTGTGGACCATGGACACAAACTGTGACAATTGTTTCTTGCTTTAACAGTCTGCTACAATAGATGAACATCTGCAATCATAAAATAAATTAACTTAGTAGGTTTTAGTATAGAGAAATAGTAATAATTTCTGTATAGGTTTTTTAGGGATAAGATATAGTAATGACTGGAGCATGACACAAATGCTATAGAATAAGGGGTGGAATGTCCTGGTTTGGGCCAAGATAAAGCTAATTTTCTCTCTTGTAATTTTTCTATCAGTTCAGTCTCTTGCAAGTATCTGCACTTGCTGAAATGAACAGCAAGTTTTTCAGTCAGTGGTTGCTTCTAGGACTGATAACACTTGATGTTTACAGTTAGAGCTGGAGAATGGTCTGCAGAGACAAGGGTTTCAGCTGAACAGCTGAAGTCATGGCCATCAGGAAAGCTCAGTCTCTCTCTTCTCCATCAGCTCTATCTCCTACCTCTCCAGTCACTGTGCTTGAAACTGTTTTATGGCCACCTCATGGTGGCAAAAAAAGAGGCGGGGTTTGGGGACGGGTTCCCAATTACAAAGCACCCAAAGCATTCTCCAACCCTTTGTACTCCACCAGCCATGAGGGATTGCTTTTTATTGAGTATCTTATTAAAAAAACAACAACCCCCAAATGGTATCGAACTTCAGGCTAGTGTAACTCCACCCAGTTTTGCACCCACAATCATCTGGACACTAAAGTGTAAGGTCTAATTTCTGTATCCAAATCTCTTTAAAAGGGCATCTTAGTGGAAAAGTTTTCTTTTCACTTCAAAATGACCCAATCTCAAATTTTTGGTCCTGTTTTCTTTCCAAGTACCACTACAAAGTCACACTAAAATGCTCCATATGGGCATTCCCTAACTAAAAAAAAAAAAGAAATAGACCTGGTCCCATTCAGACACCTCAAGGTCACAGGTGAGCTTGACCATGCCACTTCATTTCTAGTGATGGCTGAGGTGGGTCTGGTGATGAGAGATGAGATCGTAGCTCTGGTAAAAACTCTTCTCACACTGGGAGCAGCTTTAGGGTCGTTCACCCCTATGAAGTTGCTGATGTCTCAACAAGTGGGAGCTTTGCCTGAAGCTCTTGGAGCAGTGGGGACACAAGTAGGGTTTCTCCCCTGTGTGGATGAGACGATGCCTGATGAGCACAGAGTTCCTGGAAAAGCTCTTCCCACAGTCGGGACACTTGTAGAGACATTCATCCCTATGGATCCGTAGGTGTTGGGTGAGACTCGAGCTGGCTGTGAAGCCCTTCCCACACTGGGGACACGTGTAGGGTTTTTCCTCAGTGTAAACATGTTGGTGATTAATCCAAGAGGTGCTGTTGTTGAAGGCTTTCCCACAATGAGTGCAGGGATACAACTTCTCTCCTGTATGGATGCGGTGATGGTGTGATAATGCAGAACTGAGGGTAAACTCCTTCCCACACTCCAGACACTTATAGGGTTTCTTTCCCGTGTGGATGCGGTGATGCTGTGATAAACTGGAACTCTGGGCAAACTCCTTCCCACACTCGGAACATTTAAAGGGTTTCTCAACTGTATGGATTCGTTGATGCTGAATAAAAGCTGATCTCCTGCTAAAACCTTTCCCGCAGTCAGGGTAGGTGTAGGACATGGTGCCAGTGTGATGGTGTCAGCGTTGGACCAGATCCCAGCTGTCCCTAAACCATCTCCCACAGTCAGGACATCTCTGGGGTCTCTCACCCCAATGGATTTTCTGAGGGTGGAAAAAGGACTAAACCTTTTCCCACATTCCTCAACAATGTCAAGTATTTCTTCTGGATGGATTAAGTGATGTTTCACCAATGTCACACTTTGACCAAAAGCTTTCCTGGCCTTGGTGCACCCAGGGAGATTTTTACCCAGATGGAGTCACCCCATGCCTGTGAAAGAAGCCATAGTGTGGTAACAAAGTAGGGGTGGGCTTTTTGTGTGGTGGTGGCAACCAAAACCTACATCAAACTTACTGTGGGTGAAAATGCAGTGTGAGGTGGAATAGGGAGGTTAACCATAGAGCTGGAAACCCACTGATCATCCTTTATCTTTAGGAGCTACACTGGCACTCAAAACCTAAAACGGCCATTGTGTGGGGGATGGGGTGCTGGGGTTTTGAGCCACTCCTGCCTTGAGCTGTGATGACACAATTGTGCTGACACTGCAAGAGGTAATTTAGGACTTCCCCATTGCTGTCTTAAACCCCTGGGGTGATTTCGGGGTCTTATATCTCAATCAACCACTTCGGTATGAGTTTGGATTCCCCATCATGGTACCAAATCCCACCATGACCTTGGGATTCCCCTATCACACCACATGCAGGATGAGCTGTCATCCACTGGGATGAGTTGGGGTCTCCTGAGATGTTTTGGGAGCCCCTGATTGTGGCTCCTCAGCCCTGGGTCTATTAAGTCCCCTGGAAGGATTCCAGGGTTGCCATTGTTAACCCTGGCTCCAGTTTGATTTGAGAATCCCCAGTGGCAGCCCCCAGACCCTTGGGATGACTTCGGATGACCCTATCACAGCTCTGCCTAACAGAATGTTTTGGGCTCCTCCCAAATTACTTGGAGAGAGATAAAATCACAGCTCCTCTACCCTCCAGATGAGTTGGAGGGTCGACAATCCCACCACCCTAACCCTAGGGATAAGTTCAGTTCCCCCCTCTCACCTCTTTCCCCTCCCTCCCCATCTTGTGCTTTTTGCCCCCAGTTTGGGCAGTACTGGAATAACCACCCCCCTCCCTTCACCTCCCATCACCTCCCGGTACCTGCAGGGGGGGCACAGCCCAGGCCGGTGGGGAGGGGGGGGGGATGCTCTGGCAGTCATCAGTTGGGGGGGTCCTGGCTGCGGGGGGTGTGGGTGCAGCCCCGGGGTGGTGGAGCGAAACCTCCCGGGAGCTGCAGCGCATTCACGGGAAGCAGTAGGGGGAAGTAAGAAAAGGTGGGGAGGGGCCTCGGGGGGGAGGCACCCCACCTGGGGAGGACGAGGTTGGAAGTTGGCAGGGCGGAAACACCAGGGTTGTGTCCTGGGGGGTTGGGGACATCAGGCTTGTGGCATGGGCAGGGGACGCACCACAGCTGGGTGGTGCTGACCCAACCTTAACACAAAGCCCACGGGCCCTGGAGATAAGAGAATCATAGAATCATAGAATCATAGAATCATAGAATTGGCTGGGTTGGAAGGGACCTCAGAGATCATCAAGTCCAGCCCTTGAACCACCGTTGCGGTTGCTAGACTATGGCACTGAGTGCCACATCCAGTCTCTTTTTAAATAGCTCCAGGGACGGAGAATCCACTACTTCAGTGGGCAGTCCATTCCAATGCTTGATCACTCTTTCCGTAAAGAAATTCTTTCTAATATCTAACCTAAACTTCCCCTGGCACAACTTAAGACCATGCCCTCTTGTCTTGCTGAAAGTCGTCTGGCAAAAGAGACCAACATCCACCCGGTTACAACCTCCTTTCAGGTAGTTGTAGACAGCGATGAGGTCACCCCTGAGCCTCCTCTTCTCCAGGCTGAACAGCCCCAGCTCTCTCAGCCTCTCCTCATAGGGTCTGTGCTCGAGTCCCTTCACCAGCCTGGTTGCCCTCCTTTGGACCTGCTCCAGGACCTCGAGATCCTTCCTGAACTGGGGGGCCCAGAACTGGACACACTACTCGAGGTGTGGCCTCACCAGTGCTGAGTACAGGGGCAGAATCACTTCCTTGGACCTGCTGGCGACGCTGTTCCGGATACAGGCCAGGATGCCATTGGCTTTCTTGGCCACCTGGGCACACTGCTGGTTCATGTTCAGCTTCCTGTCTGTTAATTCACTGCTTTCAGCTGTAAACTCAGGGGGACAATGCTCAACCCAGGTCAGGGTTACTGCCCTGAGGGTTCTTCCTTCTCCTTCATTTCCATTTCACACTCCACTTGTTTCTGCTCATAGAACAGAATTCATTCTACAGTATTTTTTTCTCTTCAGAGCACCTCGAGTTCTGGGAGGCTGCAGACTATGTGAGAGCAAGGGAGATCAGAAGTGTTGTGTTTAGTTCTCCAAAGCTCTGGAATGAGGGATCCATGTGACCACGATCTTAAATCCAGGGCATCTGCTCTGACCTGGCCAACCCCAGTGTTCCACAGTATGACCACCAGTACCCTCCCTGTAGAGCAGGAAGTTTGACTAGATGACTTTTCAAGGTCCCTTCCTACCCAAACCATTCTATGACTGAAGTTTAGGAGGATGGCTTGGCTTCTTCCATGGCTGCCTTTCCCAGTGGGTCCCATCCTGCCAGGCAATGTTCCCACGCCTGGAACCTCCTCCTCCACATATCGTGACCATCGCCTTCCCATTGGAGACATTGTGCTCATTGTTAATACTAGATTGTTCTTATTCTCCTTTTAAATATGGTTTCATAGCTTTGCGAATGATCACCTTTATAATTTCCAAGGGTTGCATATTTTATCACAGAATCATCAAATGAGGAGGGATGAGGAGGGACTTTTGACAAGGGCTTGGAGTGACCAGACAAAGGGGGAATGGTTTCAGACTTGAAGAAGGGTGATTGACTTGAGATACAAGGAAGAAATTCTTTGCTGTGAGGAAGAGGCCCAGGTTGCCCAGAGAATTAAGGCCAGGTTGGATGGGGCTTAGAGCATCCTGGTCAAGTGGGAGATGTCCCTGCCCATGCAGGGGGTTGGAACTAGATGATCTTTTAGGTCCCCTCAAACCCAAACCATTCTGTGATTCATGGTTCTACAAGAAAAAAATTGAAGGTTATGGGATGTGTAAAGTACCCCCATGAGTCTCAAAGGGGGGATTTGTTGTTGAAAGAAAAGGGTTAACAGCCACAAAGGGTGTTCCAGGCTGAAAAACCTGAAGGGCTGGTGTACTGGGGGTGGGGAGGAGGGAATGGGAGGACACACTTCCTGACCTGCTCACAAAACAAAGACCTCAGGAGCCTGTAGATAAGAAGCTGTTGAATCAGTGCTTTCAGGTGTAAATCAGGAGGACAATGACCAAGGCAGCCTTTACTGCCCTGAAGGTTCTTCTTTGTCTTTGGTCTGCATAGCAAACCCTAATGTCTTCTCCAAAGGCCTTCAGGCTTTGGGGCAACGTCTCCTCCCACCTTTTCTAGGAAGAACTTAATAAAACAAATATCTCTGCTCTGGGTGGGGATTGTTTTTGAACCATCCAGGTTAAGAACCTGGATTTGGGGATCCCAAGGAATGTGGAGGAAATATTTGGAGTGAATCTGAGGCTTGTGAGACTGAGTTTGAATTTGATCTATAATTAAAAGGTGGTGGAAGTAAAACCCCCCCATACTGGTGACAGGGTAGCGGGAATCAGTGGACAGGGGAGCACAGATCATACAGTCCTGATGTCATCTATTAACTGAAAGAAGTAAAAGTTATGTAAAAAATCACATTTGGTGAAAAATCACATAAAAGGGAAAAAGGTAGAGATGCAGAATAAAAATAGGGCTCACATAGCAGTGAAACAGTAAGAATTAGAAAAAAACAGGTTATAGTTTAGGAAAAAAATATCCCAAGTGGGCAACACCCTGGCATTGAGACAGACCTGCAAGATACCTGCAAGAGAGATGAGAGTGATGGGAAGGAGCACTCCCCACAGCTCATCACAACTTATCTTGGTCACAACCTTGAGTGCTTGGTAGAAAATCACAGACTCACAGAAAGTTAGGGGTTGGAAGGGACCTCAAAAGATCATTGAGTCCAACCTCCCTGCCAGAGCAGTGTCACCTACAGGAGGGAACGTAGGAACAGTTCCTGGTGGGCTTTGAATGTCCCCAGAGCAGACTCCATGGCCTCCCTGAGCAGCCTGTGACAGTCCTCTGTCACCCTCACAGAAAAAAAAATTCTCCACATGTCTATATGAAACCTCCTATGCTCAAGCTTCTGTCTCTTGCCTCTTGTCCTATCATTGTGCATAACGGAGAAGAGCCTGGCACCATCCTCCTGGCTCTCTCCCTTTACATATTTGAAAACATAAATGAGGTCTCCCTTCCTTCTCCCCTTCTCCAAGCTGAAGAGCCCCAGCTCTCTCAGCCTTCCCTCATAAGGGAGATTTTCCACTTTTCCATCATTTCCACTTTTCCATCAGTATTTTTTATTAGCTGCACTTTGAAAACTTCCTCCTTTACTCCATCAAGAAAAATTAACACACCAATGAGATCTACAGGTTTTGAAGATGTAAAGGAAATTGCATAGAGTTAAACAGCTCCTTAGGACATTTGAGGATCACTGCATGAACCTCAGATACTGAGAGAAGAATGAAGAAATTTCTCCACGTCAAAGTCACAACAAAAAAAAATTTGAAGCACCTCAAGATATCAATGGGCCCCACTGAGCCTGCCAGAGCTCGTTAATTAGGGCAGGTGCTGAACAGCCCCTGTGGGGCAGGGAGGTGGAGGGACAAGTCTGAGCCCTCAAAGTGACCAACAGTAATGGGGCTGGGAGGAGCTGCAAGGTGCACCTCCAGGACCTGGGTTAAATCCAAAGGTGGGACCTGGGCCTACCTGAACTGGACACTGGGCAGGAGGATTCCATGGAATGGATTGGAGGAACCATGAAGATCATTGTCACGGTTTAACACTGTCCTGGCAATTAAACCTAGTAACAGATGCTCTCTATTAATCTCTCTCTCCTCCTTGATAAAGAAAGGAGAGAGAATAAGGGAGAGACACTTATGGGTTGGAAACTAAACTACACAACTTTAAGGAAACAGCAATGATAAATAGGAAAAATTAATAAATATATACAAATATACAGGAAAATTGATACCACGTTCCTCCCCTCTGTTTCCCCCAATAACTCTCACGTCACCACCGAGGCTGCAGGGCAGCCCTGGGAAAGTCCAGGCTGGACTCCTGGAGTTGGCAGCAGTTGGGAACTGGAGGCAGGAACACACAGATATGGGCTGGCATGGATCAGGACCACAGGCAGACAGATGGAATCCTTCCAGGATGCCGAAGGAAACAGGGAACGGGTAAAGAAAGGGAAGCAGGAAAGGCAGGAAGGGCAGGAGGCCAGAAGCTGGAAGCCCCTTGTGATCCCTTAAATTTATACCGAGTATGACGTATATGGGATGGAATACTCTGTTTGGTCAATTCTGGCATCTATCTTGTCCATTCCTCCCCAAAGGAGAGCTACAGGTGGGACCTCTTTATTCCTTCTGGAGGGTAAAATGTTCCTCAGAGCTGAGCAGTGTCCTTGGCTCTGCATACCAGTCTCTAGCAGTAACTATAAACATCAAGTGTTATCAGTCCTAGAAGCAGACACTGTCTGAGAAACTTGCTGTTAATTTTGACAAGTGCAACTACTTACAAGAGACTTAGCTAAAAGCAAAATGACAAGACAGAAAATCATCTTTATCCTGGCCCAAACCAGGACATCCCATTTGACAGGGACACCTTCCAGCAGCCCAGGTTGCTCCAAGACCAACCTAACCAGCCCTTTAAGACTTCCAGCATCCACAACTTCTCAAGGAGGATTTGCTGTGAGGATTTGGAGAGCCCTTCCCAGATAGTGGGAAAATCCTACACGGTGCGTCCACCCGTAGGGGAGGCATCCAAAGTCCCTGCAAGGGGGTCCAGCCCTATATACCAAACACCCTGCAAGTCAGAAGGACTTTGAATATTACACTATGTGGAAACACCTGGGTAATCTCCTGGCCATCCATGACCAGGACTGGGCCAGAGTCCAGGGTGTGGTTGGCAGGGTTTCTTTAACATCCTCTCTTTCAAAGCATTAAGTCAATTATTTTTGATAAATTATGTTTTTAGTGATTAATACAAGGATACAATGACAATTATATTTGATATACAAGGATTCAATCTCAATTATTTTTGCTATTTCCATACAAGTTGTTGTCCCCAGGGCCCCAGAGAAGGGCACTGACATTTCCCCTCCCATCCCCACAGCATATCTTCAGTGAGCAGAAGCACTGTCAGCTGGAGCAGATGAAGACCATGGGCAGCACCAAGGTGGGGGCCTTGGGGCTGAAGGCCTCCACCTGCAGAAGGACAGGAGCCATGCTGTGGCACAGCCTGAGCTGAGCACCTGAGGGAGCGGCTGAAGGACATCAAGGAGCACCCCTTCAGCAGCTCCCAGGTGAAGAGTGGTGAGCAACCTTGTAGAGCCCTGGCAAGCACAGCCAGTCCCTGCACACCCTGGCCCGCATCGAGCCTTTGCCTGTGGCTGCGAGCCTCTTGCACGCCTCGTCTCTGGCACACGTGGCCCTGGTGAGCAGCTGTGCACACCTGAGCTGTGCACTGCCCCTCGGCTTTGCACACAGGGCCTCTGCACACCCCTCTGCACAGGCAAAGCCTTGCACACCCCTGCCCTGCTGCAGATGTGGCCTTTGCAGGGGGCTTTATGTGCACACCCTTGCACGCCCTTTGGCCCTTGCACACCCAAGGCATTCCACACCCTTTTTCCTTTCTGCACACAGTCCCCACACCCTCCTTGGCAGGTGCTGCTGTGGCACTTTTGCACATGGGAATGTTGAAAGGATGTGAGATGCTGGGGGAAGCCCAAGCAGGGCCCTGAGGGGGCCCTGGGGGATGATGGGGGTCCCGGGAGGGGTGGGGGGTTTGGAACGTTGGGAACCCTGTCCCCCCAGCAAGTGCTGTGCATCAGAACAGGCAGGGGGAAGCAGGGCCAGCGCTGGCTCCCTGGCTCCTCTCCACTGCCCTGCCCTGCATCCGTCCCTCAGGGTGTCCCTGTGTCCCTGCCTGGGTGCAGATGGCCATGGAGGCCTGGGAGGGTGGCAGGGCTGGTGGTACAGCTGGCCAGCACTGGGACTTCAGCCACCAGCAGCTGGACCACAGCCCCTGGCGCCGCGCCGGGCTGAACCCTGGCAGGGAGCTCTGGTACCGGCAGCGGGTGGCCAGGCTGCTGCAGGACATGGGGCGGTGGCTCAGCCTGTACCCGGCCACCCTTGGGCTTGGCCTGGCCAAGGAGCGGGGAGAGCTGCAGCGGGGTGCGGGGAGGCCCGGAGCTGAGGCCGGAGCGGGGAAGAGCCGAGCCCAGCCTGGGAGCATGGAGAGCCCAGCCCAGAAGCAGGGAGAGCTGGACCCATGTTGGGAATGAGGAGAGCTCTGCCAGCATGCATGGAGAGCCAATCCCAGCCTTGCAGCCAGGAGAGCCAGGGACAGGAAAGCCAGGCACCTCTGGGAAGCAGGCAGAGCCAGGCCAGCCCAGTGCCAGCGGGATGGAGGGTGTTGCAGTGCGAGACGGGGACCCAGTTTGATGCAAACAAATTGTCTGACTTTATTGAATCAGAAGGCGATATTTATACACTAATCTAAGAGCTAATGCCACGTATACATATTGCTGATTGGTGATTTCTACATCTCGTTACACACATTTTAACTTGATTGGCTACAAAACCTTTAGCAACAATTAACTAACAAAGCTTATCTTTCACACATTCGAGCTTCTTCGTGGATGTTGTAATCGTGCCGAGTCCCTTAATCTAATCGTCTTGCTTACTCCTTAACCTTCGAGTGTTCTAACGTACTGTTCCTTGTGGTTACAAAATATGCTTTAAGCAGCACTGTCCTTGCACATAGCCCAAAGCTTATGTTGAAATTATCAGCAATTGTTCGGTGCTGACAGTCTGAGGCTGTACTGCCTCAATTCCCCCTTCCGATTGGACAAGATAAACTCGTTTCATGGCACGATCGAGCATCCGTTGAAAGCATTGAAAAATACAGGGTAGCAAGATTAGAGAAAGTAAAAAAGCAAGTAAAGCATAACAAACAGTCTTAACCAAACTTCGCAACCATCCCGTTAAACCCCATTCTGAAAAAAGTTTATCAAACCAGTCCCAATTATCCTGTGATTGCAAATGTGCAATCCCTTCTTTAAGTGATTGTATTGCAGCATGTATAGATTGAGAGTGATCAGAAAGATTCATACAACACATTCCATTAAAATCTTCACAAATATGACCTAAAAGCTAACAATAAAAAGAGCAGTACAACAGAATAGCACAATCAACAATCAACATATAGACGAGGGATCCCATAGTCAACATATAAACGATCACATGAATTACAACATTAACAAAAGCCTGTTATCAATACAATACGAAAAGCACATTTCACACTGCAGTGGAAGGACTTAAATAACTTTTTAGTATGAGGAAGTTCAGATGTCCACTGGTGCATAGAACCAAGGGGGTAGAGGAGGCTTATCCGACAAAAATTGGTCGGGGGGCCCCAAAAGCGTCCCCAGACCCCTCCCGGACCACAGCACGGTGGAGTCCTAGTTTCCTCCATGGTTGCCAAATTAAAGCCTAAAAAGCCAAATAAAATTGTTAAGAGACAAAACTCCAAGCCTATAAACAGCAAAGGCACACACACGTTTTTTTTTTGTTTGTTTGTTTGTTTGTTTGTTTGTTTGTTTTTGTTTGTTTGTTTTTTTTTTTCTGCTGTGGTGTCTGCAGCAGGGCTCATTTTCTGAGCAGCAGCAGTGTGTGCGGGGGAGGCAAGAAGCGGATGCGGAGGCAGGAGTGGGGGTGCTCTCCGTACCAGGAGCAACTCTTGCTCTCCACAGCAACTTTCAGCCTCCAAAAAGGCATACTCATTCTCATAACTGTGTTTCTTGTCTTACTTCTCACCAATATATAAGAAAAACTAACAACCACCACTAGAAGATTAAAAAATGAAATGATATTGCTACTAAAATCTGGTAAAGTCACCCTGAAACAAAATGAAATGGTACAATTTCCTAAACCAAAACTGCAAGTATAATTACCAACCAAGTTTTTTATCTGTATGAAACACCAGTGTACCATGCACCACAATATACATCAATATTGAGAACTATATTGCAATTGTTGAGAAGGAGTTAACAGAGTATTAATGAGCATTTTTGTGTAGTATGGCATCAACAATTGAGCAGTAAAAAGAATGTTGCAAATGAAATGACTCAAACCGATTTCAAACCGTACTGGGCAATGACAACTTTGGCTTCTTTTACCATTTTCCAATCTAATGCAACCCATTGACCTCCTCCTCCTGGTCCCACAATCACTGGAAAACCATCGGACTAATATTGGGAACCATTTCTCCTTCAACTATAGCATTTTGAATAATTCCCTTCCATCTAGTTACTGGATACACAATACAACCTCCCCCACTACCCTCCCCTCCCCATGTTGGATCTGGAAGAGGTAGAGCAGTGGGTGTTAAAGGGTTAAGGGAAATAGGAGCAGGAATAGGGAACGGATCAGGGGGTAAAAATGGATTAGTGCCCCATTATTCGGGATGTTCCCTGGAGCAAAAACTAGAGTTTTTTCAGGGGTATACTCATCCTTGGTCTCCAGTTCTTTCAGTTTCTTCAGCAGTTTCCTTAGTTGCTTGTCTCCGAGTCCCAGTTCCTTCCTTGGCTGTTGCTCTATAGCAGGCACTGATGGTGTTGACAGGTGAAGCAGAGGATTAATTGATGGCAACTGTGGTTAAGAAGATAAATCAAGCTTTCGAGGTGGAAAGGTGGCAGAGCAGTCAGGAGCCGTGGCAGGCGGGCGCAAGGTCGGGAGTCTGCATTCCAAGATTCCTCGCCTGTGTTCTCCGGCTTCTCTCCCTCTGGGTCCTCCGACGATTCTGGTGGTGGTTTTGGTCGCTTTTGGTTTTGCTTCTCGGTCCTATTTTTACTTTTCATCCAGCCCCCAGGGTCAAAGGGTTCTGGGTCCAAATCTGCATTCACCATAACGGCAGTGGTTGGCAGCGGGGGGGCAGAAAGGGGGGCAGATGAAGTAGTAGACTCTTTTCCTTTTAAAGTTTCAAAGAGTGTTCGCCAAGGTGCTAAGAGTTTGGCGGTTTCATTATTGCCCCATGCAGTGGCATCCCATAATTTAACTCCGACCTCGTCCCAAAATGTAGGGTCATAAACAGAGACCGAATTGATGTCAGGAAAATGCTCACGGGTCCATTTTAAAACCAGTTTTAGATCATGGCCCGATATAACTTTTTTATCCTTATTAAGTAAAGTCTTTAAAGTATAATAAACGTCTCGTTCTTCTTTTGAACCCATATTAAAAAGAAGTAAGTTTCTCCAAGCTTCACCTACCAATCGTGAGGAGGTGATGAGGTGCGCACCAAATAACCGGCTTCTTCACAGCCTTTCTTCTTCAAAACCAAAGTTCTTGGAGACCTGCGACCGGAAAATCTTCAACCCGACATCACGTCGGGGTCACCATTTGTCGCAGTGCGAGACGGGGACCCAGTTTGATGCAAACAAATTGTCTGACTTTATTGAATCAGAAGGCGATATTTATACACTAATCTAAGAGCTAATGCCACGTATACATATTGCTGATTGGTGATTTCTACATCTCGTTACACACGTTTTAACTTGATTGGCTACAAAACCTTTACTAACAATTAACTAACAAAGCTTATCTTTCACACATTCGAGCTTCTTCATGGATGTTGCTATCGTGCCGAGTCCCTTAATCTAATCGTCTTGCTTACTCCTTAACCTTCGAGTGTTCTAACGTACTGTTCCTTGTGGTTACAAAATATGCTTTAAGCAGCACTGTCCTTGCACATAGCCCAAAGCTTATGTTGAAATTATCAGCAATTGTTCAGTGCTGACAGTCTGAGGCTGTACTGCCTCAGGAGGGGAGATGAGGATCCCCCCCATACAAGTGACAGGGCAGCAGGAGCCAGTGGAGAGGGGAGCACAGACCACACAGCCCTGATGGCATTTAGTAATGGAAAGAAGTAGATTTGGGGGAAAAGACACAGAAGAATAATAGGGCTCACATAGCAGTGAACAAGTAAGAAGTAGACAAAACCAAGTTGTAATTCTTGGGAAAAAACATCCCAAGTAGGCAAAAGCCTGGCCTTGAGACAGGCCTGCAAGATACCTGCAAGAGTGATGGCAGTGATGGGAAGGAGCACTCCCCATAGCTGCCCAAAATTTATCTTGGTCACAGCTTTGAACACTGGGCAGAAAAACACTGAGTACTGATATTCATTGTATTAACATATTAATGAGCTATTACCGTACTGAAATACAGACCCATAGGCTAGAGAGATCCCTGCTACACAAAAAGCCCCTGACTCTTTGAGCATGGGTAGTGACATTTTTGAGCATTGCCACTCCAAATGGGACAGAGAAACCAGTTAAACAATAAAAGAATCATAGAATGGCTTGAAGGGACCTTAAAGATCGCCTAATTGCATGGGCAGGAACACCTCTCACTAGATCAGATTGATCAAGGCCCCATTCAACCTGGCGCTGATCACTTCCAGGGAGAGGGCATCCGTAGCTCCTGTGGACAAACTATTCCAGTGCATTACAGACCTCATGGTAAAGAATTTCTTCCTAATATCTAATCTAAAAACTCACTATTCAAGTTTTAAACTTTCTTGGTATAGTGCAGTGATGTTTTGGAAATAGGGAGGGCCACAGGGGAGGCTCCTGTGAGAAGCTACTGGAAGCTGCCACAGATCCTGGCACCACAACCAACACCTCTGATCTCTCTTGTTCTATCAGAGTTGGACTCTGCAGCCCCCCAGAACTCGAGGTGCTCTGAACGGAAAAATTTTTTTTCAGAATGAATTCTGTCCCAGGTTCAGAAAAAAGGCAAGCCTGAAATGAGAATGAAGGAGAAGGAAGAACTTTCATGGCAGTAACCCTGACCTGGGTTTGTCGTTGTCCCCCTGAGTTTACACCTGAAAGCAGTGAATTAACAGCCTCTTATCTCCAGGGCCTGCAAGCATGTGTAGATGTACTGTGAAGATGTACTGTGTCCCCTTCCCCGGCCCATGCCACAAGAGTGATGTCCCCAAACTCCCAGGACAAAACCCTGGAATCCCCCCCCTGCCAACTTCCAACCTCACCCCCAGGTCGGATCCCTGCCCCCCGAGGCCCCTCCCCACCTTTTCTTCCTCCCCCCACCGCTTCCCGCGATTGCACTGCAGCTCCCAGGAGGTTTCGGTCTGCTGCCCTGGAGCTGCACCCAAAGCCCCCGCCGCGCAGCCGGGACCTCTCAACTGGTGACTGCCAGAGCATCGCCCCCCCGCCCCTGCCCCACTGGCCTGGGCTGTGCCCCCCCTGCAGGTACCGGGAGGTGATGGGAGGTGAAGGGAAGGGGGTGGTTATTCCAGTACTGCCCAAACTGGGGGCAAAAAGCACAAGATGGGGAGGGAGGGGAAAGAGGTGAGAGGGGGGAACTAAACTTATCCCTAGGGTTAGGGTGGTGGGATTGTCGACCCTCCAACTCATCTGGAGGGTAGAGGAGCTGTGATTTTATCTCTCTCCAAGTAATTTGGGAGAAGCCCAAAACATTCTGTTAGGCAGAGCTGTGATAGGGTCATCCGAAGTCATCCCAAGGGTCTGGGGGCTGCCACTGGGGATTCTCAAATCAAACTGGAGCCAGGGTTAACAATGGCAACCCTGGAATCCTTCCAGGGGACTTAATAGACCCAGGGCTGAGGAGCCACAATCAGGGGCTCCCAAAACATCTCAGGAGACCCCAACTCATCCCAGTGGATGACAGCTCATCCTGCATGTGGTGTGATAGGGGAATCCCAAGGTCATGGTGGGATTTGGTACCATGATGGGGAATCCAAACTCATACCGAAGTGGTTGATTGAGATATAAGACCCCGAAATCACCCCAGGGGTTTAAGACAGCAATGGGGAAGTCCTAAATTACCTCTTGCAGTGTCAGCACAATTGTGTCATCACAGCTCAAGGCAGGAGTGGCTCAAAACCCCAGCACCCCATCCCCCACACAATGGCCGTTTTAGGTTTTGAGTGCCAGTGTAGCTCCTAAAGATAAAGGATGATCAGTGGGTGTCCAACTCTACGGGTAACCTCCCTATTCCACCTCACACTGCATTTTCACCCACAGTAAGTTTGATGTAGGTTTTGGTTGCCACCACCACACAAAAAGCCCACCCCTACTTTGTTACCACACTATGGCTTCTTTCACAGGCATGGGGTGACTCCATCTGGGTAAAAAATCTCTCCTGATGTGCCAAGGCCAGGAAAGCTTTTGGTCAAAGTGTGACATTGGTGAAACATCACTTAATCCATCCAGAAGAAATACTTGACATTGTTGACATTACCTCAGTCTCTCTTCATAGCACTTGTTCTCCAGCCCCTTCACCACCTTGTAGATGCCTGTAGACTCCAGGAGCTGGCACAGCTCTTCAGAGGAGCGTTACTGCTCCTTGCCTGTCAGGAGGGATGCTTCATGAGCTCTCCTGAAAGCTCTGTGACACCATGGGTGATGTGATGGGACACCTTGAGCAGCCTGCAGTAAGGCTTCTGTCAGTTGTCTCCTGAAATAAAAGAATTAAAACTTGGATTTTTTTTCAAGACGATTGAAAGTGTAGGTGAGAGCTCAGTGAAAAGAATCTGGCTGAAAATTCCCACAGCATCTTCTTTGCTTGACTGATTTCTTGTGAAGCAGTAGTTTTACAAAAATTGATATTGTGTAAATTTTTCATTCTTCTTTAGTTTTTTTATGCTCTACTGTTATGAAGTTTGTGATCATTGTACATAGTTACTGCATATAAGGCCACCGATTATTCTCCAAGTTGGAGTGCCCTATCCTAAAAGACATCAGTTTGTCAAATGCACCTTTTGAACAATTGAATTGGAAATGCTTTTGGAGAACTAAATTCACAGGTACATCAAGTCCCAAGGATGTTGCTACAGAACCCTTAGCTTTGGAGGTGACACTGCTTGAAGAACAAGGACTCTGCACATCATGCAGATCACCACTGCCTGAATTGAAGAAGCCTGAGTGAAGATGCTAAGCTTGTAGCCATCATGATATCATTGCCTTATGATATCATCATGCCTTGTGATATTTGGACTCATGGGGTGAGGAGATGGGATTGTTGAGATGTCATTTGAGTATGTGGTTTTTGTGATCCAAGCAATCAGCCTTTGTGATTGCACAGCCTGAACAATGAAGTATCTATTTTTGTGCTTTTATAATATCTATGTTCATACATACCTTTGAGTGATTTGTGTCCCTAAAAATTGCTCAAAAACCCCCTTTAATTGTTGGAGCAACACAACTGATATTTTGACTGTAGAGAAAAAGACCTTGAGTGTCATTTCATCTTAATCTGATCAAGGGGTATTTGGATGGTCTCAGGAGGCTGCCACTCTTTGTTTACCCTCCAAGGGTAACTTTTCCCTCAAAGGGAAACTCTGGCCTGGGAGATGGAATCTCCTTTGGCTGTTGTCTGGGTCAGGCCATGGGATGTGACAGTCCTGTGCTGTTGTGCCAGCAGCAGGTGGTTGTGCTGGAGGGCCCTGACATTTCCTGTAGCCCCACAGGGCTGTGCTTGGCCACTCAATTGAGCAGCTGTCCTGACTGAGGTTGGACCACCCCTGGCACCTCCAGTGTCACCCGTGGCTTGCAGGGGAAGAGGAGGGAAAGAAGATTCCCCCTGGCACTGCCTGGGTGTCCAGTGTGAGAGTGGGAGAAGCAGAGGTTGTGTCTCTAGAGGGGAACTGGCTGTGCTGGAAAGGAGGGAGGGGACATGAGCGATGACTTCAGTGTGTGTCACATTGGGTTCCTGGGGAGCCCTAGGGAGAGCTGGAGTAAGCCCCAAGAGAGTTGAGCAAGTGGCAAAGTCTGGTGCTGGTCCTGTGCTGCTGGGCCAGGCTCCTGAGACTGAGAGAGCTGCTGGCAAGCAGAGAGTGCTGCAGAGAGACAGCTCTGGGCAGGAGCTGGGAGAAAGGCAGCCTGGGCTGGGAGGAGAGCTGAGAGCTGCCTGGGGGAGAAATCTTCACAGCCTCTTCCATGGTGAGTCTCTGGCTGCAGGGCAGTGAAGCTGGGCTTCCTGGAGGGTGTCTTCTCCAGCTGGCAGCCTGTGCCACAGCTAAAGGGATCCTTCTGGAGGATTTTGGTGGGCAGGAGGAAAAGGTTTGGCAGAGCAGGGCTGTCCTGGAACAGCATCAGAGGGAGAGGGCATGGGGCTGCCTTCTGCTGGGGATGTCTGCAGGGGCTGAGGGGGTGTGTGCAGGCAGGGGTGCCCAGGGCTGTCCTTCAGAGCAGGGTCCTGCAGCCCAGGGGCTGTGTGCTGGGGCAGGGACTCTGCTGTCTGCCTGCCTGCCAGGGGCAGCTCTCAGCCTTCCCAGGGAGCTCCCTGGGGCTGGCAGAAGCTGTGGCTGGCAGGCAACAGGGAGGACAGGGCAGTCTCCTTCTAGTTTTGAGAGGGACAGCACTGCACTCAGATTCGAATCATACCCAGAATATTATTTAGGGGATTTTTATAAACACTGTCAGGGCATAGATTCCTGCTGGGAAACTTGGCTTTCCTCAGGATGTACTTCTACTTTTCTCTTTCTTGTTAGGGTGGGAAGAAACCTCGCCCCGGGAGGTGAGATCAGGGGCTGTGAGTGACCTACACCATCACCCTCCTGTGTGCTAGAAACCTCAGCCAGTGCTTTCACCCTCCTTTACCTCAAAGATATATCCAGCATCACCTTCCCAGGTTTATCAGGGTCTGTGTGACAGCACAGCCCTCAGCCAGCCCGTGGGGTTTGGGATGTTGGGCACATCCTCCTCCATCTGCTCACACAAGAGGTGAAGTGCATCTGTGCTGCCATATGCCCATCTCCCCCTGCCCAGGGGCTGGAGGTGCCTGCCAGGCATTATCAACATCTGGGAGGGGTTGTGCAGGGCTGGGGGAGGGAAAGGCTTTCCTGAGTGCCCCTCTGCCTCTCTCCATGCCCCCCTCAGCTGCTCTTGCTGTTGATGTCAGGCTGGGATGGGGAGTTTCAGCTGCAGGCACAGCTCTTGTGGCTCCTCCCATGCAGATGGTTTCAGGCAAGGAGGTGTCCAGCTGTGCTCTGCCCTGGGAAGCTCTGGGCAGTGCAGTCTGAGTGAGGCTGGGCAGGAAGCTCACCTCCTTTCATCAGTCCAGCTCTCCCTTCTGTGTACGCAGCCACAGGATGCTCTTTCCATGCTCTGTTCTCCCCGAGTGCAGCAGTAATTCTGAGGGTTTGATACATCCAAGAACATTCCCCAGGAGAGATGGGGGTGCTGAAAAATGCAAGCCTCTCTGAAACCGTCTTCTGCCAACCCGTTTACTTGGCACTATGAATACAGATGCTGATAATAAGACGAATTTCAACACAGTTTCTCCTGAGAGATCCAACCATACAGCTGAAGCAAGATCTAACAGAAAAATGTGTGTGTCTGTACCAGGAAATAAAAGCTATGGAAATTGTCTGGAAATTGTGTCTGGAAAGGAGACTTTATAAACAGTCACTGTATCATCACCACCACCAGGAAAAACTCTTTCTTGAGGCTTTGACCTTGGTTTGCTCCTTATCCCATCTAGGGTAGCCGGGAGGTGGTGTACATTTTCTGACATTATTAATCTTTGCACCCCACTGTCTCCAGGAAGAATCCTGACCCACAAGTCAGGGATGGGTTCTTCCTTCCTATTGCCTGCAGTTCAGAGTTTGACCTCAATGCTTAATAAAAACAAATAAACAAAAGCCACCTTTACAGAATAGTTGCCTCTTTGCAATCATGGCCTCCAGTGATCTGTTCTAAATAGGCCATGGGGAGGCTCTGGCAGCAATAGTCCTCAGTGGGGCCAATCAATGCTTCAAGGTACTTTCAGGTTCCATTCTGACTTCTGGAGCAGTTTCTTCATTCATCTCTCAGCACCTGAGGATCACGGACTCAGCACCAAACACACCCTGGGGCTCATTGAAATACAGAGTTCAGTAAGGAGCCATGGCTTTCCACAATAATGCCACTGTTAAGAGGAGAGAATTTACACAATTAGCTACTTTTGAGAGAAGAGTCGTTAAGAAAAGAAAAGGGACGAGGGAGTAATTAAGATGCTATCACTGTGCGCCGGCTTAGCCTCTGGCTGGAGCCGCTCCTGCTGATCTGTGTTCTCCTCTTTTCCGATCCTCCGCTGTGTCTGCCCCGTAGCTGGAAACCGAAGTGCTGAGAGAAGGGGGGGTCTTGAGGAAAAACTGCAACTTCTCCTTTTCTCCTGGGGTTTTTTTTTATACAGCAAAAAAAAAGAGGGGTCTCTTTTTTGCATAAGTCACTGATACACACAGACTTCCCGGAGATGAGTCATCCTTATCTTTTAGTCCTTTGGTTTCCTGCTAATTTCGTTGTCTTTGTCTCCACCATACACCAGGAGGCAACCTGATAAGCATTTTTATCTTTTAGGTGTCTGTCAGGCATATGATGAGGTAAAGATATGTTAATTGACAGCATGTTGCAAAAAGAACAGGAAGAAAAAAAAAAAATTGATTCAAGAGACATATTTGGTGATCTTGAAGGTCTTTTCCAGCTATGATGGTTCCCTGATTCCGTGATTCTTCAGGCATGTTCCAGCACCTGCCTGGGCACACCCGACCAGGCTTCCAGGTGACAAGGGGACCCTTTGTGACATCCCCCCGCCGCACAGGCCCAGCTGCTGGAGACAGGTGAGTGAGGGGCCAGTCCCCTCTTTGGGTCCCCCTGTCCAGGGCTGGCTCTGTCCTCAGGAACTGGCACGTGGCTGGGTGCCAGGTCGGGCCCTTCAGTCTCTCCTGCCAGCACCTTTGGCTCACCCTCCTCCCTTGCTTTGTTAGATTCCCAGTCTGCTTCCAGCAGACATCCAGATCCTCTACCATCTGAGGACGAGGACGGCCAGGTGTCACGATCCGCTTATTATTTTATATATTAATTATGAGGAAAATTCAGCCACTGCTTAAGAGATGACGCTTGAATTAAGAAGTAACCAGACTGTTGGATTTAAAATTAGTTACAAGGGTTTATTTCTAAAAACAGGGAAAGCCAGTTACTAGAAAAAAGGTCTTTTGTATAAAGTAATTACCTTAACTAAAGAGTCGTTAAGTGTAACAAAGGGAGAACAAAAGAGAGAAATTGTCATCATGCAGGGGGCCTGGCCTCAGGCGGGTGGGGGCTGCGGGCTGCTCCTGGTTCTCTGCTGTTCGAGTCGCTGCTCTGTCTTTTCGTAGCTGGAAGCTGAGGTGACGGGCTGGGAAGGCATCTGCACGAAGAAGCCCACTTTTCCGTCTTTTCCTAGGGTTATTTATCCCCCCAAAAGAAGGGGGGTTCACTTCATTCAAGATGGTCCTGATACATACAAATCTGCAGGCTTCCTGGGATGAGTCATTTCTTATTTTTGTTTCCTGGAACCCTGCTAGGTTTGGGCGACCTGATAAGTAACCTTTTATCTTCCAGGTGTCTGACAGGCATACATTGAGATAAACATATGGTAATTACAAGCCGGGTGAACGAAAAGAAAAAACTGATTTATGTAGCAAGACAAACCTCTTTTAGGGAACAGCGCTTCAAGGTCCAAACAGGTGTTCCAGCAGAGACTCAAGAACAGTGCTCTGAGCCTATAGCCCTCAGGGTTGACTAGCCTGGATCAGTGCTGTTGCTCCAAGAGCAACTAACCTCTCTGCTAGCTAGCTCAAGACTGAGCTAAGCCTGTGACTCAGGCCTCACCTTTTATTGGCCCCCTGGTCCTGCTCATGCCCAGTGGAGGCCTGCCCTAATTAGGCACAGGTGGGCTTAACACAAGCTCATGCCACTCCCTGGGAATTAGTGGCACCTGGTTGCCTCATTTCACTACATTTCCCCCCCCTCCCTTTTTATTTTTTTTTTGTGAAGAACTACCGTGACAATTGTAATAAGTATATAATAAACACGAATACAACAAAAATGACAATTTCTCTCTCTCTTTCTTTTTTTTTTTGTTTTGGGTTTTTTTTCTTGGGGTTTTTTGTTTTTGGGTTTTTTTTGGGTTTTTGGGGGTTTTGTTTGTTTTCTTTTTTTTGTTTTTTTTTTTTGTTAGAAGGACACAAACAACAATGTTGTCCATTAGAGATCTGGTGGCGGCTGGGCGTGTCCATTTACTGGGTACCCAAAGAGGTCCGGAGTCTGTGGAGACACAGCTATAACCTCTTCCAGTAAAGAGTAGCGGCTTGGGCCCTACCCACTGACCTGTAGATGGATCCATGTAGTTGATTTGGACTTCTGGCATGTGGTTGATTTTCTGGGACGAGTAGTGGAGTAACACAGGGCGTTGCTGGGAATCGCGGCTTAGACTAAGAAAATTCAGTGTAAAAAGCACTTTGCTAATCCGCATCTGTGGGTCCATGTCTTTGCTGTCTTTTTGTTTTTGTAGATATGTCTTCAGGGTGCGATTAGCTCTTTCCACTATTGCCTGGCCTGTAGATGAATGAGGGATTCCTGTAATGTGTTTTACTCCCCAAGTAGCAAGAAACTGCTTGACTTTTCCGCCTGTATAAGCAGGCGCATTGTCGGTTTTTACTACTTGAGGGACCCCCATAACAGCAAAGCAATTGGTCAAGGTGACGGACCACATGTAGAGCCTTCTCCCCTGTCTGAGCTGTCGCTCAGAGCATGCCTGAAAAGGTGTCTATCGTTACATGGACGTATTTGAGTTGTCCGAATTCTGGAACGTGGGTGACATCCATCTGCCAGATCTCTCCTGCCCGCATTCTCCCCCAGATGAAGCAAGACAAACCTCTTTTAGGGAACAGCGCTTCAAGGTCCAACCAGATGTTCCAGCAGAGACTCACGAGCAATGCTCGAAGCCTACAGCTCTCAGAGTTGACTAGCCCAGATCAGTGCTGCTACTCAAAGAGCGACTGGCCTCTCTGCTGGCTAGCTCAGGACTGAGCTGAGCTTATGGCTCAGGACTCACCTTTTATTGGCCCCCTGGTCCTGCTCATGCGCAGTGGGGACCCGCCCTAATTAGGCACAGGTGGGCTTAACACAAGCTCATGCCACTCCCTGGGAATTAGTGGCACCTGGTTGCCTTATTTCACTTCAGATTCAAGAGACATATTTTCTATTTTTGGTTCCACATGTATACCACACCAGGAGAGCTTTGATGACTCAGGAGAGGTACCTATAGAGACTGCCACCTGCCTTGTGCCTGCTCCAGCTGAGGAGGTGGGTGTCAGCAGAGGGGTGGCTGAACAGGGCCCACAGAGCCTTTGCTGTCCTGCCTTCCCCTGCTCTTCCTCGGCCCCCACTGGAAGGAGGGGCGGCAGCGACGCCAGCAGCGCCTGCCAGGAAGCCAGGGAGGAGCCTGATGCCCAGCACACAGTGTTTGTGCCAGGCTGCTCCTCCACTGCTCCAGCAGCACAGAAATTCTCTTCATCACACAGGCAAGAGAAATGCAGGACAGAGTCACGCTGCACAGCATCTGGAGGAGACTGCAGGACAACTGCAGAGAGGTCATGTTGCAGGGCCTGCTCCTCCTCAGGGAGATCATGGCTGCACCCAAGACAGAGGACAAAAGCCATCAACATTGCTCTGGTGCTGGGGCTGAAGCTCTCACCCCTCTTTGATGATGTAAGGCTGCTGTGGGACCTGACCCTGCAGAGGGGCACCAAGCAAGGGCAGCTGCCAGCTCCCAGCCCCGAGGGCAGCACTTGGGCAGGGCTGCTGCCCTCCTCATGCTCCTGGGCTCTGCTGGAAGAGTTTCTGGGCCCTGCAACCCAGCATAGCCTCTCCGTGGCAGGATGAGGCCTCTGCTTCCCCCAGCCCCACTACCCTGGAGCATCTCCCCACTCAGAACCATGGTAACAGTGGGTAGGGAGAGGCTGTTGCTGCAGTCCCCGTCTTCCTTCCTTCCTCCCAGGAGTCCAGCCAGGTGTGGGAGCTCTCCATCAGCCTCTTTGGAGAGATGATGGGGGCTGTGGTGTGCAGACAGAAGAGACAGATGAAGAAGTTAATCTGGAGGGCCCTGGTCTTGCTCAGAATGCATGACAACACTGAGAGTGTGGCTGAGGTACAGCCTTCAGAGCTGACCCCCTGCTTTGCCCTTCCCTCTGCCCCAGCCCTAGCAGCAGCTCAGCAGCTCTTGCCCATCTCTCTCCTGCTGGCTGGCAAAGCATGATACCTGAGCTGGTGGCTGTCCCGGATCCCTGCCTTGGGCACTGAATCCCCTTCAGGCTCTGTCCCCAGCTGCCTCTTCCCAGAAGTAGCTGGGGACAGTTTGCAGCCTTGCCCAGAGGAGGGGGGTGAGAGGTCTCCTTCTCCCAGCTGTGGTGCCAGCTCCCACCCTGTGCTGCTTTGCTGGCCGCTGGAAAAGCCCTCCTCACCTCTGCAGAGTTCCTGGGGTGGAGGAAGCTCCTGAGAGAGGTTGAGAACAAGGAGATGTGGAGGACTGGAGAGACCCTGGTGAGGACAAGCCCCAGGTGCCAGGGCCTGGGCTGGACAAGGAATGCCCCATATGCCCAGGATGTGGGTGTGCAGCTATTGCTGGTTGACCCTGCTCCAGAGTGGAACACACAGCCTGGAGCTCAGCGCCCCTTTCCTTTCCCCTTGCCCTTCCCATTGTTCTCTTGCCTTTATCCCTTTTCACTTTATGAGAAGAGGGGAAATGCAGTAACACACAGGGTACGGAACAAAAATGGCAATCTGTACAAATCTGTACACAACCCAGTCTGGATGCTCGCAGGGATGGGTGCCTGAGGGCCCCTGCAGCAGGGCCGACTCAGGAGGGGGCTCCAGGGCTCTGCCCAGCACCCGATGGATGTGGATTCTCATGGGTACCGAGCTCTCAGGAAAGGAGCATGGGGAAGCAGCAGCAAAGCAAGGAGCGAGCAAAAGAGAGGGCGAGCTCCCGGCAGGCGATGGGAGGGAACATGGAGCCCTCTGCGCTCCGCCCCTCCCCTAGGCTGCAGCCCCTGCTGGTTGAGTTCCTCCTCCAACTATGGAATCCCCGTGTGTCCGCCTAGTCTTGTGTCCGCCCCGTCTCACTCCCCTTTCCCCTCCGTGTTGCATCCCCTCCTCGTGTCCCCTCTGTGTGTCCCCTCCGTCTCCCTCCTCCTGTCCCATTGTGTCGTCCCCCTTGTCTCACCCAGTGTCCCCGCTCATGTCTGCCCCGTAACCTTTCCTCAGTTTTACCCCCCCCCGTGTGTCACTCCTCTCTTTCTAGCTCACCAACAGGCGTGTGCGCGGCACATGCCAACCATGTGAGATGCGTGTGCCAGGTGTGTAAGGTGCGTGTGCCAGGAGTGTTCCAGGTGTGTCCCACGCACATGAGAGGCGTGTGAAAAGCGTGTGCCAAGCATGTGAGACGCATGCACCAGGCGTGTACCGAGTGCCTGAGATGTGTGCGAGAAGCTCGTGCCAGGCATGTGAGATGCATATGCCAACCGTGTGCCAGGCATGTGAGCTGTGTGTGCCCAGCTTTTGAGAAGCATGTGCCAAGTATGCACCTGTGTCCTAGTTTGTCCAGGATAAAGGCGATTTTCTGTCTTGCCATTTTGCTTTCAGCTAAGTCTCTCCTAAGTAGCTGCACTTGCTGAAATTGACAGCCAGTTTCTCAGTCAGTGTCTGCTTCTGGGACTGATAACACTCGGTGTTTATAGTAACAGCTACAGACTGGTGTGCAGAACCAAGGACACTGCTTGTTCTGAGGAACATTTTGCCCTCCGGAAGGAGAAAAGGAGTAAAGAGGTCACACGTGAAACCCTCCTTTGGGGAGGAACAGACAAGATAGGTGGCCAAAATTGACCAGAATATTCCAATCCATACACATCACACTCAGTATAAATTTGAGGGATCACGAGCATCAAACCCCCTTCCTGCTTCCCCTTCTTCACCTCTCCCTTTTTGCTTCAGCATCCTGGGAGGATTCCATCCATTCCTCTGCCTGTGGTCCTGATCCATGCCAGCCTGAATCTGTGTGTTCCTGCCTCCAGCTCCTGACTGCTGCTGACCCCAGGAGTCCAGACTGGACTTTCCCAGGGCTGCCCTGCAGCCTTGGTGGTGACATGAGAGTTATTGGGGGAGAGGGGGGAGGAACGTGGTATCAGTTTTCCTGTATATTTGTCTATATTCAGTAATTTTTCCTTTTTATCATTACTGTTTCAATTAAAGCTGTGTAGTTTTGTTTCCAATGCATAAGTCTCTCTCCTGTCTTTATCTGGGAGGGGAGGGGGATTAATAGAGAGCGTCTGTTACTCGGTTTAATTGCCAGGCCAGTGTTAAAACCTGACAGATTTATTGGTGCCCAACGTGGGGTCTGAGCTAATAAGTTCGAGTCCATTTCAAATTTTGACTAATTTGCCTGAATCGTTTGAATGCCAACTCTGGTGGGAGGATACTAATATGGCTTTGCTGAGAGGGAATCAGGACACTTTCTTTGGAAATTTCACAGGGTTGGAGATCAAACCAATTGTGCCATATCTTTGGTATTCAGGGTATGTAATATGTGCTTTTGCAGCTGGGATTACTGTTACTATGTGGTTTATTTTTCGTAAGAGCCATCGTTGTAATATGGTCCTCAATATTGATGCATATTGATGCATAGTGCAGTGGTGTTTCATACAGAGATAAAAACTTGGTTAGCAATTACACTTTCAGTTTTACTTTGGTAATTTATACCACTCCATCTTATTTCGGGCTGACTGCACAAGATTTTGGTAGTAATAGCATTTCCTTTGTTAATTTTCTGATGGGTGCTGTTAATTTTTCTCATATACTGGTGAGGAGTAAGACAGAAACCACACTGGTAAGAAGGAGCACTCCTTTTGGGAGATGGAGAGCTGCCCCTGGTACAGAGAGCACCCCCACTTCTGCCTCCGCAGCCACTGCTCACCCCCCACACACAAGGGCACAACTCTGATACAGCTGGCGAGCATTGCCAGCGTATCTGCTACAGCTGCAGCTGCTGCCTTCCCCGACAGACACTGCTGCTGTTCAGAAAGCCAGCGCTGCTGCTGCTACTGCTGCAGACACCACAGCATAGGATAGGGTTGGAACTAGATGATCTTTAACCCTTCCAACCTGACCCATTCCATGATTCCATGATTCTGTGACACAGTCCCAGCCAGTTCCAGGCCTGGGCGTCTCCACAGCCACTACCAGGGCTTTGTGATGCAGGGTCTGGTGCCTGGACACCATTGTCATGGGGGTCTCTGTGGTGACCATGGGGGTATATAAGGGCTGTTGAGACCTGGGGTGCCCATATCTGGGGGATATCCCTCAGGACTCCCTCAGGAGTCAGCAGCTGCCCTGGACTGTGGCAGAAAATTCCCAAGATGTCTATGGTGAAGGAGGTGGAAGCCTTCTCCCAGCCCTCCACAAGACACCAAGGTCAGTGAATGAAGGAAGGGCCAGAACAGAAGTTCCCCTGCAGGATGTGGGGAGAGGGCAGCTGTCCCCTGCAGCCCATGGAGGAGCACGGAGGGGCAGATGGTGATCTGCAGCCCTGATGCACCCTGCACCAAGGTGATGTCAGTTGTTAACTGAAACACGTAAAATTTTAGAAAAAGTAACATTTGAGCAATGTGAGCATGGTTTGGGAAAGGGGCAGGAATGTGAGATGGATTTTGTCTCTCTTCTTCTAGTGAGTTCCATGGGGATAGGGGCAGGATTGGCTTCAGTTGGGTGGGAGGTGTCTCTACCCATGCATGCAGGGGGTTGGAACAGGATGATCTTGAACTCTTCAAACCCAACCCATTCCATGATTCCATGATTCTGTGACATGGCCCCAGACAGTTCCAGGCCTGGGCTGGAACCCACCACAGGGCTTTGTGATGGGGTGGGTGCAGTTTCTGAGCTGTTCCCTTTACAGCTGAGACCCAGTCCAGGTGAGGAGTCATGACAGCATCTTCATATTCTCATCTTGTTTTAATCACATCACCCACAGTTGGTTCCATTTCTCCAGGAACCCATAACATTACTGATAGTGTATGGTAAAATGGGGATGGTGCAGCATGCACAAAACTTTGCCTCATAGGCTTAGGGCATGGCATGTGATAAAGATCTACAGTCTCATCATAGGTATAGATCACATCTCGTACAGCCAATTCTTCCAGATACCTGATAGCTTTTCCAAGTGTGGGTGCTTTGACTTGCAGGCAGTCTATTTCCACTTTATAGGGATATTTCCAATGTGTATGAAATGTGTAACCTATGTGTATCTTCTAGGTGTATGAAAAACCCTATACCATGTACCACATTGTTGAAGACCATATCACAACTACGGTTCATAAGCATCTCTTACCAAGAATGAACCACACAGCAACACTAATCCCAGATAAAAAACCACAGATCTCATACCCTGAATACCAAGCATCTGCACCAGCATCATCGGGGTCTCTGCGGGGAGCCCCGAGCGCTGGCAGCGATTGTCCTGTCACACAATGAGGGAATGGGGGCACCGGCAGAGAGGCCGTTCTTGCCCTGCCTGCAGGACACCTTCCCTTAGGGGCAGGAGGAGCAATGCATGACAAGTGTCCCTTTCCAAAAGCCTGCAGCAGCCTCTCTTTCCTACGGCAGCTGCTTTCTGCACTGCCATCAAGAATGCACTGCAGGCTGCACTTTGCATTTCCCCCTAAGAAAGGGAATGGTCATTCTTGGCATAACCCAGCAAGGACAGAATGTCCTCGCTTTGGAAGAAAACTCAACACAAAAAGGGGGGACACCCACTCCCACTGGCTCACGGGTGCCGGCCGTGCCCTCCGTGCTGCCCACCAGCACTGGCCCTGCCACGCTGGGTTTGCCGGGGGGCTCTGCAAGTGAAGAGGGGTAAGGAGGAGGTGGGGGCCAGTGAATCCAAATGCAAAAAGTCTACAGTTGAGGTCAATAAAAGGTCAAGCTATCCCACCAGGAAGTGGGATAGAGAGGGGACAGTCCTAGAGGTTCCTGGAGTGTGTGGAAGAGACCTTCCTGACACAGCTGGTGCGGCAACCAACCAGAGAAGACACCGCAATGAGCCTCCTGTTTGGAGACACAGAAGGTCTTGTAATTGATCTGATGCTTGGAGGCCATTTTGGGCACAGTGATGATGAAATAATAGAGATCACCATCCCTAGAAGTACAGAATCATAGAACCATCAAGGTTGGATATAATATCATCGAGTCCATCTGTCTACCCTAACACCCCTAACCATTAAACCACCTACTGTAGCTCTTCAGCTATCTGTTTTTTTAATAGCTCCAGGGATGGTGCTCCCACCACCTCCCTGGGCAGCCTGGTTCAATGCTCCACCACTCTTTCTGTGAAGATGTTTTTCCTGTAATCAAAACTTAACCTCCTCTGGTGGAGCTTTAACCCATTTCCTCTTGTCCTATCACCAGTCAGAAGAGAGAAGAGGACAACATCTTCTTGTTACTACCTTCTTTGTAGTAGTTGTAGAGAGCAGTGAGGTAAGATCACCTACCTGGCCCTGCTGGTCACACTCTTCCTGAATCAGGCCAGGATGGTGGTGGCCTTCATGGCCACCTGGGCACACTGCTGGCTCATGTTCCACCAGCTGTCAATCAGCACCCCCAGGTCCCTGTCTGCTGGGCAGCTCTCCAGCCTCTCCTCCCCAAGCCTGTAGTGTTCCTGGGGGTTGGTGTGGCCCAAGTGCAGGACCCGACATTTAGCCTTAGTGAAAGTCATGCACTTGGCCTTGGCTTATCCATCAAGCCTGTCCAGATTCCTCTGCAGAGCCTCCCTACCCTCATACAGATCAACACGTCCACCCAGCTTAGTGTCACCTGCAGATTTTCTAAGGGTGCACTCTATCCCCTCATCTAGGTCCTTGATATTTTCAGCAGGATTAGTGTTGCTCTGTGGTTCGTTCTTGGTGAGAACTGCTTAAGAACCGCAGTTGTGTTATGGTCTTCAATACTGATATACAGTGTGGTACACGGTACAGTGGTGTTTCATACAGAGATAAAGAATTTAGTTGGTAATTACACTTTCAGTTTTAATTTGGGAAATGATAGCACTCTGTTTCATTCCAGGCTGAGTCTACTGCAGTATCCAGCACTCCATCTTATATCAAGCTTACTCCACCAGATTTAAATAGCAATAGAATTTAATTTCTGAATCTCCTGGTGGGTGTTGTTAATTTTTCTCATATATTGGTGAGGAGTAAGACAGAAACCACACTGGTGAGAATGAGCACTCTTCTTGGGAGATGCAGAGCTGTCTTGGTACAGAGAGCACCCCCACTTCTGCCTCTGCTCACCCCCACAGACAAAGGCATCACAGATTCAAAGTCCTCCTGTCAAGCAGTGATGGTGCCTCAGTGTCTAGAACTTGTGCCAACACTGTTGCCCATCTTCATAATCCCCCTGTTGGGTGGGACAAAAGGCACTTTCAGCCCCTTTGTGGATGAAGCCACCTCATCTGGTTCATCCTGACTTGAGCAGGGCACTCAGACAAGGAGATGCTCAGGGGTCTCTTCTAGCCTGAGGTATTCTGTGATTCAGAATGATCTGGAGGGTCATGGGAATGATCTTTAGGATTATGCAGCAGGAGGAGCACGAGAAGCTCATCCTGGAGCAGCTCCAACAGACACGACTGCTGACTGAGGCTGATGCTGTGGATGAGATTAAGAAGGGAGTTCCATGGAGACAGGGGCAAGGTTGGCTTCAGTTGAGAAGGATCATGCAATCATGACATGGATAGGGTTGGAACTAGATGATCCTTAACCCTTCCAACCAAACCCATTCCATGATTCCATGGTTCTGTGACACAGTCCCAGCCAGTTCCAGGCCTGGGAGTCTCCACAGCCACCACCAGGGCTTTGTGATGCAGCGTCTGGTGCCTGGACACCATTGTCATGGGGGTCTCTGTGGTGACTGTGGGGGTATATAAGGGCTGTTGAGACCTGGGGTGCCATTATCTGGGAGAGCACCTCCCTCAGGAGTCAGCAGCTGCCCTGGGTGACCATGGAATGTCTGTGGCAGAAAATGCCCGAGATGTCCATGGAGAAGGAGGTGGAAGCCTGCTGCCAGCCCTGCACAAGACACCAAGGTCAGTGAATGAAGGAAGGGCCAGAACAGAAGTTCCCCTGCAGGCTGTGGGGAGAGGGAAGCTGTGCCCTGCAGTCCATGGAGAAGCACGGAGGGGCAGATGTGGATCTACTGTAGAGAAACAAGTGCTCCAGAGAGATCAAGAAATAAATCAGCTGAACAACCAGGTGCCTTGAGTTGCCAAATGGGTGTGAGTCCACCTGTGCCTGGTTAGGACAGGCCCCCTATTGGGCATGAGCAAGACCAGGGGGCCAATAAAGGTGGGACTCACGCCCACAGAGCCAGCTCACTCTTGTGTGAGGCAATGGAGAGGCCAGCAGCTCGTCAAGCCTCAGGAGCAAGAAAGGCTCCTTCTGCTATAATCTACAGCTCATGGAGGAGCACTCTCTACCAGGGTGACATTAGTTACTAACTGAAATACATAAAATTTTAGAAAAAAGTCACATCCATACAGGACAGAAGTTGTATCCCTGCTGTCACTGTGGGAAAACCTTCAACAATATCACCTCTTGGATTAATCACCAACATGTCCACACTGAGGAAAAACCCTACATGTGTCCCCAGTGTGGAAAGGGCTTCACAGCCAGCTGGAATCTCACTCAACACCTACGGATCCATAGGGGTGAATGTCTCTACAAGTGTCCCAACTGTGGGAATAGCCTTGCCAGGAGCTCTGATCTCATGAGGTATCATATCCCCACTGGAGAGAAACCCTACTCATGTCCCCACTGCTCCAAGAGCTTCAGGCGAAGCTCTCACTTGTTGAGACATCAGCACCTTCATAGGGGTGAACAACCCTAAAGCTGGTCCCAGTGTGAGAAGAGTTTTTATCAGAGCTACGATCTCATCTCTCATCACCAGACCCACCTCAGCCATCACCAGAAATGAAGGGGCATGGTCAAGGTCACCACACTTTCCAAGCTTGAGAGTTTCCATGCTTTGACATCTTTAAGATGTTGGGGTTTTTTACCATATAAGGCAAAGCAAGGAAGTGATTATCACTATGACACGCTCCTCAGGGGAGATTGCAGGATGGGGCCATATCTGTTTCTATTATTTGGTAGGGAAGACCCATATGGAGCATTTTATTATGACTTTGCCAGCAGGACTTTGAAATAAAATGGGGGTGATAATCTGGGATTGTGTTATTTCGAGGTGAAAAGAACCCTTTTCAACTAGGACGGCTTTTTGAGAACATTTATAGCCACAGATTACGTTTCGTTGTCCAGATGGTTGTGGCTGCAAATCTGGGTGGGAGCATACTAGCCTGAGGTTTGATATAACTTGGTTGTTTTTCTTATAAGATACTCAATAAAATTTTACAAATGTACAGTGGAGCAATCCCTTATGGCTGTTGGGGTGCAAAGGATTAGAGAATGCTTTGAGTTTTCTGAGGTTGGGACCCCCTCCCCAAAACCCCCTTTGTCCCACCCTGAGGTGGGCACAAAGCAGCTTCCAGCACAGTGACTGGAGAGGTAAGGAGATAGAGCTGATGGAGAAGAGAGAGACTGAGCTGTCCTGATGGCCATGACTCCAGCTGTTCAGCTGAAACCCTTAGCTCTGCAGACCATTCTCCAGCTGTAACTATAAACATAAAGTGTTATCAGTCCTAGAAGCAGACACTGATTGAGAAACTTGCTGTTCATTTCAGCAAGTGCAGCTACTTAGGAGAGACTTAGATGAAAGCAAAAGTACAAGACAGAAAATTACCTTTATCCTGACCCAAATCATGACATTCCACCTCTTATTTGTGTCATACTCCAGACAGTACCATCTCTTATCCCTAAATACATCTATACACAAATTATTACTCTCTCTCTCTACTAAAACCCACTAAGTTAATTTAGTTTATGATTGCAGATGTTCATCTATTGTAGCAGACTCTTAAAGCAAGAAATGATTGCAGCAGTTCGTGTCCATGGTCCACAAATTTCAGGTTGCAGATGTTAAATTTGAGGAAGTTATGGATGCCAGTTGATGAACCCAGTTCTGGTCTGATCACCACATTATCCTGGAAAACACTCACAGAACACTTAATTTATGCAACAATTCACATAACAGCAATTGACATGGGGCATGAATTCAAGACCCCCAAAATGCCATGCTTTACTGATTGAGCTAGCCAAAAAAAAATTAGGTATTTATTCTCACCCAGTGTTAGATGCCCTTGTGGTAAATGTGAATCTGACCTCACTGAATTGCAATTGTCTCAAAAGGGCAATTTTAAAGTGAATAGCCCCGTCTAGGGTGGAGGACCTGGCCTGGCCTGAACTGAGCAGGGGGGTGACACTGGGAAAAACATAAGAACTAAGAACTAACAGCTGGGTGGAGCCCCTTTTCTGAGGGCCAGCTTTCAATGCTGGGTTGTCCCTCCAGGGTGGAGGAAACTACCTTGATTGTACTTGTGAAGTACCTGGCTAGGGTGGCTGGAACAGAATGGGGAGTGGCAGCTGTGTGACATTTTGAAACAGTCTAAAAACTGCTTGGTTAATGAATCAAACAAATTGGTTAACAGGTTATCAACCGGATTTTATTCCGTTAGTAAAAGTCGACTTCGCATTCATGGCACGTCTCTGTTTCACACAACCACTCATACACACGCATTCTCAAACAGAGCTCTGTTTAATATTAGGAAGGTCTGGCATCCACTAGTGCAGAGAGCCAAAGGAGGGATAGGAGAGGCTTATCCGACGGAATCTTTGTCGGGGGGCCCCTATAAGCGTCTCCAAGTCCCACCGGCTCACAGCACGATGGAGTCCTAGTTCCTTCATAGATGCCAAATTAAAATGCAATAAAAACCTAGGATTGCAACATTCAATCACTACATTCATAACGGGTGAAGTCTAGCTAGAGTGTAAGCACCTTTTTTTTTTTTTTCCTCTTCTTTTTCTTCTTTTTTTCTTTTCTTTTTCTTTTCTTTTTCTTTTCTTTTTGGTTTTTTGGTTTTTTTTATTTTTTGTGTGGGTTTTTGTTTGTTTTGGGTTTTTTTTTTGTTTGTTTGTTTTGTTTTGTTTTTTGGTTTTTTTAGTTGGTAATATATCTGTCCTGGTTTGGGCCAGGATAAAGGTGGTTTTCTGTTTCTGTACTTTTGCTTTTAGCTAAGTCCCTTGTAAGTAGTCTCTCTGAAATTAACAGCAAGTTTCTCAGACAGTGTGTGCTTCTATGATTGATAACACTTGATGTTTATAGTTCCAGCCAGAGACTGGTATGCAGAGCCAAGGACACTGCTTTCCTCAGCTCTGAGGAAAACGTTTTACTGTCCAGGAGGATAAAGAGGTCCCACCTGAACCCTCCTTTAGGGAGGAACGGACAAGATAGATGCCAGAATTGACCAAACAGAGTATTCCATCCCATATACGTCACATTCAGTATAAATTTGAGGCATCACGTGGGCCGAGCCAGATCTTTTCCTGCTTCCCTTCCTTCACTCGGCATCCTGGAAGGATCCCGTCCGTTCGTCTGCCTGTGGTCCTAATCCGTGCTAGCCCATATCTGTGTGTTCCTGCCTCCGGTTCCCGACTGCTGCCGACTCCAGGAGTCCAGCCTGGACTTTCCCAGGGCTGCCCTACAGCCTCGGTGGTGACGTGAGAGTTATTGGGGGAAAGGGGGGAGGAATGTGGTTTCCATTTTCCTGTATATTTGTATATATTTAGTAATTTTTCCCTATTTACCATTACTGTTTCATTAAAGTTGTGTAGTTTAGTTTCCAACTCATAAGTCTCTCTCCCTTATTCTCTCTCCTTTCTTCATCGAGGGGAGAGAGAGATTAAAGAGAGCGTCTGTTATTCGGTTTAATTGCCGGGCCAGTGTTAAACCGTGACAGATTTATTGGCGCCCAACGTGGGGCCCGAGCTACTTGGCTCGAGTCCAGTTTAAATTTTGACTAAATTGCCTGAACAGTTTGAATTCCAACTCCAGTGAAAGAATGGCTTTCCTGAGCTGGAATCAGACCTTGTTCTTTGAAAATTTCACAGGGTTGGAGATTAAACCAATCGTGCCATATCTTTGGTATTTAGGGTATGTGATGTGTATTTTCGCAGCTGGAGTTGCTGCTACTATGTGGGTTTTCTTTCGTAAGAGTTGCTTAAGAACCATCATTGCAATATTGTCCTCAATACTGATGTATATCATCGTGCATGGTGTAGTGGTGTTTCATAGAAGGATTAAGAACTTTGTTGGTAATTACATTTTCAGCCTGCTTTTGAGGAAATACACCACCCTTGGGCTGAGTTCAGTGGATTCTTATCAAAATGGCATTATGATTGTTATAGTTTTTTGCCTCCTGATTCTTGTAGGCATTGTTGTTCAGGTGTCTGTGAATATTTTCATGTGCTATCATATGTTGGTGAGGAATAAGACAATTACAACTAGGGGAACGAGCACACCTCGTAAAGAGAGCACCCCCACTCCTGCCTCTGCAGCCGCTTCTCGCCCCCCCTCACGCAAGGGCACAACTCAGATAAAGCCGGCCAGCATTGCCAGCTTATCGGCTACAGCTCCAGTTGCTGTCTCTACTCCCACAGACAGTGCTGCTGCTCAGAAAGCAAGCCCTGCTGCTGCTACTGCTGCAGACGCCTCAGCCTCTCCCCCTCAGCCCACACAGTTACTTGTTAACCCTGTAACTAAGAGAAAAGGAAAACAAGGGAAATCAGAAATTAACCCTTCCAAGTCTGAACGAGATGACCAGGTGATAGAGGAAACAGAGGAAACAGGGGATACTGCCTCTCCTCGTACAGCATTCCCTAGAGCAGAGTCAGATGAGGACTCAGACTCAGAATCTGCTCAGCCCTATTCCATGAGAGACTTGCGTACTCTGAGAAAAGACTACAGCCGTTTTACAGGTGAACCACTCCTCTCTTGGTTATTCCGATGCTGGAATGATGGGGCTGCTACCATAACATTAACTCAGAAGGAAGCCAGGCAGTTGGGCCCTGTAGCCAAAGATGCAGCTATTGATCGGGCATTTGGGGAAAAGGCTGGAACTACTAGCCTGTGGAAACGACTCTTGTCAGCTGTCAGGGAGAGATATCCCTATAAAGAGGCAATAGATTGCCCACAGGTCAAAGCAGCCACACTTGGAAAAGCTATCAGGTATCTGGAAGAATTGGCTGTACGAGAAGTGATCTATAATGATGATGGCATTGAAGACCCTTATCACCTACCATGTCCTAAACCTATGTTGCAAAGGTTTGTGCATGCTGCACCATCACCTTTTAACCATACTCTATCAGTACTGCTATGGGTTCCTGCAGAAGTGGATACAACTGTGGATGATGTGATTAAAACTGCACGAGAGTGTGAAGAGGCTGTCACAGCCCCTCATCGGGCCTGGGTCTCAGCTATCAAGAGAGCATCTGAGAAACTGCATTCACCCTTTTTTCCTCAGACAGACGGAGGACGCCCCATTGCCACCATTAAGAGGAGACGCCCTCCTATGAGACAGAATCGAGGGAAACAGAATTTCGCAAGAGGAATTCTATGGGCACTCCTGTGTGAGTGTGGAGAGGACATGACAAAGTGGGACAAGAAACCTACTGCTGACCTACAGGACCGAGTGATTAAGTTGATGAGTAAGCCGAAGGCAAAAGGAGGTCCTTCTAAAAAGATGGCTGCTCAAGTGTCCAGTGTGGAATTACCCAACCCAAAAATGCTGGTGACTCAAGATCCATGCACATCAGGTGTGAGTACTGGGGATGCAAGCTCCAGTAATGCACATACTGACAATGCTGTATGTGCTCAAGCTTAGAGGTGCCCTGCCTCCAGCCAGGTGGAGGAGAGGGACAACCGAATCTATTGGATTGTATGGATTCGATGGCCTGGCACATTAGAGCCACAAAAGTATAAAGCCTTGGTGGACACTGGTGCACAGTGCACCCTAATGCCATCGAATCAGAAAGGCACAGATTCCGTCACTATTTCTGGAGTGACGGGGGGATCAAAAGAACTGACTATTGTGAAGGCTGATGTGAGCCTCACTGGAATAAAGTGGCATAAACACCCAATAGTGACTGGTCCAGATGCTCCGTGCATCCTTGGCATAGACTACCTCAAGGGAGGTGATTTCGAGGACCCGAAAGGGTACCGCTGGTCCTTTGGTACTGCAGCTATTAAGACTGAGAATGCAGAATGGCTGCATACTTTGTTTGGCCTTTCAGATAAATCCTTTGTAGTGGGATTGCTGAGGACTACAAACCAGCGTCTGCCAACTGCTACTTCAGTAGTGCATCGTAGACAATATCATGTCAACAGAGATGCTGTGGTCCCCATTCACAAGCTGATCCGGCAATTAGAGAGCCAAGGAGTGATCAGCAAGACTCATTCACCCTTCAACAGTCCTGTATGGCCAGTGAAAAAGCCAAATGGAGAGTGGAGGCTGACAGTGGACTATCGTGCCCTGAATGAGGTTACACCACCACTAAGTGCTGCTGTGCCGGACATACTAGAACTTCAGTACGAGCTGGAGTCGAAGGCAGCCAGGTGGTATGCTACTATTGATATTGCTAATGCATTTTTTGCTATTCCTATAGCACCAGAATGCAGAGCACAGTTTGCCTTCACCTGGAGAGGTGTCCAGTACACTTGGAATCGACTGCCCCAGGGGTGGAAACACAGTCCTACCATCTGCCATGGACTGATCCATGATACCTTGGAAAAGGGTGGAGCTCCAGAACATCTACAATACATCGATGACATCATTGTGTGGGGTGACACAGCAAAGGAAGTCTACGAGAAAGGTAAGAAGATAATTGAAATCCTCCTAGAGGCTGGTTTTGCTATTAAAAGGAGCAAGGTTAAGGGACCTGCACAAGAGATACAGTTTCTGGGAGTTAAGTGGCAAGATGGACGTCGCCACATCCCAATGGACGTGATTAACAAAATAACTGCTATGGCCCCACCAACTACCAAAAAGGAAACTCAGTCCTTCTTAGGAACTGTTGGTTTCTGGAGAATGCATATTCCATTTTATAATCAGGTTGTGAAACCTCTCTACGAGGTTACCCGGAAAAAGAAAGACTTTAAATGGGGCTCAGAACAACAAGCTGCTTTTGAGAATATTAAACAGGAGATTGTGCAGGCAATGGCCCTTGGACCAATTCGAACAGGGCCAGACATCAAAAATATTCTTTACACGGGAGATGGAGGTGATGGTCCTTCATGGAGCCTCTGGCAGAAAGCTCCAGGAGAGACTCGAGGCCGACCTCTAGGATTTTGGGGTCGAAACTAAAAAGGCTCCGAAGCCAACTACACAGCTGCTGAAAAAGAGATATTGGCCACATACGAAGGAGTTAGAGCTGCTTCAGAAGCGATTGGTACTGAAGCACAGCTCCTCCTAGTACCACGATTACCTGTACTGGGTTTTATGTACACAGGTAGAGAATCTTCCCATCATGCTACCGATGCTACCTGGAGTAAATGGATTGCTTTACTTTCACAGAGAGCTAGGATAGGAAGACTTAATCGTCCAGGAATTGTAGAAGCAATAACACATTGGCCAGAAGGCAAACACTTTGGAATGCCACCAGGAAAAGTGGTAAAACGGGCTGAAGAAGCCCCACCATATGACCAACTACCAGAGAGTGAGAAACAATATGCTCTTTTCACTGATGGATCCTGTCGTCTGGTAGGAGGCCATCAAAGGTGGAAAGCTGCCGTATGGAATCCTACACGACTAGTTGCAAAAACAGATGAAGGAGATGGTGAATCAAGTCAATTTGCAGAAGTAAAAGCCATCCAATTGGCTTTGGACATTGCTGAACAAGAAAAGTGGCCGAGACTTTATCTCTATACTGACTCATGGATGGTAGCAAATGCCTTATGGGGTTGGTTAAAGCAGTGGAAGCAAAACAACTGGCAACGTAGAGATAAACCTATCTGGGCTGCTGAACTTTGGAAAGACATTGCTACTAGGTTAGAGAAACTTGATGTAAAAGTGCGTCACGTAGATGCCCACGTACCTTCATATCGAGCTACTGAGGAACATTGAAACAACCAACGAGCAGATGAGGCTGCTCAAGTGTTCCAAATAGATCTGGACTGGGACCATAAAGGTGAACTGTTTTTGGCCAAATGGGCCCACAATGCTTCAGGTCATCAAGGCAGGGATGGAACATATCGATGGGCTCGTGACCGAGGGGTGGATTTATCTTTGGACTCTATTTCGCAGGTTATCCACGATTGTGACATATGTGCTGCAATTAAGCAAGCTAAAAGGTTGAAACCTCTATGGTATGAAGGGAGATGGTCAAAATATAGGTATGGGGAGGCCTGGCAAGTCGACTACATCACACTGCCTCAAACCCGCCAGGGTAAGCGCTATGTGCTTACAATGGTGGAGGCAAGTACAGGATGGCTGGAAACATATCCTGTGCCTCATGCCACAGCCCGGAACACTATCCTGGGCCTAGAGAAACAAGTCTTGTGGAGACATGGTACACCAGAGAGAATTGAGTCAGATAATGGAACTCATTTCAAAAATAGTCTCATAAATAACTGGGCCAAAGAACATGGTATTGAGTGGATATACCATATCCCCTATCATGCACCAGCCTCAGGTAAAATTGAAAGGTACAATGGTCTGTTAAAAACTACCTTAAAAGCAATGGGTGGTGGAACTTTCAAAAATTGGGACAAGCACTTGGCAAAAGCCACCTGGTTAGTTAATACCAGGGGTTCCATCAATCGAGCTGGTCCTGCTCAGTCAGATCTTCTACACATAGTAGATGGGGACAAAGTGCCTGTGGTGCATGAGAAGAATCTGCTAGGGAAAACAGTTTGGGTTTATCCTGCCTCGGGCAAAGGTAAACCCATTCGTGGGGTTACTTTCGCTCAAGGGCCTGGACACACTTGGTGGGTGATGATGAAAGATGGAGAAGTACAATGTGTACCACAAGGGAATCTAACACTAGGTGAGAATTCCTAATTTCTGCTTGTCTAGTTTAATCAGTAATGCATGGACTCTTTGGGAGTCATTAACTTGTATCCCACCATAACTACTGTTATGTGAACTCTTGCATAAACTAACAGTGTTCTATGAGTGTTTTTCAGGATGATTTTGTGGTGATGAAGCCAGAACTAGGTTCATCGGCTGGCATCCAGTAACTTCCTTGAAATTACCATCTGCAACCTGCAACTTGTGGACCATGGACATGAACTGTGAAGACTGGTCCTTCTTTTGAGAATCTGCTACAATAGATGAACATCTGCAATTGTAGACTGAATTACTTAGTGATTTTTAGCACAGAGAGATAGTAGTAATTTGTGTATAGATATGTTTAGGGATAAGAGTTAGTAATGATTGGAGCATGACGCAAATGGTATGGAATAAGGGGTGGAATGTCCTGGTTTGGGCCAGGATAAAGGTGGTTTTCTGTTTCTGTACTTTTGCTTTTAGCTAAGTCCCTTGTAAGTAGTCTCTCTGAAATTAACAGCAAGTTTCTCAGACAGTGTGTGCTTCTATGATTGATAACACTTGATGTTTATAGTTCCAGCCAGAGACTGGTATGCAGAGCCAAGGACACTGCTTTCCTCAGCTCTGAGGAAAACGTTTTACTGTCCAGGAGGATAAAGAGGTCCCACCTGAACCCTCCTTTAGGGAGGAACGGACAAGATAGATGCCAGAATTGACCAAACAGAGTATTCCATCCCATATACGTCACACTCAGTATAAATTTGAGGCATCACGTGGGCCGAGCCAGATCTTTTCCTGCTTCCCTTCCTTCACTCGGCATCCTGGAAGGATCCCGTCCGTTCGTCTGCCTGTGGTCCTAATCCGTGCCAGCCCATATCTTTGTGTTCCTGCCTCCGGTTCCCGACTGCTGCCGACTCCAGGAGTCCAGCCTGGACTTTCCCAGGGCTGCCCTACAGCCTCGGTGGTGACGTGAGAGTTATTGGGGGAAAGGGGGGAGGAATGTGGTTTCCATTTTCCTGTATATTTGTATATATTTAGTAATTTTTCCCTATTTACCAATACTGTTTCATTAAAGTTGTGTAGTTTAGTTTCCAACTCATAAGTCTCTCTCCCTTATTCTCTCTCCTTTCTTCATCGAGGGGAGAGAGAGATTAAAGAGAGCGTCTGTTATTCGGTTTAATTGCCGGGCCAGTGTTAAACCGTGACAATATCCCAGGGTCTGTGAGGGTCTCATGACTTCTCAGTATACTTCTTGTGTAACCGTTCACAATCCTTGGTGCTTAGTATAGGTCCATGTCCTTGCTCCTCAAGCCATTTTCCAACAAACCCTTTATCTTTTTGTACAATCATGATATTAGCAGCTTTGGCAAATAGCTTCTTAAGTATTGCTAACATACAACTAAGGCACACAAAAGTTATCAATATAATGCAAAGTACAAGCAAACCAGTCTTACATAAACTTTGAAGCCGTCCAGTGAGGCCAAACCAATTGACTAATTCATCTATGTAGTGAAATGAGGCAACCAGGTGCCACTAATTCCCAGGCAGTGGGCGTGAGCTTGTGTTAAGCCCACCTGTGCCTGATTAGGGCGGGCCCCCACTGCGCCTGAGCAGGACCAGGGGGCCAATAAAAGGTAAGGCCTGAATCACAAGCTCAGCTCACACTGGAACTCACAATCTTAGCATGCTTGGCTTTAACTACTGCTTTCAGCACTGCACTACCTTTATTTTCACTAGCGTTCATCGCTGTCAGGGTGAGGCTTTGAGGAGTCTCGAAACCGCGGCCTCAAGCATTGCTCAGATTGTCTGTGTAACAGCGTGCTTAGCCGGCTGCGCCACTCAAGCCGGTGTTACTGTTCTCTAAGATACGCTGACAGAGCAATGCAGCTTTCATGTACTCTGGTACACAAGCCTGGTTAATAGCATCAGTGAGTTTATCTACAAAATGTGAGAACGGCTCATCTCTGCCTTGTTTAATTGACATATAAGATGGAACAGCTGGTGTGGTTCTAACTTTATTCATAGCTTCCCTCGCAAGTCTCATGGACTCTCTTACTATATGTGGGCCTAATCTTGCTTGTGCCTCAAAATTAGCATACTGTCCAAAACCCATAAGCTGATTCACTGTTACCCCATGCAGGGGGTCATTTTGTTCCCTAGGAATGTCTGCAAATCTGTGACATAGTGTTTGCCAATGGGCTTGCCATAACAGTAAGGCTGATTGAGTCATAACCATTCTCCTAATTCCCTTTATATCCTCTGGAAGCAACAATCCTGACCCCCAGATATAACTTATCATTTGCTTGACTGGTTCACCATGCAACCCACATTCATTTATGGTGGCTCTTAGCCGTGTCAACAACTTCCAATCTAAAGGGCTATAGGCTGCTTCTACATTTTCCTGATCATCTGTTGTATATTGAACAGGGAAAGTATGCGGGAGGGCTTCTATGTCTGAAGATAAGTCGTAATCTTTGTTATCAATAGCCTCCTCCTTTATTCGCAACCAATTAACCCTTAAGATGGAGCTAAGACGTGATGTATCATCAGACCGCGGCTTATTTGCAGCAAGCTCTTGTTGATTATAAGCGGCTGCTTGCGGTGCTGCAGGGGGAGCCGTCTGTGGTGCCGTTGGATCGCCTAGCCCGGAGGAGGGGGGTTGTGCCATCGGTGGGGGTGGTGCGGAAGGCGGTGTTTACCGGTGACCGGGACCTCCCACACCGGAACGTGCAGGGCATAACGTTTCCACCTTCTGCCTCACTTCGCTTCCGGCACTCAGAGCAGACACATCCACTCCCTGTCCGCCTCCGAAGCTGCGTGGCATGGCATGGCCGGCGACAACCACTTCAGGGGGGGGGGAGGCTGCAATAGGTTGTACCAGACTTTCACTGGAACTTTGAGCAATCTATACAATTATTTTATCTCCCGTTGGGGGACAGGGATCGTAATCAACCCCTAGCTGATGCAAATCTGGTATCAGCTGCCCTTCTAAGGTTGTCGAGGCTACAGCGGCGATTTTCTTCTCTGTCTGATAACGTTGCAAGCAAGTAATCGCTGTATGCTATGGTTTCATTAACTTACGAGCGGTCTTATCCTCTTCTATTACCTTATACAACAAAATATCTCCCAAGCTTTTCCATTCTGTCTCATCAAATAACTTAGAAGGCTCGGTAAACAACTGGTGCATGCGGCCATATTCTAAAAGTGCCGCCGGATCTTTCTTAAGATCTAAAACTTTTACTGAACGTTTCCGTAAGAAACTTATGAGTAGTTCTAGGGTTACTTCGCTCTCTATTGCGCGCGCGCTTAATCTGTCCCTTAAATACAACTTTTTAATACAATGTATAACTTTTAGTGCAGCCTTTTTTACAAGCGTTTTAATGCAGGCTTTCATCCTTTAACACAGCCTTTTTTACAACTAAAAGCCTGTAGCCCCTTCTTCCGGACGTTGAGCGAGATTCGTTCGATGTTCACTTAGGCACAGTTCGCCTTCCTACGCCTGTGTTAAGACGAACTTTTGCCCCCCGGCACTGGTTATCGGTACTTCTCCGGACTCACCCACTCCTGCCAATTGTTTCACTGGCAATACTTGCCGAACGGTGATCGCTGCTATCGATGGTTCAGTCCTCCACAAGGTTTCCCTGGTGAAAATCGGTCTTCCGCGGCGTGTGCCTGTCTATTTCCAAACTCTTCAAACTTTTTGATTGTTCAGGGCCTTTTCACCTTTCGGGCGCCACTTGTTGGAAAACGGTGAGGGAAAACTAATGCAACCAATATGGTTGGTAAACAAGCTTCAACTTTATTGCGCAGTAACTTTTACTTATATAGTGTTTCTGTGACCACACACCTGCCACCACACATCAACATAACGTTTTATTGGACACTCGGTGTGTTTACCTGTAGCACAGCGAATCCCTGGTGCAGGTAGCACAGGATTGTGGGCCGATCTAACTGGCCCCTCAAACATGGGGTTGGGCATGGCAAAGGGGTCACACCCCCTACCTTTTCGGGAACATTCGAGAGCATTCTACAACACAGGACCAGCTCTATTGATGATGGAACCCCGGAGTTAACTACGCAGGTGGCTTGTACCAAGTGCTTGTCCCAGTTTTTAAAGGTTACAACACCCATAGCCTTTAAGGTAGTTTTTAATAGTCCTTTATACCTTTCCATTTTACCTGATGCTGGTGCATGATAGGAGATATGGTATCCCCACTCAATACCACATTCTTTGGCCCAGTTACTTATAGGACTGTTTTTGAAATTACTTCCTGTTGGAAGACGAACCTCTCTTAGGACACGGCGCTCTGAGCTCCAACAGGTGTTCCCGCAGAAGTGCACAAATAGTGCTCCAAGTCTGTTGCCCTCAGGATTGGTTAGCCTGGCTCAGTGCTACTGCTCTGGATTTGACTAACCTCTCCACTGGCTTGCTCAGGAATGAGCTGAGGCTGTGCTTCAAGCCTTACCTCTTATTGGCCCCCTAATCCTGCTCATGCGCAGTTGGGGCCCACCCTAATCCGGCACAGGTGGGCTTAACACAAGCTCATGCCCACTACCTGGTAATTACTGGCACCTGGTTGCCTCATTTCACTACAACTTCCATTATCTGGCTCAATTCTACACATCAATCACTCTGCCAAAAATCCTGGTGGGTTTCCTGATGAGAGATGGCAGGATCTCCTTCCTTAGCTGTGCTGCCCAGCTCTACTCCCTGATTTTGCTGGTGGTACTGAATGCCTTCTGCTAGCTGCCGTGGCCCATGACCTCTACACAGCCATCTGTGACCCTCTGCACTACAGCCTCATCATGAGCAGGGGGCTCTGTGTCACACTGCTGGTGGGATCATGGATGGTTGTTGTAGCGGTGCAAGTAGTTCAGACATACTAGGTGTTCACTTTGCCCTTCTGTGCATCCCACGACCTTCATCACTTCTTCTGTGATGTTCCTCCTCTGCTGGAACTGGCCTGTGCAGACACTTTGTGGAACCAAGTGACTCTGTACACCAGCATCCTGGTTTTTGCAGTCCTTCCCTTTTCCTTGATAGTTCTTTCTTTCACTGAAATTATCAGGGCAGTTCTGAAAATGCCTTCAGTTGTTGGCAGACACAAAGCCTGTTCCACCTGCTCCTCATACCTTGGGGTGGTCACTCTCTTCTATGGCTCAGCCGCAGTGTTCTACTTCAAGCGACGCTCAAGGGACTCTGTAGACTCTGACAAATACCTTTCCCTGTTTTACACAATATTGACCCCTGTGTTTAACCCTGTCATCTATAGCCTGAGGAACAAGGAGGTAAGAATTGCCTTGAAGAGACTCCTATGGACAAAGTGATACTGCAGAGTAGTGAATAGTAACAGATATCCTGGTGTAGTACATGGTTGCTTGATCACAGATGCCTCCTATTTGGTCAGACAAAATCAGATTTTCTGCTTGGCTTTGATCCTGCTCAAGGTGGAAAGTGGTCTCCTGATGCATTTCTGTTATGTTGTGCTCCACCATGGAATCTTTGTACTCCAGAGCACCTTCAGTGACCCTAAAGAGTTTAATGCAAATACCTACTTCAGGCTGTGTCTGAACAAGGTCACCAGTCAAGGGAAACAGTCAAAGCACAGACAGTAGTCAAAGGGATCTAGTGACACATCCAGTGAAGAGATGACCACCCTCAGGTATGAGGGATCACCTGAGAGACCCCACAGATCATCTGCAGTGTCTCTAAGAGTCAACTAAGGAGAGTTCAAAGGCATGAAGGTGATTCTCCTCCACTGTGTTATCGTGCATTGACTTGTGTCATTCTTGATCAACTTGATGGGAAAGGAAGGGAAAAAGGAAGTCAATAAAAGACCAGGGAGACAATCTAGCAGTGGCACAGGAGTAGGGTCCCAGAGAGACTGTGGAGTTTCTGCTCTTGTAGACTTTTGCCACCCAGATCAATACCACCCAGCTGGCCAAAGCTGTGAGTAGCCTGGCCTGAATTCAGTGGGAACTCTGCCTTCAGAAAGAGAATGGGCTGGAGACTGCCCAAGATCAGTTCCTGTCTGAGTGGTGTCCGGAATCAAGGACAAAATCTTTTCCAAACAGACTTGCTGATCTCTGGCTGAAAAGAAGCCGAGACTGATTTTCTGGGCTTTTTTTGATGTCACACACAGAAAGAGGTGAATCATCTTCCAGGTCTTCCCTTTCTGTGTCTCTGATAATGGCAAAGTGAGCCTGGACTTTAATGTGAGCCACCTGCTGGGTGGTGAGATGTGACATTGAATCATCTCTCTGGAGGACCATTATAATTTCATGATGGCAGGTAACTGCAGAGGATCTGAAACAAGAGTCAAATGACCAAATGCATCTAGAGTCCTTAGGCTTCCTTCAGGTGAAGGCCATGAACATTTTCTAGGTTGTTTTAAATCTCATCATACAATTGCTGCTTGCTGTGCTGCTATTGTTTAAAATTTGAAAATTTGTACTGTTGGCCTGGCCTGATTTTCTGTCTCTTCAACCCCTTTTACATCTTGGATCCTGAATGTGTGATGCATTCTTTAGTAGGGAACAACAGAAACACAAGCAGACAGGGCTGGAAAGGACTTAAAGGGACGTCAAAACAGGGAAACAGATGTTAAGCTCCTCCTGGTGCCCTGTGGGTTTACCCTGGTAGGAAGCTCAGCATCACACAAATATTCCCTCACTTCCCCCAGGTGAGATGGAAACAGACAAAAGGAAGAGTAAGAGCAGAAAAATCACATGTCAAAAGTAATCCTAAACAAGACCTTAACCACATTCAAAAACATACTGGTTCCCACCCGTCTCCAACAGGACCAGACAGGTTTCAAAATCCCAAGGACATTAAAAAATTTAAAAATTCATGATGGCCATGCTGGCTGCAGGTCCCAGGTCAGTGTCACCATCAGTGTCGCACAGCACAGCCCAATGATGCCCTTGAGCAGGCTCCAGAGCTGACAGCCAGCAAAACAAATAGAGAGGAAGGTGTGACATCCCACAGCTCTAAGAAAAGCTCTGAGACCAAACCAACCAACATGTTGACCAGAGACTGTAAAACCCATACAGGCAATAATTATAACTAATTTCTTTTAACACACTCTGATCAGATCTGTCATTATCTCAGCCCTTTGTGCCCCACATTGGGCCCAAATAAAGACTGTTGTGGTTGAACCCCAGCCAGACACTGAGCACCACGCAGCCTCTCACTCACACACCACCCAACAGTGGGATGGAAGAAAACATAAGAATATTTATAGATTAAGCTAAGAATATTTTAATTATTGCAGTAAGATACAATTAAATATTAATACTAGCAGTAATTCTAATGCTAGTTCTAATAATTACATGACTAAAAATGGAATAATGCAGAAACTTTATGTGCTTCGCTTTTCTATGCTTGCAAAGAGGGAAATTCCTGCTGTGCCTGAGTGCAGCAGTTCTCTAAGGGAGAAGGGTTAGGAGCTGGTGCAAAGGAGCTCTAACATCCAGCTGCAGCCTGCAGGCGAGAAGTCTGATAGGAAAAGACACAAAACTCCCAGGAGAAACAGGGACAATTTGCCACTGCCACCTTGCCGCCACTGCCACCTTATCACCACCACCTTGTCACCACAATGTGTCACTTCTGGCTGGCAGCTGGCACTCCTTCAGCACCTCCACGTGGGGCTGTGCTGCTGCTCCCCCACCCCTGTGTGGCCCCCAGAGCACTGCCTGTTGGGACAGCCTGACCTTTTATTGGCCTCAGCTGGAGACCCTTTTCATTTGGATTCCCTGGCCCCCACCTCCCCCTTTCCCCTCTTCACTTGCAGAGCCCCAGGGCAAACCCCGCGCGGCGGGGCCAGGGCCAGTGGGAGGCACAGAGGGCACGGCCTGCACTCGTGAGCCAGTGGGAGTGGGTGTCCCCCTTTTTGTGTTGAGTTTTCTTCCAAAGTGAGGACATTCTGTCCTTGCTGGGTTATGCCAAGAATGACCATTCCCTTTCTTAGGGGGAAATGCAAAGTGCAGCCTGCAGTGCGTTATTGATGGCAGTTCAGAAAGCAGCTGCCATAGGAAAGAGAGGCTGCTGCGGGCTTTTGGAAAGGGACACTTGTCATGCATTGCTCCTCCTGCCCCTAAGGGAAGGTGTCCTACAGGCAGGGCAGGAACAGAGTCACTGCCAGTGCCCCCATCCCCTCATTGTGTGACAGGACAATCGCTGCCAGTGCTCGGGGATCCCCACAGAGACCCTGATGATGCTGGTTCCATGAGGAGTGGGTGGGTGGGGATGAAGTGGCAGCGTAGGGACAGGAGTGAGCTGAACGAGCAGCAGCTGCTGCTTAATGGAGGGTAGAAGTGGTGTCACTGACAAGGTGATGGTGACAAGGTGGTGGTGACAAGGTGATGGAGGCAAATTATCTCAGACCCTTCCAAGGGAGCCAATGAGAGCAATGTTCTCCATGGAGTGCTGGACCTCAAAGGTTTTTCCTCACTGTCCAGGCGTCTTGAAGAGACACTCTGCACCAATACCAGTTGAATTTAAAATTCTAAACTGAAAACCAGTAAAATAGAACTTTTCAAAAATTTTTACTAGATGCTCTTTGTAATCTTCTTTCACACTGGAACCTCTCCAATTTGCTGTGCGAGTCTTGAACACTAAAAACACCAAAGGGTGACACATGGCTGCTCAGTGCTATAATGGGCCCGATGGTTCCAGTGGCACTGAGTCCATGATCCTCAGGTACTGAAAGGAGACTGAAAAAAAAACACTCTTAAGAAGTTAAAGCCAAAACAAAAACCCAAATTATCTTGAAGTATTGATTGGCTCCATTGGGTCCCATTATTGTCAAAACCACCTCAGAGGCTTGTTAGACAAGGTCACTGAAGGCCATGATTTCACAGTGGCAAAGATTCTTCAGAGGTGGCTCTGAAGCCACAGATATTTAATTATTTGTTTGATTATTTATTTATTTATTTATTTAATGGATCAGTCAGGTCAAACTCTGAAACCCAGGCAATGGGAAGGAAGACCCCATTCCTCACTTGTGGGTCAGGACATTTCCTGGGGGAAGTGGGATGTGAAGATGAGCAATAAAAATGCACAACACCTTCCAACTACCCCAATAAAGGGAATGGAGCAAACCAAGTGCAGACCCTCCAGACACAGACTGTCCAGACAAAGGCCATTCCCATTCCTCTCCAGTTGCCCCCTTCTCCTACTCTTTGTTCATTCAGATGCCTCTCCTCTGGGCTGTGGCTTTGAGCAGCAGGTTGTTCAAAGCTCGCCTGTCTTTCATAAGCCTGATTGTCTCTTTAGCCACCTCTGTCATGATGATCACAGCTCTCTTTTCCCATCTGTCTCTCTGAACCATTTCTCCTCAGATTCTTCTTCACTTTCTCTGTTTGACTTTTCTTGGTTTGCACAAAGAAAAACTCCTGCTTTGCCCCTGTGGATTCAGTTCTCTAACAAGAGCAGGTGGGAGGTGGTGCAGTGGAGCTGTAACCTTCATCTGCAGAGAGGAGTGGAGAAGTCCAATGCAAGGACCAGGGATGGAAGTCCCAGTTGGGACATGAAAGGAAGAGTGGGGCTGGGGAGCTGAGCAGTTTAATTGCCCACACAGTATCAGACCTCAGGGAACTTCTACCACTTCTTCTGAAAAATGAAAATCATGAAATGATCTCTTCAAATATATTAAAAAAAAAAAATCCCTAAAGTACCACAAACAGTTTTCATGAAGCACAGTATGAAATTTTCCTCCTTAATTGCACTGGGAAAAACTCTCCAATTATCTGTACATGTCTGGAAGATGTGAAGAATATCCCATGGAGAGCCATGGCACTGTAATTCTCTCTGTATTTCAATGAGCCCCAGGGTGTGTTTGGTGCTGAGTCCATGATCCTCAGGTGCTGAGAGATGAATGAACAAAGTGCTCCAGAAGTCAGAATGGAACCTGAAAGTACCTTGAAGCATTGATTGGCCCCACTGAGGGCCATTGCTGCCAGAGCCTCCCCATGGCCTATTTAGAACAGATCACTGGAGGCCATAATTGCAGGGAGGCAAAGGCTCTGTAAAGGTGGCTCTGAAGCCAAGTGTTTTTCATTATTTATTTATTTATTAATGAATCAGTGAGGCCAATCTCTGAACCCCAGGAAATGGGAAGGCAGATCCCATCCTTAACTTGTCAGTCACTGCTCTTCCTGTGAAAAGTAGAGTATGAAAATGAGTAAGAAATAAAATTCTGACACATCCTGGCCTCCCCAAGAAGGGGAAAGAAAGTCTAGAGCCTCACGACAAAATTACTCCTGGTAGATTTTGGTGGTTGAGGCAGGTGCCATGTCTGAAGGACAAGGCAGGAGGAACCCAAGAGAGCAATGATCACCCCACCATCACCACTAAAACTGATCTGGGATTAAACCAGGCCTGCTGACACCAGGAGTCCAGCCTGCACTTTCCCAGGGCTGCCCTGAAGCCTTGGTTGTAATGTGAGAGTTATTGGGCGAGAGGGAGGAGGAAAATGGTACCATTTTTCTGTATACTTGTATATATTTAGTAATTTTCTGTTTTATCATTGCTGTTTCAATTAAAACTGTGTAGTTTAGTTTCCAACCCATCAGTCTCTCTCCCTTATTGTCCCTCTTTCCTTTCTCAGGGAGGGGCATTAATAGAGAGCTTCTGTCATTCGGTTAATTGCCGGCCCAGAGTTAAACCCTGACAGATTTATTGGCGCCCAACCTGGGACTAAAGCTAATTATCTCGAGCCCAGTTAAAAATTCAACTCATTTATATGAATAGTTTGAATTTTGACTTCAGTGGGAGGATACCCAGATGGCTCCACTGAGTGGGAATCAAGCTATTTTCTCTGGAAATTTCAAAGGGTTCCCAAGTTCAAAACCCCCAGGTTCACCATGGAGACTCCCATGACAATGGTGTCCAGGCACCAGACCCTGCATCAAAAAGACCTGGTGGTGACTGTGGAGACGCCCAGGCCTTGAACTGGCTGGAACTGTTTCACAGAATCATGAAATCTTGGAATGGGTTGGGTTGGAAGGGTTAAAGATCATCTAGTTCCAACCCAACCCATTCCAAGATTCCATGATCCCACTCAACTGAAGCCAACCCTGATCCTGTCCCCATGGAAATCCCTTCTTAATCCCATCCACAGCATCAGCCTCAATCAGAGCTGGTGGACAGACAGATGAGTATCAGCCAGCTGTGTGCCCAGGTGGTCAAGAAGCCACCAACATCCTGACTTCTATCAGGAAGAGCATGGTCAATAGGAGTAGGGAAGTGATCATGCTCATATATAAAGACAGGCAACAGTGTTGGCACAAGTGCTGGACAATGAGGCACCGTCACTACTTGCCAGGAGGACTTGGGATCACTGATGGCACTGTGACCCTCATCATCTCATGAACTTCCCACTCACCACATCACCCACCTCTTCAATCCAGATATCACCAGTCTGGCTACAACAGGACAATGGTAGAGCATGTCAAAGGGCTTGCTAAAGGCCAGGTGCACCCCATGCCTTTCTGTCCCCTGCCCACTCTGCTTCAGCAATCCCCTCTTTGTCCTTCACCAAAGTCCTCCTGGAAGGATGTGAGTGCCTCAGTGTCCAGAACTTGTGCCAACACTGTTTGCTGTCTTTATAATCCCCCTGTGGGGTGGGACAAAAGGCACTTTCACCCCCTTGGTGGATGAAATCACGCTGGGGAAGCCCTTGAGCAACCTCATCTGCTTCATCCTGACTTGAGCAGGGCACTCAGACAAGGAGATGCTCAGGGGTCTCTTCCAGCCTGAGGTATTCTGTGATTCAGAATGATCTGGAGGGTCATGGGAATGATCTGTATGATCATGCAGCAGAAGGAGCACTTGAAGCTCATCCTTGAGTAATCAAGGAGAGGGTGCTGCTGACTGAGGCTGATTCTGTGAATGGAATTACAAAGTGAGTTCCATGGCAACAGGGGCCAGGTTGGCTTCAGTTGGGTGGGAGGTGTCCCTACCCATGCATTCAGGGGCTTGAAACTAGATGATCTTTAACCCTTCCAACCTGACCCATTCCATGATTCCATGATTCTGTGACACAGTCCAAACCAGTTCCAGGCCTGGGCACCTCCACAGCCACCACCAGGACTTTGTGATGCAGGGTCTGGTGCCTGGACACCATTGTCATGGGGGTCTCCATGGTGACCCTGGGAATATATATGGGGTGTAGACACCTGGAGTACCCATTACCAGGTGAGCACGTCCCTAAGGAGTCAGCAGCTGCCCTGGGTGACCATGGAATGTCTGTGGCAGAAAATGCCCGAGACATCCTGAAGAAGGAGGTGGAAGCCTGCTGCCCGCCCTCCACAAGACACCAAGGTCAGTGAATGAAGGAAGGGCCAGAACAGAAGTTCCCCTGCAGGCTGTGGGGAGAGGGCAGCTGTCCCCTGCAGCCCATGGAGGAGCACGGAGGGGCAGATGGTGATCTGCAGCCCTGGAGCACCCTGCACCAGGGTGATGTCAGTTATTAACATAAACATGTAAAATTTTAGAAAAAGCTACATTTGAGCAACGTGGGCATGGCTGGGGCAAGGGGCTGGAACGTGAGATGGCTTTTGTCTCTCTGTGTCTAGATTTCTAGTGAGTTCCATGGGGACAGGGGCAGGGTTGGCTTCAGTTGGGTGAGAGGTGTCCCTACCCATGCATGCAGGGGCTTGAAACTAGATGATCTTGAACCCTTCCAACCCAACCCATTCCATGATTCTATGATTCTGTGACATGGTCCCAGGCATTTCCAGGCCTGGGCTCTCAACAGCACCACCAGGGCTTTATGATGGGATAGGTTCAGTTTCTGAGCTGTTCCCTTTACAGCTCAGACCCAGGCCTAATGAGGAGCCATGACAATATCTTCCTATTCTTGTGCTTTTTTAATCACATCACCCACAGTTGGTTCCATTTCTCCAGGAACCCATAACATTACTGATAGTGTGTGGTTAAATGGGGATGGTGCACCTTGCACAAACCTTTGCCTCACAGGCTTAGGGCATGGCATGTGATAAAGATCTACAGTCTCATCATCGGTACCTGAGAGCTTTTCCAAGTGTGGGTGCTTTGGCCTGTGGGCAGTCTATTTCCACTTTATAGGGATATTTCCTATGTGTATGAAATGTGTATTCTATGTGTATCTCCTAGGTGTATGAAACACCACTGTGCCATGTACCACACTATTGAAGACCATATCACAACTACGGTTTGTAAGCAGCTCTTACCAAGAATGAACCACAGAGCAACACTAATCCCAGATAAAAAGCCACAGATCACACACCCTGAATACCAAAGGTACAGCATAATTGGTTTAATTTCCAACCCTTTGAAATTTCCAAAGAAAATAGTTGGATTCCCACTCAGTGGAGCCATCTGATTATCCTCCCACTGAATTCAAAGATTAAATTATTCATATGAATGAGTTGAAATTTCAACTGGGCTCGAGATAATTAGCTAAAGTTCCACGTTAGGCGCCAATAAATCTGTCAGGGTTTAACACTGGCCCGGCAATTAACCGAATGACAGAATCTTTTTATTAATGCCCTTCCCCTCACTGATAAAGAAAGGAGAGAGAATAAGGGAGAGAGACTTATGGGTTGCAAACTATACTACACAGCTTTAATGGAACAGTAATGATAAAAAAGAAAAATTAATAAATAGTTACAAATATAGAGAAATATGGTACCATGTTCTTCACCCCTCACCCCCAGTAACTCTCACGTCACCACCAAGGCTTCAGGGAAGCCCTGGGAAAGTCCAGGCTTGGGTCAGTAGGCCTGGTTTTATCCCAGATCAGTTGTACTTGTGAGATCAGTTGTACTTGTCATGGTGGGGTGATCATTGCCATCTTAGGTTCCTCCCTCCTTGTCCTTCAGTTTAAAGCCTGTTTAAAGCAGTTTAAAGAAGGAGCTGAAGGCATGGACAGTGTAGGGCAGCCTACAGGAGAGGTGGCCAAGGGCTCTGCAAGGCTGAAAGGCCCAACAGGATGAAGGGCTTTGTCACTTCAGACATGGGAGCTGCCTCAACCACCATGGTCAACCAGGAGTAATTTTGTCCTGAGGCTTAAGACTTTCTTTCCCCTTTTTGGGGAAGAAAGGATTTGTCATAATTTTTTTTTTCATTACTCGTTTTCATACTCCACTATCCCTAGGAAGTCCCGACCCACAAGTGAGGGATGGTCTCTGCCTTCACATTGACTGGAGTTCAGAGTTTGGCCTCACTGCTTCATTAATACAAAAATATAATATATATAATATAAATATATAAAATATATTTTATATATTATATATATATAATATATATAATATTGTAGTGAAATGAGGCAACCAGGTGCCACTAATTCCCAGGGAGTGGCATGAGCTTGTGTTAAGCCCACCTGTGCCTAATTAGGGTGGGCCCCCACTGCGCATGAGCAGGATTAGGGGGTCAATAAAAGGCGAGGCCTGAGTCACAGGCTCAGCTCACACTGGAACTCACAATCTTGGCATGCTTGGCTTTAACTGCTTCTTTCAGCACTGCACTACCTTCATTGCTCCACTAGCGTTCATCGCTGTCAGGGTGAGGCTTTGAGGAGTCTCGAACCCGTGGCCTACAGCATTGCTCGGGTTTTCTTGTTACTGCGTGCTAGCCGGCTGTGCCACTCAAGCCTCACCCTGTCAGAACGTCCTCGCTTCGGAAGAAAACTCAACACAAAAGGGGGACACCCACTCCCACTGCCTCACGGGTGCCGGCCGTGCCCTCCATGACTCCCACCGGCCCTGGCCCCACCGCGTTAGGTTTCCCCGGGGGCTCTGCAAGTGAAGAGGGGAAAGGGAGAGGTGGGGGCCAGGGAATCCAAATGAAAATAGTATCCAGCTGAGGCCAATAGAACGTCAGGATGTCCCACCAGGCAGTGCTTTGGGGCCACACGGGGTATGGGGAGAGGCAGCACAGCGCCACGTGGAGGTGCTGATCGCGTGCCAGCTGCCAACCAGAGGTAGTGGTGACAAGGTGGATGAGACAAGGTGGTGGTGGCAAATTGTCCCTATCCCTCCTAGGAACTGTATGTCATTTTCTTCCCATCAGGTTTTTCCCCTGCAGGGTGCAGCTGGATGTAACAGCTCCTTTGCACCAGCTCCCAACCCATCTCCGTTTGAGAACTGCTGCACTCAGGCACAGCAGGAGTTTCCCTCTTTGCAAGCAGAGAAATTTCAAGCAAATAAAGTTTCCTAAACAATAAAATACTCTCTGCACCTATGTGCTGGGCACAAGCTGCCTCTAATGAGGTTACGTTTCTACAAGGGATAATCCGATGAGAAATATTTTTTGTACCTTTGTGCTGGATGCTATAAGCATTATTAAGGAATTGTATAAGGACTGTTTAAAGACAGATAATACAGTTAGGGTCATTCCATACCATAAAATGTCACACTCAGGACATAAAGTAGAGTGAGCATTCTGAGTTTTTTGACCACTGCTTGGGCATTGGTTGGAAATTTGTCGAAGGGTGTGAGGTGTGGAAAAAAACTTTACACCCCAGGAAAGGTTTTAAAGCAGGGATGTTTATTGCAGTGCTGGGTGTGAGGGGGATCTCTCCTCCTCACTCGCATACTCCTGCTTAATGCAGGCAGCTTTTTATTACACAGTGATACACATGGATTACAGGAAAATGAATAAACATTCAAGAAGTGGAGGTTATTCAAATCAGCTATTGACGTAAGTTTCCACCCATCTTTGCACGCGCACTGTCCCCTGATGGTCTCGGGCAGGGGTCTTCTAGAGGAAGGCTCCAAGTCTTCCTCATGGTGTCCTTTCCACCTTTGCTGAGTTGGCAGAGTTCCAGACAACAAACTGGCTCTCGCTGTTTTTTATTTCAAGGAGTTTTCCGTTTGGAAAATACAGGTCTGGCTTAATGCTTACTTAGACAAAGTTAGTTTCTCTTATCTATGACACAGAGAAATGAATTTTCTCTCTACCCTTATTTTTCTACATTATAACCCTTTACTTTCTAAATCTCAATCACTTTCACCCTTTTCTACACAGTTAGTAAATTCTTTCACTTGACCTAGAGGATACCTTTCCCATTTAGTCTTTTCCTAAAGTATTTGCCTGATTCCACCTTCTGATGAAGATGATATCTTCTCCATTTCTCATAATCATTCAATGCCCAACTGAAAAGTCAACAAGATTTGAGTTTGAGAAGCCTGGTCAAGATAGCCTTCCGTTTCTGTTTAGGAGCTTTCTTTATTCTCATATGATGTATCCAAGCTGACCTTTAAGCTTCACAGCAGTATGTGTAGTGAGCAGGGCCTGGAATGGACCTTCCCATTTAGGCTCTAAGGGAGAATCTGAAAGAGATCTAACATACATAATCACCAGGTTTAGCATCATGTATGGGCCCATCGAGACCTCAGGCTCTAGCTCCCAGAACAAATTTCTCATTTTCCAGCAGTTTTTTCTGTAAACTTATTAGATAATCAGTTAATATTTCCTTCCCAGATAGAGTCAATGTTCCCACCTGCACAATTTAGGGCCTCCTGTACATTATTTCAAATGGACTTAGTCCTTTCTTAGACCTGGGTTTGGTTCTTATCCTCCTCAGTGCCACTGGGGCCAGGACAGGTTGGCTTCCTGGCCTAATTTGACAATTTGCAATTTGATTAGAAGATTGATCTCCTCCATTTGGCTGCTTGATCGGGGGTTATATGGAGTATGGAGTTGCCAATCTATTCCCAGGACTTTGCTGATTTGTTGAACAATTTTTTTCAGTAATATGTGGTGCCCTGTCTGATAATAATACTGCAGGGACCCCAAATCTTGGTATTATTCCTCTCAAGCTTTGTTAGTTTTGAACGGGAATGTTTCTTGGCAGCCTGAAAAACTATCTGTTAGGGACCAGTAAGCATCAAAACTCCCCTTTTCTTGGGAATTCCATAAAATCAATTTGCCGTTGTTGTCCTGGATATTTTCCCTTTCCAACCTGCCCAATGTTAGATTTAGGTACTACTTTTGTATTACTTTGTAAGTATAGTTCACACTGTTGTGTAACTTGTTTAATAATGGCATATAAGTTTTGAGCCACTATGTGCTGGTTCAAATATTTATATAACGCCTCAGTTCCCTAATGGGTCTTCCGGTGTTCTGTCATAACCACGGTCCACAATAATACTAAGGGAACTATTAGCTTGCCTTGTGGTGTTTTAGCCCATTCCCCTTTTAAATTTTTTCCTCCCAGATACCTCAATCAATTTTTAATCCTCCTCTGAATACCTAGGTTCACAGTCAATTTGTATTTTACCATCTGGCACCAAAGACTTCATTCCAATTTCACTGCTGAAACCTTTTTTATATCAATGCCCAGACAACATTGACCTTGTTATAAAAAGCCCTTCCAGCAGCTTTATTTTTCATACCAGAAAGGAAGATACAGAACTGGGAATGATACAAACAATGAAATTTCTTTGTTCACATCATTATCACAGGTAAAAGAGAGAAAAAAACTCCAACAACAGAAGTCCCAGAACGCAGGCTGAATCTCTGATGAGACACATTACTAATAGAATGAGATACATTATCAATTCTATGCATAATAAATTGAACATTTTATTATTTGAGAAACCAATCCTGTCATCATTTTCTACATAGCACCCTTGAGCTCCTGGTTCCTCATGCTGTAGATGAGGGGGTTCACTGCTGGAGGAACCACTGTGTACAGAACTGCCACCACCAGGTCCAGGGATGGGGAACAAATGGAGGGAGGCTTTAGGAAGGAAAACATGACGGCCAGGTGAGGGAGGCACGTGGAAAAGGCTTTGTGCCGTCCCTGCTCAGAGGGGATCCTCAGCACTGCCCTGAAGATCTCCACATAGGACACCACGATGAAAACAAAACAGACAAATAATAAAGAGGCAATGACCACTAGAAGCCCAAGTTATCTGAGGTAGGAGTGTGAGCAGGAGAGCTTGAGGATCACACCCCCTACCTTTTGGGAACATTCGAGAACATTCTACGACATATCCCCCCCTTTTCTTTTTGCACAAGCCCATGTTTGGTTAAAAACTTTTGCAGTGCTAATTCTCAAACAAACATAATACAAACAACCTCAATATCATAATGCCCTTCTCAAACAATCTAAAACTACTCAGTTAATGAATCAAAACAAACTGGTTAACAGGTTATCAACCAGATTTTGTTTCCCATAATCAAGTGTAAACCGACTTCGCATTCATGGCATGTCTCCGTTTCACACAAACACTCATACACACGCATTCTCAAACAGAGCTCTGTTTAATATTAGGAAGGTCTGGCATCCACTAGTGCAGAGAGCCAAAGGAGGGATAGGAGAGGCTTATCCGACAGAATATTGTTGGGTGGCCCCTATAAGCGTCTCCAAGTCCCACCAGCTCACAGCACGATGGAGTCCTAGTTCCTTTATAGTTGCCAAATTAAAATGCAATAACAACCTAGGATTGCAACGTTTTGTTTTTTTTTTTTTGGTTGGTTGGTTGGTTGGTTGATAAATCCCGGAGTCTCTGAGGGTCTCATGACTTCTTAATATACTTCTTGTGTAACTGTCCATGATCTTTGGTGCTTAGTATAGGTCCATGTCCTTGTTCCTCAAGCCATTTTCCAACAAAACCTTCATTCTTTTGTACGATCATGATATTGGCAGCTTTGGCAAATAGCTTCTTGAGTACCACTAACATGCAACTAAGATACACCAAAGTTATCAGTATAATACAAAGTGCAAGCAAAACAGTTTTACATAAACTTTGAAGCCATCCAGTGAGGCCAAACCAATTGACTAATTCATCTATGCCGAAGAATCCTGCATTTTGCTTGATATTTTGAGTATGTTCTACTAACTGTTGTATCTCCTTATGTATTGACCTAGAGTGATCACTCAAGTTCATACAGCACATACCATAAAAATCTTCGCAACCATGACCATGAGCTAAAAGCAAAAAAAATCAATGGCAGCTCTATTTTCTAATACTGCATGTTGTACAGAAGATAAATCATCAGCTAGTTCAGATAACATCTTGCTGGTATAACTAGCATGCTTTACCACCCAACAACTCAGTTTCTCCAAGTTTCGATGTGCATGAGCAGCAGCTGCTCCTGGCAAGAAGATAGAAGTAACAATCACCTGCCATTTGGACCAAAGGTTAACATCATCATCACATTCTTGCGTTAATGTTTGAGCCAGGCTTCGCTTCCACCGCACGTGATGGGTACTGTTCGGGTGTGCGTGAGGCATGGCTAAACTCAACTGACCAATGGTGCAAGGCCCTCCAATGGGGCGGGAAGGTATACCTGACCATGCCCGATCTCCACAAATTAAAAAATACCCTGCTGGTAATTTCCTAGGAAGCTGCGTCCCAGGCAATGGGTTAGTAGCACCGCGGAAGGTGTAGCTGCACCATTGACTAAAATTGACAATTGGGAAAACGTTGGTAGTAACACATTGTCTTCCCATACCTTCTGTGCAATCAACAGACAAGCTACTTATCCAAAAACAATGTGGCATTTAGAGAGTCTATAAGGCTTAATTCTTGGGGATCGGGCCCAACAGGCAAACGATAATCCCAAGTGTCATAATCACTTAAACATGCAATTAAACTGGTCTTGGTAGGACATAAACTCTCAGTGTGAAATTGCACTTGTATGCGATTCATAGCTGCTTGAAACATTGGCCAAGTTTCTTCAGAGGTTGGTACACCAACTAAACACGTAATAAAAGGTGATTGGGGGGTCGCTAGACTGGCACAAAAGGAAGTGGTGTTAAGCTGATGCGCAAAGGTAACCCAGACATTCTGTCGAGGGTTGAAGTTTGGGAAAGCAAAGCAATCAAAACTTAAAATGACAGTTAAACCTATGATGAAGCCAACACGGCAGTTTTTGTTTTCGAATATGTTGAGCACTTAACACGGCCGTCTCTCTGCTCTTGAGCTTATGCTTTCGAATTTGGCGGGGCTGGTGCCGGTCGAGTCCACTTGCTGGGAACCCACAAGGTACCTGTAGGGGTGGAAACACACATGTGACCTCTGCCTAAATATTTAACCTCCACTGGTCCTTGCCATATACCCGTGGCAGGATCCCTCTAGGTCACATATAGTGGAGCTTTGGAGGGGTCGGCTTGTTGGGCTATTGTCCCATGAACATATGCTGGCGCTAACTTTTGATCCCCAAATATACACAGATAATTCAAAACAAATAGAGTCTTTGCTAATCACTCCTGCGGGTCTTGCAAATCTGTAAATTTCATCAGATAGTCCTTTAATGTTTGATTTGCCCTCTCTACTATAGCTTGACCTGTTGGCGAATGGGGAATGCCTGTGATATGCTTAATTCCCCACTGTTGAAAAAACCGAGCTAGCTTGCCACTAATATATGCCGGTCCATTGTCTGTCTTTATCAGCTCCGGCACAACCATGGCAACGAAACAAAGGGTGAGATGCCGTATCACTTGTAAACACTTTCTCTCCAGACTGAGCCGTAGCCCAGACAAAATGGCTATAAGTATCAATAGTAACATGGACATTTTTACGTCTTCCAAAATCTGGTACGTGAGTGACATCCATCTGCCATTTTTCATTTGGACCAAGACCTCTGGGGTTGACTCCGAGGCCGAGACCAAATCCCCTTTGATCACACTGTGGGCAAGCTTTCACAATGCCTCTGGCCTCGTCCATGGAAATCTGGAAGTGACAGTGCAGTCCTCTGGCATTCTGATGGAAGGTACCATGCGCATTTCTTGCCTTAGTAAACTCGTCCATGGGTACGGATAATGAGACCAGACTATCTACTCGGGCATTGCCTTCACCCAGTCCGTCAGGCTACTGGTGACTCCAAATATGTACGATAGCAAAGGGTTGATCTCTCTGTTGGATGGCAGCCCGCAACTGGCGAAATAAGTCATTTAGTTGCCAGTTTGCAACGTCTTTGAGATGAGCGTCTTCAATTCACTGTACAAGTCCTACAGCATATAAGGAATCTGAGACAACATTGAGACATGCATTCATCCAGCGTGAGAAGGTGTAAACGATGGCTGCCAGCTGTAGAGTCTGTAGGGTATCACCCTCTTATGCAGACAAGAGTTCATGGCACCATTACTCTTTGTCTTGCCACGTCACTGCGGCTCGTAGTGAGCGTTTTCCTGCATCGGTAAAAACAGTTAATGCATCTCGAAGGGGTTCCTCAGATTGTTTTGGAACAGGAATCCATTCACGCAAGGACATCCACTTTAACGCAGTAGACCGCAACGGGGAAAGACCAATGGTTTGCACAGTTTCTAGGAGGCTTGACTGTAGGGCTGGAGAGTGCTGCAAATATCAGTCCAACTCTCCTTGTTTCATTGGGAGATAGATTGTGTTGGGTTCATCTCCAGTGATTTGTATAATATGGGTTCGGCCTTTACAAATTAGAAGGGCCAATACCTCAATCTTTGTTTGGATTATAGATTTTGGCTGTAGTGGTCCGAAGATCCATTTTAACACACGAGTATCAGCAGACCCAGTCTCCCCCTTTTTCTTTTTGGACTGCGTGAGAGCTCCAAGTAAATGTTGCTTACCTGTAAGAATGGCTAAGTCTATGGATAAGTTCACATCACGGCGATCCATGGAGCGCTGAGAAATTGGCGGGCCAATTTCAGTTATTATAATGTCAGGATTGCTCACATGTCTGTTATCTTTCAGAAACCCTTTTTGTTTTTGAGCAATCCAGACTTGCTTCATCACGCAAGATAATATACTAATGATACATTGCCATAAACAACATAGTAATAATACAAAAGCAATAATAACATACTAATAATCAAAACCAATAATAACAAATATAATTGATAAACCTTGTCTGATTAAATCTCTAAGTTATCCCCATATCCTTACTAATAATCAAAACCAATAATAACAAATATAATTGATAAACTTTGTCTGATTAAATCTCTAAGTTGTCCCCATATCCTTAAGTGATTTAACCATTCATTTAACTCAGTATATGCAACAGCTAATTTTGTCATGTTATCTTAATCAATTGCTATTGGTTGTAAATTGACTCTAAATGATCAGATAAATTAATGCAATACACGTCATCACAATCTTCACAAACATATCAAATAAATTAATGCAATACACGTCATCAAAGTCTTCACAAACATATCCTAAAAGCTAACAATAAAAAGTCAATGGCAACACGATATTGTAAAACTGCATGTCTGATACTATCAACATCTTTTTAGCACCTGTGTTAAACTATCAGAAATTAAGTTCATCTGCTTAGCAATACAACAAAAAACCACAATCAACAATCAACATATAGATGAGGGATGCCATAATCAACATATAAACAGTCACATGACTTACAACATTAACAAAAGCCTTTCATCAATACAATACAATATGGAAGGAAAGGCCTAATAAAATTGTTTAAAGACAGAATTCTGAGCCTATAAATGGCAAAGGCACCAGACACAATTTGTCCAGTAATGCTGTAAGGCAACACTGGTCCAATTAATGCTCTAACAAAATCGGTGCTTTGGGGCATTGATCCATCGGGAGGCATAGTAAGGCCATTTCTCCTGTAGAGCCAAACGCTGTTGTTCAGTGGGGAACTGTTGAAGAGGCGGCTGCTGCATCAGTTAGTTGTTATGTCAGAACTAATTGGGCAATTCGAGTTCTTTTTGGCATTACCATAGGTGGTGTTCAAGTCATAGCCATAATACAAATTTCTCCAGTATAGTCACTGTCTATTAGTCCTGGCAAGACAAACAGACCCTTAAGTCTGGCAGAAGATCGTTCTAATAAGAGGGTTCCACATGGTTTTCCCTCATATTTCACTGGGCCGGTGATACCTGTAGGGATCTTTTGGGGTTTGCTGTCAATAAAAGTCACGTCTACTGCGGTTGCCAGGTCCTGCCCGAGGCTTCCACTGGTTGCTGGTTGGAGGGAAGTGGCTGACTGGAGTTGTCGTTGGAGGGATGTGGAAGTGGCTGGTTGCTGGAGAGAGGTGGCTGTTTGGAGTTGTTTGGAGAGGTGCACACTAGAGCCGAAGTTGGGGTGTTCATGCTGTGGCTTCTCGCACTCTTCGATCCGTTTCCCTGGCGTGTGCAGGCTTCAGCAGCATGACTGTCCATATTGCAGTGGTGACACCAGACTCTGGATTTACAATACTGGCTTCGAAAGTGTCCATTGCGTCCACAGCGAAAACATTTACTTGTTGATTGTTGCAGCTGTTTAGTGTCGGTAGGATGTACTGGGGCTAGGGCTGCAAAGGCTTGCACTAAATCTCTCCCTACACCTTGTATTGCCTCAATTAACATTGCCTGAGTCCCTACTGGCATTTTAGATAACCATTCCACCATCTCCTCAACTGATGCCTCCAGTGGCATAGAGGAAATTGCATTTTTTGTGGGAGTGTTGCTGTTTTCTAAGATACACTGACGGAGCAATGCAACTTTCATGTACTCTGGTACACAAGACTGGTTAATAGCATCAGTGAGCCTATCTACAAACTGTACAAAGGGCTCATCTCTGCCTTGTTTAATTGACATCTAAGATGGAACAGCTGGTGTAGTTCTGACTTTACTCATAGCTTCTTTTGCAAGTCTCATGGACTCTCTTATTATATGTGGGCCTAATCTTGCTTGTGCCTCAAAATTAACATACTGTCCACAACCCATAAGCTGATTCACTGTTACCCCATACAGGGGGTCATTTTGTTTTCTAGGAATGTCTGCAAATCTGTGACATAATGCTTGCCAGTGAGCTTGCCATAACATTAGTGGTGACTGAGTCATAATCATTCTCATTATCCCCTTTACATCCTCTGGAAGTAGTAATCCTGACTCCCAGATATAATTTACTATTAGCTTGACTGGTTCACCATGCAACCCGCATTCATTTCTGGTAGCTTTTAATTGTGTTAGCAATTTCCAATTTAAAGAGCGATATTCCACCTCCACATTTCCCCGATTATCTGTTGTATATATGATTGGGAAAGCTTGTGGGAGATTATCTATGATTGAGGATAAATCATAATTATTAAGGGCCTCCTCATGCATTTGCGATCAATTAATCATTAAAATGTGGCAAAGTCGTGCAGCAGGCTTTCGCTTCTGAGAAGCAGCTGCTTGCGGCAGTGTGGGGGAAGCCGCCTGGTTGGAGGAGGGCGAGGACAGGGAGGAGGAGGGGGGGAGGAGGGGGAGGAGGCGGAGTGCTGCGGGCTGGGAATGTCCCCGTCAGATGACGCAGGGTGTAGGGGTGGGGCTGAAGGCAGGGTCTGCTGGGGGTCGGGACCAGCCCCGGAGCCACCCTCGCTGGATGACGCGGGACGTAAGGGCGGAACCGAAGGCAGCACCCACTGGGGACTGGGGCCGCCCCTGGGACCGTCCCCTCCGGAAGACGCGTGACGTAGCGTTTCCGGATTCTGGTTTAGTCCACTTCCGGTGCTCGAAGCGGTAACTTCAGTCACATTCCTAGCTCCCGAGCCGTGTGGCTCAAGATGGCCGGCATAGGCCACATCAGAGGGAGGTGGGGGAGGGGCAGCGGGTTGCATCGGAACTTCATTGGAATTTTGAGTAAGTTGTACAATTATCTTTTCCCCCGTGGGGGGGCACGGATCGTAATTAACCCCTAACTGATGCAAATCTGGTATCGGCTGCCCTTCTAAGGTTGCCGAGGGTACAGCGGCGATTTTCTTCTCTGTCTGATAACGCTGCAAGTAGGTAAATACAGCACGCCACGGTTTCATCAACTTACGAGCGGTCTTATCTTCATCTATTACCTTATACCACAAAATATCTCCCAAGCTTTTCCATTATTTCTTATCAAATAACTTAGAAGGCTCAGTAAACAACTGGTGCAAGCGGCCGTATTCTACAAGCGCCGCTGGATTTTTTTAAGATCTAAATATTTTATGGCACGTTTCTTTAAGAAACTAATAAGAAGGTCTAGAGCTACTTCATTCTCCATTTTTTGCACGCTTAACTATCCCTCTATTATTTTGCTGCAGCCTTAATCCGAGCCTTTTTCGGGCTTTTTTAAATGAGCCTTTTTTTCGGGCTTTTCCTTCGAACCTTTTGTGTATGGGTTTTTCCTTCGAACCTTCTACGCACGGGTTTTTGCAACTTTTTTACAATTAAAAACTGGTAACCCTTTTGCAGCAGCAAACGAACTCGTTCATTTTCGTTCAGTTACGATTCGCCTCTCTACGCCTCCATCGAGAGGAATTTATTGCCCTCCAGGATGTTGCTTTTTCGGTGCTTTCCTGGAGCCCCCCGTTCCCAGCCAAGTTATTTGGTTTCAGTGGTTTTACCTGCCGAACTGTGATTGGTGCTATCGATGGTTCAGTCCTCCACAAAGCTTCCCTGACGAAAATTGGTCTTCTGCAGAGTGTGCCTGTCGATTTCGGAACTTCTCAAACTTTCTTCAAGACTCTTCAGACTTTTTAATTGTTCAGGGCCTTATCACTTGTTCGGGCGCCAGTTGTTGGGAAACTCATGCAACCAATATGGTTGATAAACAAGCTTCGCTTTATTGCGCAGTAACTTTTACTTATATAGTGCTTTTGTGACCACACCCCCATCACCAAACATTAACATAACGTTTTATTGGACACCTGGTGTGTTTACCTGTAGCACAGCGAATTCCTGGTGCAGGTAGCACAGAATTATGGGACGATCTCATTTGCCCCTCAAACATGGGGTTGGGCACAGCAAAGGGTTCACACCCCCTACCTTTTGGGAACATTCAAGAGCATTCTACGACAACTGAGGAGAGCCCAGACTGGAGCAGAAAAGCCCTGCCCTGAAGGGAGTCCTGAAAAGTCCCCTCAGAAATATTCTGGGCATCAGCTGGAGTTGTGAGCGGGCCTGAGCAATTCATCCCTCTCTCAACAGCACAAGGACCCTGCCCTGTCCTCCCTGTCTCCTACCAGCCACAGCTTCTGCCAGCACCAGGGAGCTCCCCGGACAGGCTGAGAGCTGCCCCTGGCAGGCAGTCAGGCAGCAGAGTCCCTGCCCCAGCACACAGCCCCTGGGCTGCAGGACCCTGCTCTGAAGGACAGCCCTGGGCACCCCTGCCTGCACGCATACCCTCAGCCCCTGCAGACATCCCCAGCAGAAGGCAGCCCCATGCCCTCTCCCCCTGATGCTGCTCCAGGACAGCCCTGCTCTGCCAAACCTTTTCCTTCTGCCCACCAAAATCCTCCAGAAGGATCCCATCAGCTGTGGCACAGGCTGCCAGCTGGAGAAGACACCCTCCAGGAAGCCCAGCTTCACTGCCCTGCAGCCAGAGACTCACCATGGAAGAGGCTGTGAAGATTTCTCCCCCAGGCAGCTCTCAGCTCTCCTCCCAGCCCAGGCTGCCTTTCTCCTCTCTCTCCCTCCTCTGCCCTGCCCTGCTGCCTTCAGGCAGTGCCTTCAGCACTGCTGTGCTCTGCAGAGGAGCTGCTCCTGCCCAGAGCTGTCTCTCTGCAGCACTCTCTGCTTGCCAGCAGCTCTCTCAGTCTCAGGAGCCTGGCCCAGCAGCGCAGGACCAGCACCAGACTTTGCCACTTGCTCAACTCTCTCGGGGTTCCCTCCAGCTGTCCCTGGGTCTCCCCAGGAACCCAATGTGACACACACTGAAGTCATCACTCCTGTCCCCTCCCTTCTTTCTAGCACAGCCAGTTGCCCTCTAGAGACGCAACCTCTGCTTCTCCCACTCTCACACTGGACACCCAGGCAGTGCCAGGTGGAATCTTCTTTCCCTCCTCTTTCCATGGAAGCCACGGGTGACACTGGAGCTGCCAGGGGTTCTTTAAACTCAGTCAGGGCAGCTGCTAAATTTGGTGGTCAAGCACAGCCCTGTGGGGCTACAGGAAATGTCAGGGCACTCCAGCACAACCACCTGCTGCTGGCACAACAGCGCAGGACTGTCACATCCCATGGTCTGACTGAGACAACAGCCCAAGGAGATTCCATCTCCCAGGCCAGAGTTTCCCTTTGAGGGAAAAGTTACCCTTGGAGGGTAAACAGAGACAGTCTCCTGAGACCATCCAAATACCCCTTGATAATATTAAGATAAAATGATACTCCAGGGCTTTTTCTCTACAGTCATAATATCAGTTCTGTTCCTCTAACAATTAAAGTTTATTTTCAAGCAAGTTTGTGACCAAGGGATCACAAATCGCTCATAAGTATGTATGAATATATATATTATAAAAGCACAAAAATAGATACTTCATGTAGTGTAACGAGGCAACCAGGTGCCACTAATTGCCAGGGAGTGAGCATGAGCTTGTGTCAAGCCCACCTGTGCCCAATTAGGGTGGGCCCCCACTGCGCATGAGCAGGACCAGGGGGCCAATAAAAATCTTGACACAAGCTCATGCTCACTCCCTGGCAATTAGTGGCACCTGGTTGCCTCGTTACACTACAACTTCATTGTTCAGGCTGTGCAATCACAAAGGCTGATTGCTTGGATCACAAAAACCACATACTCAAATGACATCTCAACAATCTGATCCACTCACCCCATGTTTCCAAATATCATAAGGCATGATGTTATCATAAGGCAATATCATAAGGCAATGATATCATGATGGCTACAAGCTTAGCATCTTCACTCCAGCTGCTTCAATTCAGGCAGTGGTGAATGTAGTTCTCCAAAAGCATTTCTAATTCAATTGTTCAAGCAGTGCACTTTACAACTGATGTGTTTTAGTTCACTAAAAGTGCACTCCAAATCAGAGACTTTTTGGTTTCATCACATGCAGTAACATTATTCACTATGCACAGTGATCACAAACTTCACAACAGCAGAGCATTACAAAACCAAATAAGAATGGAGAATTTACACAAATGCAGCACAATTACAAATACAAAAAGAACACGTAATTAATTTTGTCTCAGTTTTGGTTATTCTGCAAAGTTTGGCAACCTTCATATATCCCATAATCTGCTCTCATGGATAAGTTTTCCATAGTAACTACATTCCATTTTCACATATACCCTTGCCATACATGTATCTACTTTTGTTACTCAGCTAGTAAATTTCCATGAGACTCCCTTAAACTATTGCTTATATATTTCTATTACTTCTATTCTTCTACTTCTGTAAAACCATTGCATATGTTTCTTTAAACTGCTACTTCTATTTCTCTAAAACTACTGCTTCACAAGAAATCAATCAATCAAGAAAGCAAGGAAGATGTTCTGGGGCTTTTCTTCTTGATTCTTTTCTACTGAGCTCTCTCGTTCAATCCTCATGAAAAACTTTCAATCGTCTTGAAAAAAAATCCTAGTTGTAATTCTCTTATTTCAGGAGAAAACTGACAGAAGCCTTATTGCAGGCTGCTCGAGGTGTCCCATCACATCACCCATGGTGTCACAGAGCTTTCAGGAGAGCTCATAAAGCATCCCTCCTGACAGGCAAGGAGCAGTAACGCTCCTCTGAAGAGCTGTGCCAGCTCCTGGAGTCTACAGGCATCTACAAGATGGTGAAGGGAATGGAGAACGAGTGCTCTGAGGAGAGACTGAGGTAATTGGGAATGTGCAGTTTGGAGAAGATGAGGCTGAAAGGAGAGCTTCTTGCTCTCTACAACTCCCTGAAAGGAGGTGGTGTTGAGGTGGGTGCTGGCCTCTTCTCTCAAGTGAACAATGAGAGGACAAGAGGACATGGCCTGAAGTTGCACCACGGAAGGTTTAGGTCAGATCTGAGGAAGAATTTCTTTACTAAGAGAGTAGTTAGGGGTTGGAACAGTCTGCCCAGGAAGGTGGTGGAACCACCATCCCTGGAAAGATTTAAAAACCGTGTAGTAGAGATGATCATGCTCTGTTGCTGTCAGAATTGTCCTGCAGTCTGCTGCCTCCCTCTTCTACTGCTCCCTCAGCTGCACACCCAGCCTGCTGTGCAGGAAAAGTGTCCAGGATCCCATCCTGCCACATCCCTTTAGGAGGGCGTCTTAATTGTAAATACTTTTCTGGATTTTCCTTATTTGGTAAAAAAACCTTCATGATGCTAAAACAAATATTAAATCTCAAGATTTGGATGGGACATGAAGTGGTTCCTGAGCTGACTCCATTTTGTTGTCCAGAAGAAGCTGAAGAAAGCATCATTGCTGTGTTGGAGCTTGGAAAATGAGGTCAACTTGACCCTTCATACGTGGTGATGGCTGTGATGGGTCAAGTAATGACAGATGAAATCTAATTTCCAGTAAAATCTCCTCTTGCACTGGAAGTAGCTTTAATGTTTTTCACTGGTATGGAGGCGTTGATGGTTCTTCAAATGGGAGCTTTGCCTGAAGGTCTTTCCGCACTCGGGACCCTTGTAGGGACGTTCACCCGTATGGATCCGTAGGCGATAGGAGAGACTCCAGCTGGCTGTGAAGCCCTTCCCACACTGGGGACACGTGTAGGGTTTTTCCCCAGTGTGGACATGTTGTTGATTAATACAAGAGGTGATATTTTTGAAGGCTTTCCCGCAGTTAGTGCAGGGATACAACTTCTCTCCTGTATGGATGTGGTGATGACGTGATAAAAGGAACTCCGGGTAAAGTTCTTCCCACAGTCCAGACACTTATAGGTTTTCTTACCCTTGTGGATGCGGCGATGCTGTGATAAATTGGAACTCTGGGAAAACTCCTTCCCACATTCCAGACACTTATAGGGTTTCTCCTCGTGTGGATGCAGCGATGCTGTGTTTAATTGGAACTCCAGTTAAACTCCTTCCCAATCTCGGAACATTTAAAGGGTTTCTCACCTGTATGGATCCGTTGATGCTGGATAAAATCTGATCTTCTGCTAAAACCTTTCCCACAGTCAGGGCAGGTGTAGGACATGGTGTCTGTGTGATGGTGTCACTGTTGGACCAGATCCAAGCTGTTGCATTTTCTGATGGTGAAGATGGGCTTAGTGGATCCTAAACCTTCTTCTGAGTTGCTTGCTGATGTCCAATTTTAATCCTGGGTGGATTCACTGATTTTTATCCAAAACCACACTTTGACCAAAGTTTTTCCTATCCCTAGGGCACCCAGGAAGGTTTTGCCCAGATGGCCAGATGGAGTCACCCCGTCTTTGAGAAAGAAGCCATAGTTTGCTAATAAAGTAGAATTTGGGCTTTCTGTGGGGTGAGGGCTCCCAAAACCTACATCAAACATACTGGGGGTGAAAAAGGACTGTGAGGTGGAATAGGGAGGTTACCCATAGAGTTGGACACCCCCTGATCATTCTTTACTTCATCTTTAGTAGCTACACTGGCACCAAAAATCAAAAGGGTCCATTGTATTGTGCAGGGAGTGCTGGGGTTTTGAGCCACTCTTTGCTTGAGTTGTGATGACCCAATTGTGCTGACGCTGCAAGAGGTAATTTAGGACTCCCCCATTGCTGTCTTAAACCCCCGGGGTGATTCAGGGGTCTTATATCTCACTCAACCACTTTGATATGAGTTTGGGTCCCCTGTAATGGTACCAAATCCCACCATGACCTTGGGATTCCCCTGTCACACCCACATGCAGGATGAGCTGTCATCCACTGGGATGAGTGGGGGTCTCCTGAGATATTTTGAGAGTCTCCAATTGTAGCTCCTGAGCCCTGGGGTTATTAAGTGTGGGAAAGCAATCTGCGGAGGCTTAAGGATTCCATGTACGCATCAATATGATTGCAGGAAAATCGTTTATTAGCAACTTGCACTCACTTTATATAGAGGAGCCTTGTTTACACCATCTTATCATGCAGGTGGCCTTATACTCCAACAACACATACCATTCTCACGGGACCTTCTTCCCACATAACTATTTTCCTCCTCTGTTGCCGATTAAGTTATCTCTTTCCCAGTAGCTCATTCTCAGAAAGCCTCTAACTAGGCCTCAATAACCATTAACCCAATGTAGCCTAAATTGAAGTAAGTCAGGATTGCTCACAACCTGTATATTTCTGAACTGTTTCCCCAACATATTCCCCTTTTTGTTTTTTGAGCAATTCTGACTTATTTCGTTACATAATATAACATGCTAATGATATATTGTCATAAGCAGCACACTAGTAATGCAAAAGCAATAACATACCAACAATGCAAAAGCAACAACAACACACATACTGATGCAAAAGCAATAATAACATACTAGTAATATGAAAGCAATAATAATGTATATAACTAATAAGCCTTATCTAATTAAATCTGCAAGCCAACAAGCTAACTGGTATATTTTATGACTTTTATCAATTCTTTACCAAAGGCTTTTCTTCTTGCTATGTGTGATACCAATGAAGCAGCAAGAAACCCAAATTTCAAATTTTCCCTTATATTCTAGGCCTAATTCTTACATTGACCAGTTTGATCGCAAATGTTATTATTGGTAACTCATTAGTGCTTTCATGAGGTCACGCTCTTTTTTCTTCTCATAAGGGTATACGCTCTTCCCTTGTCTTTTCCCTCTTTTTTTTTTTTTTTTTTTTGACTGTAATGAAAATAGTTTTATTATCGAATCATGTGCTCTAATGGTTTCAAACTAAACTTGAAGAAATTTCTTTCTATCACACCACTCCCTGCATAATATACAGTATTTTGCAATGCAGCTTTGAGCATCTTTTAAACTCTTTTAAATAATAGATCAAAATATAATCAATGTGCCCATCAAAGTAAGTTGTTTTAAAATATCTGGAGTTTGCATAAAAGCAGAGTAGTGACACTACCTAATTGAAGTTACTCTTTTTTTTTTTTTTTTTTTTTTTTTTTTTGATATGTGTCTGCAGCCTTCCACACGGCTCAACACACCAAAAAAAATTCTGTTTCATAGATAGTGAAATTCTCCTTTCAAAGAAAAGAAAATATCACTATATTTTATGAGTAGCAGATAACCCTTAAGTTACTGCTTACCAAAATTCAGGCCTGGACATTTAATGCCCAGAACAATGTAAAAATATTTCTCACTTCTGCTGCATACCTTTAAGAAGGCATTAGAGAAAACTTGGCTCTTTTTTGTCTTTTTAATGAGGCTCTGTGGTGTCCTTTCCTCCCCCTCCCAGCAGGGCTCACAGCTACAGTATCTGCGGGGGCAGAGGCAGCACCTACAGCTGTAGCAGCCTTGCTGGCAGCACCGCCAGGCACACGAAGGGGGGTTGAAAAGCAGCCGCGGGGGAAAGAGGACGGGGGGGGGGTAGATTTTCTTTCTCTCCGCAGCAATTCTCAGCCTCTGAAAAACATTCTCATGAATCTTTCGTACTCCTTACCAATATATGAGATAAACTTAACAACACCTATCAAAACTTTAAAAACCCAAAACACTATTACTACTAAAATCTAGTGGAATCAGCCTAAAATAAAAGAAATCAATACAATCTCCCAAACCAAATACTTGTATCAGAAATATTATCACTGTGGATCCACATTTAAAGGCCTTTGTTTCCATGGTCGAACCCATCTGCTCGGTACCCAACGCACTCCAGTACCTGTAAGTAAGCACATATAACCCCGACCAGTCAGTTTCACCTCTGCTGGCCCTTCCCATTGTCCAGTGATGGAATTCTTGAATTCCACCAAAATTTTGTGGGAAGATTCCGAAGCAAAGTCTGTTAAAGCTTTTTGGTGAATCAGTATCAGAGGTTCTGTACGATCTTCTGTAAGGCGTAAATAGTTCATGACATATACAGCCTTACTAAACCGGTCCTGAGGACGACTCCCTTCCTCCCCTCTTTTTTCCACTATTTCTTGACCAGTAGAGTTATGAGGAATACCAGTAACATGTCAAATACCCCATTGTCCACAAAACTGTCGAAAACGAGCAGAATAAGCGGGGCCATTATCCATCTTAATAGACTGAGGTACTACAAGAATAGCAAAGGATACATATAGATGTCTGATAACATGTTTTGTTGCCTCACCAGTCTGAGCAGGGGCCCAAACTTCCATAGAAAAAGTGTCTATAACAACATGCACATATTTTAAGCATCCAACTGCAAAAGCACAAGACAGAAAATCACCTTTATCCCGGCCTAAACCAGGACAGACTTGCTTGATATGGCTCTAAAATTCCACACAGATGGGCCTGGCAAGATATGGAAAAAGTGACCATTGAAAACATTTTCTGTCCCTTATCCTAAAATTGAACCCTCCCCAAAGCACCAGCAACAATCACACTATGGGCTATCTTTAGTACCAAAATCCATGAATATTCTACCCCACAGTGGCTCTCCCACTGTTCCTCCATACAGCTCCAAAATTCCACACAAACGGGCTTGGCAAAAAACCGCAAAGAATGACCATTGAAAATTTCTGCTGGCCCTTACCCTCACATGGAACCCCTCACAAAACAGCAGTAACAATCAGGCTACGGGTTTGCTTTAGCACCAAAACCCACAAATATTCTACCCCTCGGCGGGTCGCCCACTGTTACTCAATACGGCTCCAAAATTCTACACAGATGGGCCTGGCAAAAACCCGAAAGAGTGACTACTGAAAACTTCTTCTAGCCCTAACCCTCGCACTGTTCACCCCTCGGACACTCTCCCTTTGTTGTGGACTTCAACTCCAAAATTCCAAACACACGTGCTGGCTTCAGAATGCAAAGAGTGACCACTGAAAAATTCTGCTGGCCCTCACCGCTCTCTTATTGTTATTTAATTCGAGTCAAAAATTCCAAACTAACAAATTTGGCTCCCAAACACAAGAAGTTACCACTGAAAACTCCTGCTGGCTTTTACCCTCCCATGGAACCCTTCCCACAGCACCACCAGTGTCGGGCTACGGATTTGCTTTAGTACCTAAAACCTCGACTGACCGGCCCCTCTGTTGCTTTCCAATTTTTGCGGAATTCACATCCAAAATTAAAAAAAATAAAACACACCACGCTCCCAAATGAAAAGAGTAACCACTGAAAACTCCTGCTGGCCCTCAGCCTTGCATGGAACCCTACCCACAGCACCACTAAGAGTCGGGCTATGTCTTTGCTTAGTACAATAAACCTCAACAGTTTGACGCCTCGGCTGCTCTCCAATTGTTGCGGAATTTGACTCCAGTATTCCAAACAAATGGACCTGGCTCCCAAATGCATAGAGTGACCACTGAAAACTCCTCCTGGCCCTCACTTTCCCATGGAACACTGCCCACAGAACCACCAACAAGTGGCATACAGGTTTGCTTTAGTACCTAAAATCTCAGCTCTTTGACCCCTCAGTCAGTCTCCCATTGGTAAGGAATTCGGTTCCAAAATTCTAAAGAAACAGAACTGTCTCCCAAATGTAAAGAGCGACCAATGAAAACACCTGCTGGCCCTCACCCTCTAAAGAACCCTAGGCAGAGCATCACCAAGAATAAGGATATGGGTTTGCTTTAGTACCTGAAACTTTAGCCGTTCGACCCCTCTGACGCTTTCCCATTTTTGCGCAATTCCCCTCCAAAATTTCAAATGAACTAACATGGCTCCCAAACGCAAAGAGCGACTGCTGAAAACTCCTGCTGGCCCTCACCCTCCCGTGGAACGCTACCCAGAGCACCACCAACAGTCAGGCTACAGGTTTGCATTAGTACCTAAAACCTTAACTGATCGACCATTCGACCTCTTTCCCATTGTTGTGGAATTCACCTACAAAATTCCAAACAAACTGAATTGGCTCCCAAACACAAAGAGTGATTGCTGAAAATTCCTTCTGGGCCTCAACCTCCCATGCAACCCTACCCAAAGCACAACCAAATGTCAGGCGATGGAATGCATTAGTATGTAAAACCTCAACTCTTCGACCCCTCGGCCACTCTCCTATCATTGTGGAACTGGACTCCAAACTTCAAAAAATATGGACCGGGCTCAACAATGCTAAGAAAACTCCTGCTGGCCCTCACCCTCCCATGGAACCTTACCAACAGCACCACCAACAATCGGGCTACGGGTTTGCTTTAGTACCTAAAACCTCAAAACCTCAATCGTTCGAACCCTCAGCTGCTTTCCCCTTTTCAGAATTCGCCTCCAAACTTCCAAACAAACAGACCTGGCTCACAAAGGCAAA